>NC_092174.1:31810951-32141576 GCF_045791955.1 Oncorhynchus clarkii lewisi
AGGCCAGTGATGACCTCAAATCAGATCATCTGTCCTGTCAAGCAGACACTCAGCTGGTACATGTTACAGTGTTGAAATACCATGACTGTCTCAGTGTCACCTCTGGTAGTTAGATTACGGTCCTCTGGACTGGAGTGACAAGTGATGGGTAGATAAGGTGGTGTGGGGGGAGACAGACAAATACAGACAGGCAGACAGACACATACAGACAGACAGAAAAATACAGACAGACAGACAAATGCAGACAGAAAGACAGGCAAATACAGACAGACAGGCAGACAGACAAATATAGACAAACAGACAGGAAGGAGAGGTTGAGTGGAAGAAAAAGAGGGAGAAAAAGCGAGAGAGAATGGGGAACATAATGTGCTGTATATGTACTGTATGTATGTCATTCCTGCTGAAATATACTGTTAATGTAGTCATTCTCCAATACAGTTGGTCCTTTTCTTCTCTACATTGGTTTTTCCTTTTGGCTTGTTTCAGTTATTTTGTGACCTCCTTAGAGAACAAGCTATGTTCCCAGGCCCAGCTATTTGAAGCTCATAGTTTTGGTCATCCAACATTTCATTCTGTTCCAACTCAAGCAGCTCAGACACTGTCCCCATTTCCACAATGGTAGGGTCCTAAGGACCAGACCATAGCCATCCTACACTCTGCCCGCAGTCCAGTTGCCTCTGGCATCGTCACTGCATGCTTTGTGAGCTGGTCTGGCAGCAGATCAGGGAAACCCCACAGCTACTCGGTGGATAATGCAGAAAGAACACCCTATCAAGTATGTTACAGACCGTTCTGCATCGCTTCAATTGCGGTAAATAGGTCTACACACACATACACACACACACACACAGCAGACTTGAGACATGCTGCATTTCTGTTTTGATCACGCGGACTGGGATATGTTCCAGGTTGCCTCTGAGAATAACATTGACATATACACTGACACTGAATTCATCAGGAAGTGTATAGAGGATGTTGTTCCCACTGTGATGATTAAAACCTATCCAAACCAAAAACCGTGGATAGATGGCAGCAGTCATACAAATCTGAAAACGGGAACCATGTTTAACCACGGCAAGGTGACTGGGAATATGGTTGAATACAAACAGTCCAGTTATGCCCTCCGTAAACCAATCAAACAGGCAAAATGATCAGTACAGAGACAAAGTGGAGTCGCAATTCAACGGCTCAGACACGAGATGTATGTGGCAAGGCCTCCAGACAATCACGGACAAGCAAAACACCCTCGCCTGCTTTTGAGGATAACACAGTGCCACCGACGTGGGCCGCTCCTGAGGACTGTGAGCTCTCGTTTTCATGGCCGACATGAGTAAGACATTTAAGCATGTTAACCCTAGCTAGGCTACCGGCCCAGACGGCAACCCTAGCCACATCCTCAGAGCATTATCAGACCAGCTGGCTGGAGTGTTTATGGACATATTCAATCTCTCCCTATCCCAGTTGGCTGTCCCCACTTGCTTCAAGATGTCGACCATTGTTCCTGTACCCAATAAAGTGAAGGTAACTGAATTAAATGACTATCGCCTTGTAGCACTCACTTCTGTCATCATGAAGCGCTTTGAGAGACTAGTTAAGGATCATATCGCCCCAATAGCTACACGGGAGATGCAATCGCACTGCACATTGCCCTATCCCATCTGGTGAAGAGGAATACCTACGTAAGAATGCTGTTAAGGATCATATCACCTCCACTTTAACGCCCCAATAGCTCCACGGGAGATGCAATCGCACTGCATAATGCCCTATCCCATCTGGACAAGAGGAATACCTATGTAAGAATGCTGCTCATTGATTACAGCTCAGCCTTCAACACCATAGTACCCCCCAAGCTCATCATTAAGCTCGGGCCCCGGGTCTGAACTCCGCCTTGTGAAACTGGGTCCTGGACTTCCTGATGGACCTCCCCCAGGTGGTGAAGGTAGGCAACAACACCTACACTGCGCTGATCCTCAACAAAGGGGCCCCACAAGGGTGCATGCTCAGCCCACTCCTGTACTCCCTGTTCACCCATGACTGCGTGGCCACGCACGCCTCCAACTCAATCATCAAGTTTGCAGACACACAACAGTGGTAGGCCTGATTACCAACAGCGATGAGACATCCTACAGGGAGGAGGTGAGGGCCCTGGCGGAGTGGTGCCAGGAAAATAATCTCTCCCTCAACGTCAACAAAATGAAGGAGCTGATCATGGACTTCAGAGAGCGCACGCCCCCATCCACGTCATCGGGGCTGCAGTGGAGAAGGTGAAAAGCTTCCAGGTCCTCAGCGTCACTGACCATCTGAAATGGTCCACCCACACAAATAGTATGGTGAAGAAGGCGCAACCACGCCTCTTCAACCTCAGGAGGCTGAAGAAATTCAGCCTCCTAAGACCCTCACAACTTTTTACAGATGCACCATGGAGAGCATCCTGTCGGGGTGTATCACCGCCTGGTACGGCGGAGAAACAAGATTCTCTGGTCTGATGAAACCAAGATGGGACACTTTGGCCTGAATGCCAAGTGTCACGTCTGGTAGAAACCGGGCACCATCCCTACGGTGAAGCATGGTGGTGGCAGCATCATGCTGTGGGGATGTTTTTCAGCGGCAGGGACTGGGAGACTAGTCAGGATTAAGGGAAGATGAACGGAGCAAAGTATAGAGAGATCCTTGATGAAAACCTGCTCCAGAGCACTCAGGACCTCAGGCTGGGGTGAAGGTTCACCTTCCAACAGGACAACAACCCTAAGCACACAACCAAGACAACGCAAGAGTGGCTTCGGGACAAGTCTCTGAATGTCCTTGAGTGGCCCAGCCAGAGCCAGGAATTGAACCCGATTTAACATCTCTGGAGAGACCTGAAAATAGCTATGCAGCAACGCTCCACATCCAACCTGACAGAGCTTGAGAGGATCTGCAGAGAAGAGTCTTTCCAATGTACCTCGTACCCCTGCACATCGACATGTAAACAAGAAAAGTTCGTATTTTTTTACTTGTTTTATTAGGGGGTAGATCAGCTTTAATATTGAAGATAGATTGTAGCTTCCATCAATGTAATTGTCTGAATCATTTCCTATCCCCCATATATATGTTGCAAATATATACATATACATATGGATACATACATACATACACACATAAATACATACAGCGTCATTTTGCGTATAAATTCATAAATATGTGACATGGTATCGGTACATCGTAAATCTCATCCCGACTATTTTGCAATCTGTATGGCACAGCTGTATATTTGTTGGTCCTTAAACGAAACTGCGATACTTTTTTATTACTCACAATTTTCTTTAACCAATTATGGTCTTTAATGCAGGGCCGACAAGTTCCCTACTTTTACCCATTACACTTTCCTCGTCCATTTTTGCGGTAATGCTGCAATTAGTTGGTAGCCACGTTATTTTTCCTCTTTATTGTTATTCGTTATTCACTGTGTATTTATTCTACGAGTCACTGTTTCAATTTTTTATCATTATCTTTAACTCTGCATTTTTGGAAAAGGACCAGTAAGCATTTCACTGTTAGTCTACACCTGTTGTTTATGAAGTATGTGACAAATCAAATTAGTTTTGATCTGAAAAGTGAGATTTTCACTGTACAGTTGCAGTAACAGCCTATCCCATTAAGGCTTTCAGTATCAACCTATCAACCTGTAAGCCTGTGATTAGCCTCCACTGATCTCATCAGGGCTGCCTAAATCTGAGGACCAGAGCCCACAGGAGCCCACTGGTTTATCCCTGCCAGAGTTATACACACTTCTCACTCACACTGATAATACACTTAAGCATAAGCAGGAGGCAGGTAAGCCAAGCGGTTAAGAGCGTTGGACCAGTAACTGAAAGGTCGCTGGTTCAAATCCCAAAGCCAGCAAAGTGAAACATCTGCTCTTGAGCAAGGCAGTTAACCCCCAACAACAACTTCTCCCTAGACATTGATTAAGCCAGCCCCTCACACCTCTCTGATTCAGAGGGGTTGGGTTAAATGCGGAAGACATTCTGGTTGCATTCAGTTGTGCAACTACCTAGGTATCCCCTTCCATACAAACACACACTGAGTAAGCATTTCACTGTTAGTCTACACCTGTTGTTTACAAAGCATGTGATGAATAAGATTTGACATGTTAACACACAAAATCATATAAAATGTCACTGTAGTCCCCTTTTACATTGTCTTGATGTTTGCACACCACAGACACATTCAGGGGCTAGCCATCTCTCCTCCTATACAGATCCAGCACTGATGCTAGTGTTAGCAGGGTAGGGCACTAGAAGTGAAACATGATGTCACAAAGGTCAGGCCATGAGGCCACATTCTGTGTACTGATTGACATGAGGAGTTTGCAGGGTGAGTGGTGGGGGATGGGCAGCCACTGACAAGCCCTGACAGACTAGCACTAAGAACTCTCAAAGAGTACACACATGCACATACGCACCAACACACGCACACATGAACAAACATAGACACACACACAAACTTGGACACATACACACCTGTCAACTGGAGGTTGAATGCTTCACAAGCCCTCTGCCTGGCGTGGGTGGCATTTTTCTGCTATAAGTAATAGTTTGCATAAGGAATGCACATTCCACAAAGAAAATGCAAATAATTCAAATACAGTACATCTAGAGGGTGTAGTAGATATACACATACTATACACGTGAGTGTGTGTGTGTGTGTGTGTGTGTGTGTGTGTGTGTGTGTGTGTGTGTGTGTGTGTGTGTGTGTGTGTGTGTGTGTGTGTGTGTGTGTGTGTGTGAGCGTGTGTGGCAATGTGCGTACCTTCGTCAGCAAGCATGAACGTGTATGGATGGGTGTGTGCATGCATGTGTTGTGTTTCTATGACAGAGATGGTTAAAGTAGATGCAGGCTCAGAGGGACTCGTGGACCCTGGAAAGACTCAGAAGCACACTGGAAAGACTCGGAGGGACTCGTGGACACTGGAAAGACTCAAAAGGAATAGTGAACACTGGAAAGACTCAGAGGGACAAGTGGACACTGGAAATACTAGGAGGGACTAGTGGACACTGGAAAGACTAGGAGGGACTAGTGGACACTGGAAAGACTAGGAGGGACTAGTGGACACTGGAAAGACTAGGAGGGACTAGTGGACACTGGAAAGACTAGGAGGGACTAGTGGACACTGGAAAGACTAGGAGGGACTAGTGGACACTGGAAAGACTAGGAGGGACTAGTGGACACTGAAAAGACCCAGAGGAGCTAGAGGACACTGGAAAAGCTCTGTTCTCTCCTTCCTGGTGGGAAAACGGGGTGCTGAGGTTCATCACCTTCTCCACTATGGAGTAGAGGTCATAAGATGCCTGCCATAAACCACTGGCCACCAACAGAGAAAGGCCTCTGTCAAACACAGGCCTTGTTCAACTAGGCTATATTCACTGCCACAAAGTTTCAAGGCTAGATGGCCCTTTGGATTATAGCCTGGGCAGAATGTATATGCCTTACAATGCTTTTCTGTTCTTTAAAATGACATAAATACACATATTTGTGTCAATTGTGTGTGTTTATCATGATCTTAGATGTACATTATAAGGTCAAATGTAATAGTACTGTAGTAATAGTGGTAGGCCTATACCTGCATATTAAAGATGATCTAATTTCAATTAACAGCATATTACACCACATATTACCGCTAGGTCCAATTTATATAACTGATCAGGCTAGTAGTATCTTATAACATTTAAACAGCACCTGGAAAGCCATTAATATTCGTTATTGTTGTTCATCTACTCATCGATCAGGATCTGCCTGTCCATGCCGTTGCAATGCTGAGAATAATTATTGAAAATAAACAATTTATCTGTGTGCATGGTAGTTCCTTCCATTCGTGTCGTCAAATAAATCAGCAAATTACCTTGCATTGAGATCCTTCAATGAAATGATAGGGCAGGGAAGGTACCACTTCCAATGTATGGGTGCGGTTATCACACAATACACCCACTAATAATCTTCTGTCTAAATAATCTTCGGTCTATAAGGCTATATAGGCTACAATCACTCAAATACAAGACAACATGATACTATTTCAGATTTACATCAGAAATGTATACTATTTTCTGTCTGTCTGCCTTAATCAATCCGCCTTGTGGGGGCAGCCCTCCCTCTGAAAGTGATGTATTTTGGTTTCTCCCAAGATGATGTTCCAGATCCCTTTAAAATCTCCTGACTGCTACCTCTGCGCGATGAAGTTTGGAGCGGCGCCGACCCGCCATACTGACAGACGTGGCTGGAAATTACAATATTTTTTTTGCAGAACATTTTCTGTGAGTAAATGTATTGAACCAATTACGAGGTTGGCGCAAATGATTTTCTCCGAAGTTGGACTAATGGACAATCCTGCTACTGGCTGTCTAATCTGAAATCGACCACATATGTTCCTAAAACGACTCGCCATTATGATCCTTTCACTCTGGTGCAAGTAAAAGTTGTATTTCTCACGCATCGCAAGACAGGGAAAGATACCTCACAACAAGACGGTTTGCAATATAAACGTTTGGAACGGGATGTTTTATCCCTCTGAAGTCTTATTCTACATCGAAATGGATCAAGCACCTCCAGGTATTTGTTGGATCTGTAATCATTATGCATATTATCATATTAATCATCACTTCCAACGATGATAGAACGTTGACATTTGGCCAGTTGTGCACACACAGGTGTCCGTGCTGGTACATTATTGTGTGTCCCCTCTATGGGCTTTGCCCAGACATGCAAAGTGCAATTCGCTGCTTGCCAATTACGTAATACTTTTCTCGTGGACTTGCTTGACGCGGTGGTTTTGCTCTTTGTCTTGCTTCGTGTTACTAAAGAGATATATCCCAATTAAACATAATATTTTTGGTCGTAGGTTGGTGAAATACGCTGTATCGTATTATTATGTTATAACGCACCTTACCAGCGCGTGAACAATGTTGAGTGGAGTAGAAATTCCGCATGAAACGACTGCTTTGTTCCCCTTTCTCCTCTCGTCTACTGTAGCCGACCATATTTAATTCGTACGCAAGCACTGAAAGCTTACCAACTTGTCGCATGACTTATTTTCAAACTACCAATTCACGTGTAGCCTATGCTAATTGATGTGATATTGTAATAGTTTAGAATATATCACATCGTGTAATATTTTTAATTTAGTAGTCTCTATAAGCGATTACAGTGAATGACATGGTGCATTGGGCTGGTTTGTGTCAAAGAGAGGGACAAGTCCCTGGGTTGCATGAACTGAAATACATAATTAATGTATCTTTACATGGGCTTTTATAAACTATTTCCCTCATAATACGGTATTTGTGTATTAGCCCCTAGGCTACTTTACATCATGACACAACCTCCAGAGTGATGGGCACAGTCACACATACACACACGTACACACCACACATACATACAGTTGAAGTCGGAAGTTTACATACACTTAGGTTGGAGTCATTAAAACTCGTTTTTCAACCACTCCACAAATTTCTTGTTAACAAACTATAGTTTTGGCAAGTCGGTTAGGACATCTACTTTGTGCATGACACAAGTCATTTTTCCAACAATTGTTTACAGACAGATTATTTTACTTATAATTCACTGTATCACAATTCCAGTGGGTCAGAAGTTTACATATACTAAATTGACTGTGCCTTTAAGCAGCTTGGAAAATTCCAGAAAATGATGTCATGGCTTTAGAAGCTTCTGAGAGTCTAATTGACATTATTTGAGTCCAATTGGAGGTGTACCTGTGGATGTATTTCAAGGCCTACCTTCAAACTCAGTGCCTTTTTGCTTGACATCATGGGATAATCCTAAGAAATCAGCCAAGACCTCAGAAAAAAAATGGCAGACCTCATCCTTGGGAGCAATTTCCAAATGCCTGAAGGTACCACTTTCATCTGTACAAACAATAGTTCGCAAGTATAAACACCATGGGATCACGCAGCCGTCATACCGCTTAGGATGGAGATGCGTTGTGTCTCCTAGAGATTAATGTACTTTGGTGCGAAAAGTGCAAATCAATCCCAGAACAACAGCAAAGGACCTTGTGAAGATGCTGGAGGAAACAGATACAAAAGTATCTATATCCACAGTAAAACGAGTCCTATATCGATATAACCTGAAAGGCCACTCAGCAAGAAAGAAGCCACTGCCATAAAAAAAACTCCATAAAAAAGCCAGACTATGGTTTGCAACTGCACATGGGGACAAAGATTGTACTTTTTGGAGAAATGTCCTCTGGTCTGATGAAACAAAAATAGAACTGTTTGGCCATATTAACCATTGTTACGTTTGGAGGAAAAAGGGGGAGGCTTGCAAGCCGAAGAACACCATCCTAACCGTGAAGCACAGGGGTGGCAGCACCATGTTGTGCGGGTGTTTTACTGCAGGAGGGACTGGTGCACTTCACAAAATAGATGGCATCATGAGGATGGAAAATGATGTGGATATATTGAGACAACATCTCAAGACATCATTAACATCCTGATGTTAAAGCTTGGTCGCAAATGGTCTTCCAAATGGACAATGACCCCAAGCATACTTCCAAAGTTGAGGCAAAATGGCTTAAGGACAACTAAGTCAAGGTATTGGAGTGGCCATCACAAAGCCCTGACCTCAATCCTATAGAAAATTTGGGGGCAGAACTGAAAAAGCGTGTGCGAGCAAGGAGGCCTACAAACCTGTCTCAGTTACACCAGCTCTGTCAGGAGGAATGGGCAATAATTCACCCAACTTATTGTGGGAAGCTTGTGGAAGGCTACCCGTAACGTTTGACCCAAGTTAAACAATTTAAAGGCAATGCTACCAAATAGTAATTGAGTGTATGTAAACTTCTGACCCACTGGGAATGTGATGAAAAAAATTGAAGCTGAAATAAATAATTCTCTCTACTGTTATTCTGACATTTCACCTTCTTAAATTAAAATGGGGATCCTAACTGCCCTAAAACAGGGAATTTTTACTGGGATTAAATGCCAGGAATTGTAAAAAAAAAAAAAAAAAAAATGTAGTTTAAATGTATTTGGCTAAAGTGTATGTAAACTTCCGACTTCAACTGTATGTATGTATGTATGTATGTATGTATGTATGTATGTATGTATGTATGTTTTTCATAACTCCTGACATTTAATCCTAGTAAAAAATTCCCTGTCTTAGGTCAGTTAGGATCACCACTTATTTTTAAGAATGTGAAATGTCAGAATAATAGTAGAGAGAATGTGTCATGCACAAAGTAGATGTCCTAACCAACTTGCCAAAACTATAGTTTGTTAACAGGAAATTTGTGGAGTGGTTGAATACAAGTTTTAATGACTCCAACCTAAGTGTATGTAAACTTCCAACTTCAACTGTACATACATACATACATGCATACATACATGCATGCATGCATGCATGCATGCATGCATACATACATACAGTAGGTGTGCAGGGTGAATTTGCTGAGTCTAGTAGGAATCCAGGATTTCAGCTTCTTCTGCTACAGGTTCCTGAAAGGCACTTCTGTCCTGTAGTGAAAGATATCGCCTTTCTCTTCCTCTTGATGTGGTTTTCTCCCCCCATCCCCAACCCCCTCTTGTCATTTTTGGAGAGATCCAGACGTTTTTTGTTGTTAGTTTTAAAATGTATATAGAAAAGTTCAAGCTGCAATATGTAACTTTTCACATAGAAATGTGACTCTCTACACTATACTTGCTTGTTTTGTCTCATAAACGGAAATTAGGGGAACTATTAGAATTTTTGCAACCGGGATATAACAGAGCAATTTCTGCATAGTGCACCTTTTAAGAGGGTTTAGAAAGTCTGAAAAATGAAATTGTTTTGTATATGATCATATCCCTGAAGATGGATGGTTTATGGTTTTGGGGCAGTTGCAGTTTGGACACTGGACAAGCAGGGGATGTAAAGTTTACCCCATCCACTTTACTGACAGACCAGTGGAAATGGGCAGAATTTGCAGCATTTACATTTGCCTTAGCTTCATTGGTTTCTCTGACCTGTTGAAAAATATGTAAAATATATTTCCCCTGCAAGAAAAAATTATTAAAAGCATACTGGAGTTAGCCGGCTTTGTGTGTGTGAACCTACCCTCTTTTTCACTGACCGATCTTGTCCTCCGTCTTTGTTTCAGAGCATGGGGCAGTCTGGCATGTTCTCAGTCCTGATATGGTCGATATGGGCCATTAGGACAGAAACTGTTATCAGCTGGGGACATGCCTAGACTTGTCTGGAGATTTGACAGTGTCTGGAGAGAGTGTGTGTGTATGGGGGGGTTGAATAGAGATGCACCCCCCCACTTGTGCTGAAACAGCTTTTTCTTACAAACTGTCATCCTGATCTGATCTCTTTTTCTTTCAGCTCTCCCTCCCAGGTCAGCCAAACCCATTACCTCCTTCATGAACGACAACTGCCTAAGGGAAGCCCCAGTATATCCCCTGCAGGATGCCGAGTGGTACTGGGGAGACATTTCCAGGGAGGAAGTCAACGAGAAGCTCCGCGACACACCTGATGGTTCCTTCCTGGTTCGTGACGCTTCCACTAAGATACAAGGAGACTTCACGCTAACGCTGAGGAAAGACGGGCACAGCAAGCTGATTAAGATCTACCACCGTGAGGGGAAGTATGGCTTTTCAGAGCCCCTGACCTTCTGCTCTGTAGTGGAGCTCATCTGGCACTACCAGCACCATCCTCTGGTGGAATACAACGCTGTACTGGACGTCATGCTCACACACCCTGTTTCCCGCTTCCAACAGGTAGGCAGTAGGCACCTCTCATCCGCTGTTTCAAGACGGTCTTCAAAGAATGCAAAAGAGTTGAGTTGACATTTGTCAGGGAAGGAAATTTGCCTTTGTCTTCAATTTAGTTACGAAACCACTCATCATGCACAGACAACAAGTTTATGTCTGCTGGACCAGCCGTGAGTTTCATAAATTTATTAAATATGTCTGTCTGTATCCAGGATGAGCAGGTGAAAGTGGACAGAGTTGATGTTGCCGGGAGGAAGCTACAGGAGTACCACAGTCAGTACCAGGAGAAGAGTCAACAGTTTGACTGTCTGTACGAGGCCTACACTAAAACCTCACAGGAGATCCAGATGAAGAGAACTGCGATAGAGGCCTTTAACGAGACCATGCTGATCTTCGAGGAGCAGTGTCGCGAGCAGGAGCGTTATGGGGAGGAGTGTGAGAGGAGCATTCGATCTAAGGGAACAGAGAAGGACTTGGAGAGGTGAGTCTGGTAACTAGTCTGGTTGTATCTTGGTCTATCTCACATGGAATGTGAGACGTATGCTCATAGTGTGGATAGATGGATGTCTTTTTATTGTTTCCTCCCTCTGACTTGCATGCAGCTGTGGTTCAGCTCAGGCCAGTGGCACTACCCCTGACCCTTCTTTTGACCTCTCATGACCTTCGCCCTTTGCTCCCCAGATTCCTGATGAACTATGAGAAGCTAAAGTCTCGGCTGGGGGAGATCTATGACAGTAAGGTCCATCTGGAACAGGACCTGAGGACCCAGGTCCAGGACTACAGAGAGACAGACAGGAGGATCAACAGCCTCAGGCCTGACCTCATAGAGCTACGCAACATCAGAGACGAGTACCTCAAGTACATTACAATACTTCTATTTTATTCTATTCTATTAAAGTCACTATTAATGAAAAGTAGCTTTTTTCAAACACTTGGCACAGACATTCATTTTCTTTGGTTTTCAGTTGGCTGAATCACGAAGGTGTGCAACAGAAACGCATTAACGATTGGCTGGGGTTCCAAGACAATAGCAGTGACAAGTAAGTATTTCACATTATAGACCTAAATTGTAATAATACTTCTTAATTGTATTTAGTTGTGCTAAGAAATGCTTGTAGTGCTTATAACTGTTTAGAACTTATTCAATACTAATGTATACATAGTATGCACACTACTTACTTATCATTTATGATTCTTATCAATTAAAGATTTGTTAAATGTCCTTTCTGGTGTGTGCAGCACCTACGTGTTGAAGGGTGAGAGTGAGAGACTGGCGCACCATGACGAGGGGAGCTGGTTCGTGGGCGAGCTGAGCAGGACCCAGGCTGAGGAGATGCTGATGGACAAACCCACCGGAACCTTCCTGATTCGCGAGAGCAGCAAGCAGGGTTGCTACGCCTGTTCCGTAGTGTGAGTGTCCTCTTCCTGTGAAAGAATAACAATATGTAAATGGTCATGAAGGAATGTGGAGTTGGAAGAATATGGGAATACTGCTACACTGTTTTATAGGCTCTTGTTAAGTTACTTCACTGTGATCCATGTTCCCAAGGCTTAGGGCCACTACACTGGTACTAACCTATATTTTTATATCCTTGCAGTGTTAATGTAGAAGTGAAGCATTGCATGATTTATAGCACGCCACGTGGCTATGGCTTTGCTGAGCCCTACGACCTCCACTGCTCTCTGAAGGAGCTCGTTCTGCACTATCGCCTCAACTCCCTGGCACAGCACAACCAGGCCCTGGACGTCCGGCTGGAGCACCCTGTCCACGTCACTCCTGTCTCGTCAGCCTTCCCACACACAGCCACAGAGGACTGCCTGCTACAACAGACGGAGGAACACCACCTTCTACAGACTCAAACTAAACTACCTGCTGGACTCCCTGCAGCCGCTCCGGAGATGTAGATTAGTCAGCTGTGGGACGTGTTTGCGTACTGTAGCTATCCTACGAGGACTACTTGAGGGTGGACTTGTTTGCGTACTGTAGCTATCCTACGAGGACTACTTGAGGGCGGACGTGTTTGTGTACTGTAGCAACTTGAGGGCGGACATGTTTGCGTACTGAAGCTATCCTACGAGGACAACTTGAGGGCGTTCTTTTCTCAAAGAAGAATGTGTGAAATTTGCACTAGGATGATTCCAACGGATTGGTGGATGTAATTTCACTTAATTGGAACTTTGACCGGAACTTGAATGTCAGCTAGGACTTTGTTTTTTATAAGATTCTGTTTGCTATTTGTTTTTTTTTGTACCCATTTTTCACCTTTTCTTTCATGGGATTTGATTTGTTTTAGTGGGCCTGGTCATCCGGGAGATGACTGACTACATATACTATGTCACAATATGTTGGTATTTGTCAGGTGCTGTTTTTTTATTTGGACTTCTAGGGTCCCATTTTGACAACACAAGTACTGGTGCTAATGTAAAATGAGATTGTAATACACCCAATACCTTGGAATTTAGAATTTATTTCAAACATTTTAATTGTTGTGATGGCCATGCACGGAAGATCCTAAAAGTGGAATTAGAATATAATGGTACAGAAAAACAAGATGGCTGACTCAGTGGCATAGCTAGCTGTGGTACACATACCAAACATGTTCTGGGTATTTCAGTACATAGTCATGCAAATATAGGAACTGATGTGGCGCATCGTGTCAGTAGCGCTGTTTTTTTTGTTGTCAAAATATAACCCAGTTACCAGTTGATATGTACTGTATGTAGCATAAACAATTTTCTGGATATCCTTAGAATGACATTTTCCATATTGTATCCAATAACCAAAGCACTTGCTATTAGTGATAAAAGTATATATTCCGACCAGAATATTACATTTATGGTGATGGCGGAAAACACACCACACGTGCTTGATCAAAACATAAATTGAAGTACTGTATATTATATTCTGTTATTCAAAGTATAAGCTTTTTGTATTTTTTTATATTATATATTTTCTGAAATATGCCACAGAAGATGAAAGCTTGAGGAAAGTGCAATCCAACAGTATTTGTAATTTTAGAAATTCATTATTATAATTATGGGGGGTCATCAGCTTTTGCCACAGAAATGCACTAACTTTTAATTGGTGGTGTTATTCATCTGATGACGTGACCTTTTAAGAACATTGTGTGAACTGCCAGAGATGCGGAAGTGTACATTCTGTCTCTATTACTTGAACTGTGGCATTGCTCAATAAGAGCGATTAATATTTCCTCAAGACAAGGCCTACATAGCTTAAGGAAAATAATACATTTTGTTCTTGGCACATATGTCAAGTTTGAGGACAAAAGACACTCTGTAAAACTTTTGTGGTTGGTTGGATGGAGGGTGTTTTAGTCTTTCTTAAAAACTAGACAGCAATGTGAGATTCTTAATTTTTCTTGCTGAAGACAATAAACTGATGAGGGTTTTGTTGAAGTTGTGTTGTCCTTGTTCCACTTCTTCCAAGTGTGTGTTAATGCAACTACAATATATATCATTTAAAAAAAAAAATTGTTTTACCCCTTTTTCGTGGTATCCAATTGTTGTACGTTGTCTCATTGCTACAACTCCCGTACGGGCTCGGGAGAGACGAAGGCTGGGTTGCGTCCTCCGATACACAACCCAGCCAGCGCACCAATGTGTCGGAGGCTACACCGTGTGCACCTGGCAACCTTGGCTAGCGCGCACTGCGCCCGGCCCGCCACAGGAGTCGCTGGTGCGCGATGAGACAAGGAGATCCCTACCGACCAATCCCTCCCTAACCCGGACCCGTGCGTCGCCCCACGGACCTCCCGGTCGCGGCCGGTTACGACAGAGCCTGGGCGCTGCAGTACAGAGCCCTTAACCACTGCGCCTTATATATATCCAGAGCCAATATATATCTTATGAAGACATCACTATGCCTTTCAATTTTGCTGCCAATCCTACACGAGGCGGGAGTGAAATCTCTCATCCCCCCCAGCCTCAAGACATCCTTTCACCTCTATAAAATCCTCAAAATCCTGGTGTGATGAGAGTGATTGAGAAGGGACATAGGGACATAACACATGAGTCAATCAGAGATAGAGAGAGAGAAAAAACGTGGCGACATGGGTCAAAAGAGAAAGGAGGGATGAGGGTTTCCATTAGATAAGATAGCCAGCCACAAAGTCAGATTCTACAAAAAAGCTTTTTGGTGTTAATTTAAGGTTAGGGTTAGGAACAAGGTTAGAAGGCTGGTTCAATTTAGGGTTAAGGTTAGGGTTAGGAATAAGGTTAGAAGGGTGGTTCAATTTAGGGTTAGGAATAAGATTAGAAGGGTGGTTAAATTTAGGGTTAAGGTTAGGGATAGGTTTAAAGTCAAATTTGAAAGCAGCGAAGTTCAACTTTTTGGGAGAAGACAACATTTGCATAGAAATGCGATAGATCTTTAATTCTCATTGAAAGCACGTTTAAGAAGCCAACCTGGTCTCAGAGCAAGTAAATCCGAGATACCCCATTTAATATATGTTACGTTTGGTATGGTTACATAAGACAGATGGTTACTTGAGGTAAAAACGAAAGGAGAGTGGTTGGTCGAGGTGGGTGTATAACATGAACGTTTAGCAACCCAAAGGTTGTGTGTTCGAATCTCATCACGGACAACCTTAACATTTTCGCTAATTAACTACTTTTAAACTACTTTTTAGCTACTTTGCAACTACTTAGCATGTTAGCTAACCCTTCCCCTAACCCTAACCTTAACCCTTTTAGTTAACCCTTCCCCTAACCCTTTAACCTACCTAACTCCTACCTAACTACCTAACCCTAACCTTAACCCCTAGCCTAGCTAACGTTAACAAGCTACAGTAGCTAACATTAGCCACCTAGCTAGAATTTGTAACATATCATACGTTTTAAAAATTCTTAAACATTTTGTACGTTTTGAAAATTAGTAAACATATTGTATATTTTGTAAATTCGTAACATAACATAACATAATCACTCAAAATGAGTGATGGAAATGTATACATACCATACGAAACGTAACATATCATACTAAATGGAGTGTCACAGATATACGTACAGAATAATACAAAATGCTCTGAGACCAGGTTGAATAAGCAGTAGATCTGTTCTATGTGCACTATTTCTATGCTCCCCGGTTTTGCATACCAGTTTAAAACAGCTGAATTTTTGGTTATCGAAAAGCAATTTCACAGTGGTTTAGATGGTACAATGATTCTCTACACTATAATTGCTTGTTTTGTCACATAAACTGAAGTTTATGTGGCAAACTATTACAATTTTAGCAACCAGGAAATGGAGGGGCAATTTTTGCAGAGTGCATATTTAAGAAGAGAAATTGTAGAAATGGGCAGGGTTTAGAGAGTGGACAGGACAGCCTGCTTGGCGGGAAGGATGGACCAGATGCAGTGGAGTCAGGACAGCCTGTATGTTCTCACTGCAACCGTGCCAGCCACCATGAGCTGCTGCTGACTCACTACCAGGGTGTATGTCTGTGTGTCAGAGTGTTCCTGATTATAAGTGGACAGAAGGCAAAGCATCACCGAGACAGATTACACGAGACAGATTGCACAGGTTAATTTTGCACTGCAACACTGAGTGACAGAAGGACAGCTCCGATTACACCTCCAATTTAACCCTTAACTTTCGTCCCAACTTCACTTCAACAGTTTGAGCCTAATAATCGATGCTACCTGGTTTGAACTCTGACTGACTTGACCTGAAACTGTCTTCCCGCCATAACCCTCATCTCTTTCTCTCATGGCAATATTTGCACATTTGCACACATTTGCACATTAATCCACGTACTGTTTTATTTATTTTTTGCAATCCCTTGCTCTCTTGCTATCACCATTCCCCCTTCGAAATAATTTCAGAGCAAGGAGGGCTTGAGGAGAATGAATTACCTTTATAGTCACACCTAAAATACTGTTTCCACTAGTTACCACAGTCACAAAGTAAAAAAAGGTCTATATCGTAAAAAAATAATGAAAACAACATTTTGCTTTTTTGTTTTAAGTTAAGTTTAGGGTTAGGCATAAGGTTAGCAGTGTGGTTCAGGTTAGGTTTAAAATCAAATTTTGAGCCGAGGAATATAAGAAATAGGCGGGGTTTATGACTTTGTGGTTTGGTAACTAGTGACAACCCTAAACTACACCGTCAAACCTGCTCTCAGGCATTGGCAATTGAGCCAATGACGGCCCTCTTCCCTCTGTCTCTGTCTGCCTCTCCGGTTCCACACCAACCTGGTCCACCAATGAAACGGCGAGCTGATCTCTGACTGGCAGCCAATCAGCAGTCAGTTGCTATGTTGGTGGCAGACTGTAGCCCAGTGACTGACACTGACACTTTCCTTTCACCAGCATATATACACTTGGATGGTTTGTGGAAGGCATGAAAAAATGTGGTTAGTTATGCGTACATTGTCTGTTTTGTAATCCTGCAGAATCTTGAAGGTCCCCAAACATTAAACAAAAATGGTCCTAACTGCTTCATGACATCCAGTCAATGCTCACACAATTACAAAGAATAGGCCTATCCTCATTATACAATTTGTTTTAATGTAATTTCAACCCAGTAAAAATATTATTTTATTAACTGTAATTTTATTATATACATGCTTGCTTAGATTTGTACTTGTCTTCTCAATTTTATCCAGGCCTGCTGTGTATTTTATCACTACTGTTCACACATTGTTCCATTGCTGAACCGTTCTTGTCGCCAGTGTTGACTGAATCATTTATCCTATTTATTTGGTATTATAAACTGGGTGGTTCGAGGCCTGAATGCTGATTGGCTGACAGCCGTGGTATATCAGACCGTATACCACAGATACGACAAAACATGTATTTTTACTGCTCTAATTACGTTGGTAACCAGTTTATAATAGCAATAAGGCAACTCTGGGATTTGTGTTATATGGCGTTGCGTCGTGCCTAAGAACAAACCTTAGCCAAGGTATATTGGCTATGTACCACACCACCTCGGGCCTTATTGCTCAATTATATTAGTCAAGTGACTGTCTATCCCAGGGCATTACTACCTCAGGGATCTAATTTACTTATAAAGAAAATCTATAAGCAAACAATTAACTGTTTATAGACTACTTAGAATCCTTTCATTAAGTTTTACCATGAAGTCTTACATTGTCCCATGTTTATGTAACCTTACATGGTTGTTTTCGGCTTGACCTTTTGGCAAAGGCTACCTCTGGCATCTCTGGTCAGGTAGAGGGTTGAGGCCAGACGTTCTGCTGGTTCAGCAGTTTTAGTAGGTTACTACTGACCGCCCTATGCTTGCTAGCAAACCATCCAGGGGGATGCTAATCCAGCAAATAAGATCTGTAGGAGCTAGTTTGGCAGCCAGGGGATCCGTCTTTCACACACTGTCCTCCTCTAATTAAACCTCATAACCCTTCTTCACTCACCCTCATCATATAATTATAATTGTGAACGTATTTATTTATCCAGGAAAATCCACTTACAATTGCCACAGTTTACCCGGGAGTCCTCTTTTCCATTCCAGTTACTCTCACGAGTCTCACCTGATCATTTTGAGTCCACTTGCACTGAGTATGACCTCTGATTTAACTGCGGAACCCAATTGGCCCGGGCCCCCTCATAATCCTCACAAAATTATCTCACCTCTGTCCGTGAACAAGAACCTCCGTCCACCTCGACAGTCAACCGTGTAAAGGTGTTCAGCTCTGAAAGATTAATATGGCCACTGGGGTGGCACAGGGCCAGTGTCACTTGGATGTGACCTGGGATTGGAAACCATTAGCTACATGCAGATGGCTGGAGGGCCGCTGGGGACTAATCACGGAGGAATTAGAGCTGGAAGTGTAAGGATGGCGAGGTCAGCCAGGAGGAGTAAAAGGATATAAGACCTACAGTCAGGCGAAGATACTCTACTTATGAGGCCACAGAACGGACTGCATTTGACATTAGGGAGATACACGAGATACAAAACCTCACTGAATGGATATCAGGTGTATGCTGCACCTGAATGGATATCAGGTGTACCCTGCACCTGCATGGATATCAGGTGTACCCTTCTACCCTGCATCTTAGAGACTGCTGCCCTATGTCCATAGAGTCATTGAACACTGGTCACTAAATACCGTTTTACCCACTTTATATGTATAAATTGTATCATGGCTCATCCTATACAACTACTGCTGTACATACCTTTTCTATTCTAATGCTGTCCATACTTTCTATATTCCGTATTCTGGACCGGAAGCTAATTTATTGCAATTCTGTCCATTTTGCCATGGGGTTTTGTACTGTGCATTTAAACACTGTATTTGCGACATAGCTCATTCTAATATTTCTACTACTGTACTGTACATTGCATTTTAGTTACACTGTTAATACACACTGTATATTTATTTATATACTGGATTCTTGACATAGCGCACTCTAATATATCTACTGCTGTACATATCATTCTTGTGTAAATTAATTTGCTGTATATACATGTAGATTGCATTTGGATTACTGTTACAGTGCTATTTGAATTGTTAATTGAATTAGTTCCACCATTTCTTGATTTAATTTATAATTATAACATTTTACTGCATTGTTAGGAGCTAGTAACATAAGCATTTCACTGCACCTACTATAATATCTGCTAAACTGTGTATGCAACCAATAAACTTTGACTGATTTATAGATTATATTTATAAAGGGCTGACTAGTGGAGAAGAAGAGGGATTTGAAGATCTTCTTTAAATCGAATGAGCTAATTGAACCAATTTCTTGATTGTCTTGATTAATTGAACTTTTTAACCTTAAGGTTAAAGAGGAACAGGTTTCAGACACCGTGAACAGGGTTCCAGACAATCAAATCATCCAAATGTCCCAAAAATGAAAGAAGTAATGGGTTGGTGGGCTATAAATTTCCGTCCTGTGTCGTCAGGCCAAAGAAAGTCTATTTAACGATAGTCAACAGGTTCAGGTTCAAAAAGTAAATTGAATGAATTCACTTTTCGTACAGTAGCCTATGTTCTACAAAAAACATTAACGAGCTTGTTATAGGCTTACTGTCCTGATTCTGCTCTAATTTACATATCTGATTAGCCAGTTGTTTCACACAGTCAATGGCCATAATGTTAATAGCTTAAGCACGAAGCAGGGGCTACAGGCAAGTGTGCAGTAAGTGCATGTAGGGGCTATGTAAAGCCTCGCAAACCGTCTGATCTCGCAAGCTTACATGAACGGTTCACAACCAATAGCGCAGCGGAAATCAGTCTGGTGGATTATATACAAGGCTAGGGTCCATGACCTCTTAAACCCTATTTAAAAAATGTTAACACTCACTGTGTGCTCTTTCATTTAACAATCAACAGCACTGTGGGCAAATTATAACCAAATTACAGAAAAGATAGAGATATTGCAAACTATGGGCCATGTCTTGCTTTTCCTTACGACCACATGCTACATGCAGAATTCTAGATATAATAATCATGTGGTTTTAACTCAATGACTGTGTCCTTCATTTTGGTAGGCAGCAGTGCAGGCGTTTGGTCCCAACCCTGGTTATTGTTTGTATGTGCTTCACTTGCACGCCAAGGGCAATGATGCCATCTACTGGTGTTGACTTCATTATACGTTTGGTATTTGCTTAGTTAGACCTAGTATTCCTTCCACTTAAGACCCTACAGTCGATCCAGAAAAAAGATTGACAGATCTGTTTGCGGAAGTTGCCTGCTGGAAATTAACTAACTTGAAAACTTAATGTGGACTAAAAAGCAACTGTACAGGTTGGTGTATTATATTTCCTTTTTGTAGACAAGGTTCTATTTGAACATTTTCGATTATCGTAATTTAGCATTCAAATAATAAAATGGTCTGACCCTATCTGTCACATAATTTAGCAGGCGCTAACGTTAGCTAGCTAACGTTAGCTGCAGGTATGTTTGCTTACCAACCAACTGATCTCTAGGGCGACGGTACACTAGTAGCCAGACTAGTGGGACACACCAATCCATCTGATGATGCTGCTATACTTTTTATCTCGGTCTGGTTGCTAGTAAGTGAGGTGAACTAACTTCATTCTTTTTGTATCCAAGATTTAGCTAGCATCCATAGAGCAAAGTCACAGATCAATGGTGGATGAAATGCTGTGTTTTATAGCAAATATGTTGTCATGAGCTGATTGTACAGTTTGAACTAGTCCAGATGGTGGTGGTGATATAAAAACAAGGGACCTTTTTGATAACTGATACATGAACAGTTATATAATGCATCACTTGAACTCAATAGAGGAAAGAATTCACCCCCCTCTATTTCTTGTTCTCACAAACACAGTTGAAGACAAAAGCAACAAACAGAACACCAGCATCAAATATTTTTAACTTTTTATCATAATGATGTTATTTTGTATTGTAATGTTATACCAGCTTGTTACAATCTCAAATGTAACATAACATACTATATCATCTTTCATGTTTCTCGTGCTCTTCTCCCTAGAGTCAGATGATGTGTCCACTTGAAGAGTCCTGCACCATGAAGCTGCAGTAAGGGTAGACCGTGTCTGTGACACAGCCCCCATCTCTTTCCCTCCCTGTGACTGAGCCACCATGTCCTCGGTGATGTTTCCACCTCGCTCCCCACCTGGGAGCAGTGGCTCTGGCGGCGGTGACATACCTGCAACTAGTGTGACGACCCAGTCCGCTGAGCAGGCTCTGTTTGCATCGGACCGCTACGCCCGACTCATCCTGGCCCAGATGAACAAGATGCGCCTCCGGACAGATTTCTGTGACGTAAGGCTGCGGCTGGGAGGCCGTGTGTTCAGTGTCCACAAGCTGGTCCTGGCTGCAAGCAGCCCCTACTTCTCCGCTCTTTTCTCTGGGGGGATGAGCGAGGCAGACAAGGAAGAGGTCCAGATCCTGGGGGTGGAGGCACCAGTGTTTGAGGTCCTGCTGGAGTTCATATACACAGGTTCGCCCTGTCAGGAAATGTACCATTTACTGAGTGTGTTCATACAAAGAACAGTAATACATGATACAGATTTCTTTGTGTTTCTTTGAACTGAACCTGTCCAGGTATGATTAACGTGACGGTGGAGAACATGCAGGAGCTGATGGTGGCAGCAGACATGCTGCAGCTGAGTGAGGTGGTGTCTATCTGTGGAGAGTTCCTCAAGGGCCACATGGACCCGTCCAACTGTGTGGGGGTATACCAGTTCCTTGAGCAGATCGCCTGCATGGACATGCTGGCGTTCACTGAGAACTACATCCAGGTCCACTTTCTGGAGGTGCTACGCATGGTCTCTTTCTTCCTCCATCTCTGTCTGTCTTCAGATTCTCTCTTCCCTCTTTGCCTCTCTGAGGCTCTTTTCTCCTTTCATCACATTCTAATCTGCTGAGGGTGTGTAACAAAAAGTTAATAACCTGTTACCACTGACATCAAAAAACTAAATCACATTCAAAACATCTGACCTTTAGGTGTGTGTGTCGGACGAGTTCTGGGGCCTGTCCAAGGGCCAGCTGGTGAAGCTGCTGCGGAGCGAGGAGCTGCGAATCGAGGATGAGTACCAGGTGTTCACGGCGGCCATGGACTGGGTCCTACAGGACGTGACCAAGAGGAAGAAGCATGTGGTGGAGGTGCTGGACCCAGTCAGGTTCCCCCTGCTCTCCCCACAGAGACTCTTCAAGTACATCGAAGGTTAGATGGAAAGATGTTTCCTCCTGATTTGTCAGGAAGGAATGTCGTTATTTCTCCTGATTTATCAAGAACTGATTTTCTTAAATCCTTTTTTATTCCTCACACCATTAAAATGTACTTATCCCCAAACCAGTATCTTTCCCCCTGATTTTTATTGTTGTGCTGCTAATCGATGACATCATATAATTTCTCTGTGTAGGCATTTCTGACTTCAGCCTGCGGGTGGCGCTGCAGACACTGCTGAGGGAATACACAGAGGTCAGCAAGTCTCCCAAAGAGAATAAGGTGTACAGCCTGTTACAGCCAGCCAAGATGAGGCCAAGGAGAAAGGCCAGGAAATACCTCTATGCCATAGGTAGGTCAAACCTCAGTTCAGCACCTGGCCACCTTTGTATGTTGATGACAACAGAACTGGGGTGATCACTTTTGTTGTAGCATCTTCAGTGTAAACTCAGCAGATTATATGAGTACCAGCTCGATCCAAATTTAATTATTCCATATTCCATTTCATGAAGTGATCCAGGCTTTTGTGTCACGGTTGGTTTTCCCTGTCTCAGGAGGCTACACTCGGCTGCAGGGCGGCCGTTGGAGTGACAGCCGGGCCCTGAGCTGCGTGGAACGCTTTGACTCATTCAGCCAGTACTGGACCACTGTGTCCTCCCTGCACCAGGCCCGTAGCGGGCTGGGAGTGGCTGTGCTGGAGGGCATGATCTATGTCGTTGGAGGTGACTCTCATTTTATTTATTTAACCAGGATAGTCCACTCAGTAATGAGTCCTGTCTGTGTGGTTCTGTGTTTGTTTGTACGGAGAACATGCCATGTGTTTCAACCTGTGTCTTCCTCAGGGCAATACAGTTATATGTCTAGTATTCTGTTTCTTGTCATTTCCCAGGGGAGAAGGACTCCATGATATTTGACTGCACAGAGAGATACGATCCGGTGACTAAGCAGTGGGCAGCTGTGGCCTCTCTCAATTTCCCTCGCTGTGGTGTCGGGGTCTGCCCCTGTCACGGGGCTCTCTACGCACTGGGTAAACTAACGAATCAAAGGCCTTGATTGGGAATATATGCTTATTTTTTTCCCCTCCTTGAAGTCATCACAGATCTAACATGATTGAACAGGTGAAAGCAAGGTTTCCACTGCATAGCTTTCACCAAAACAGTTATGTCAGATCAGTTATTTTTTTTAAAGAAGGGAATGAAGAAATTAGTGTCCAAGAGTCTGTCACTTGGGTCTATGGGATAAGGTATTAATACCATGTCTCCTCACTGCTATGTTCCTGCAGGTGGTTGGGTTGGATCAGAGATAGGGAAGACAATGGAGCGCTATGACCCAACAGAGAATAAGTGGGAGATCATTGGAAGCATGGCAGTGCCTCGGTATTACTTTGGATGCTGCGAGTTACAGGGTAATTAAATTCATACATAACAACAATACATAAAACATTTACAACAGAATGTATTGTATCAATATAATTGCTTCCGCTATCTCAATGTCAGAATTTCTGAATGGCCGCTGATCATTCCCATCTCCCCTATGTCTAGGCTTCATCTATGTGATCGGGGGGATTAGTGATGAGGGGATGGAGCTGCGTTCTGCAGAGGTGTACGACCCCATTTCCCGGCGCTGGAGTGCCCTGCCCGTCATGGTGACCCGGCGGGCCTACGTGGGCGTGGCCTGCCTCAACAACTGCATCTACGCTGTGGGGGGCTGGAACGAGGCACTGGGCTCCCTGGAGACGGTAGAGAAATACTGCCCTGAAGAGGTGATGGAGTTATGGTGGATTTATACAGTGCATTCGGAAAGTATTCAAACCCTCTTCCCTTTTCCACATTTTGTTACGTTAGCCTTATTCTAAAATAATGAGAAAGAGAGAATAGGTTTTTAGACATTTTTGCAAATGTATAAAAAAAAATACAAAACATAATTTAGACATAAGTATTCAAACTCGTTGCTATGAGATGCATCCTGTTTCCATTCATCATCCTTGAGATATTTCTACAACTTGAATGGAGGCCGCCTGTGGTAAATTCAATTGATTGGACATGATTTGGGAAGGCACACAACTGTCTATATAAGGTCCCACGGTTGACAGTGCATGAGCAAAAACCAAGTCATGAGGTCAAAGGAATTGTCCGTAAAGCTCAGAGACAGGATTGTGTCGCTGCACCGCTCTGGAGAAGGGTACCAAAACATTTCTGCAGCATTGATGGTCCCCAAGAACACAGTGGCCCACATCATTCTTAAATGGAAGAAGTTTGGAATCACCAAGACTCTTCCTAGAGCTGGCTGCCTGTCCAAACTGAGCAATCAAGGGAGAAGGGCCATGTTCAGGGAGGTGACCAAGAACCTGATGGTCACTCTGACAGAGCTCCAGAGTTCCTCTGGAGATCGGAGAACCTTACAGATGGACAACTATCTCTCCAGCACTGTACCAATCAGGCCTTTATGGTAGTGGCCAGACAGAAGCCACTCCTCAGTAAAATGCACATGACAGCCCACCTGGAGTTTGCCAAAAGGTACCTAAAGGACCATGAGAAACAACATTCTCTGGTCTAAAGAAACCAAGATTGAACTATTTGGCCTGAATGCCAAGTGTCACGTCTGGAGGAAACCTGGCACCCTCCCTATGGTGAAGCATAATGGGGGCAGCATCACGCTGTGGGGATGTTTTTAAGCAGCAGGGATTGGAAGACTAGTCAGGATCAAGGGAAAGATGAACGGAGCAAAGTACAGAGAGAGATCCTTTATGAAAATCTGCTCCAGAGCTCTCAGGATCTCAGACTGGGACAACAACCCTAAGCACACAGCCAAGACAATGCAGGAGTGACTTTGGGACAAGTCTCTGAATGTCTTTGAGTGGCCCAGCCAGAGCCTGGACTTGAACCTGATCGAACATCTCTGGAGAGACCTGAAAATAGCTGTGCAGCAACGCTCCCCATCCAACCTGACAGGGTTTGAGAGGATCTGCAGAAAAGAATGGGAGAAACTCCCCAAATACAGATGTGTCAAGCGTGTAGCATAATACATTTTTTTTAATCAATTTTAGAATAAGACTGTAACCTAACAAAATGTGTAAAAAGTCAAGAGATCTGAATACTTTCGGAATGCACTGTAAATACTGCCTTGTACAGTTGAAATCGGAAGTTTACATACATATGTTGGAGTCATTAAAACTAGTTTTTAAACTACTCCACACATTTCTTGTTAACAAACTATAGTTTTGGCAAGTCGGTTTTGACATCTACTTTGTGCATGACACAAGTCATTTTTCCAACAATTGTTTACAGACAGATTATTTAACTTATAATTCACTATATCACAATTCCAGTGTGTCAGAAGTTTACATACACTAAATTGACTGATGTCATGGCTTTAGAAGCTTCTGATAGGCTAATTGACATCATTTGAGTTCATTGGAGGTGTGCCTGTGGATGTACTGTATTTCAAGGCCTACCTTCAAACTCTGTGCCTCTTTGCTTGACATCATGGGAAAATAATTTTAAAAATCAGCCAAGACCTCAGAAAAACATTTTGCAGACCTTCACAAGTCTGGTTCATCTTTGGGAGCAATTTCCAAACGCCTGAAGGTACCACGTTCATCTGTACAAACATTTAGTACGCAAGTATAAACACCATGGGACCACGCAGCCGTCATACTGCTCAGGAAGGAGACGCATTGTGTCTCCTAGAGATGAATGTACTTTGGTGAAAAAAAGTGCAAATCAAACCTAGAACAGCAGCAAATGACCTTATGAGATGCTGGAGGAAACAGGTACAAAAGTATCTATATCCACAGTAAAACAAGTCCTATAATCGGCAACCTGAAAGGCCGCTCAGCAAGGAAGAAGCCACTGCTCCAAAACCGCCATAAAAAAAGCCAGACTATGGTTTGAAACTGCACATGGGGACAAAAATCGTACTTTTTGGAGAAATGTCTTCTGGTCTGATGAAACAAAAATAGAACTGTTTGGCCATAATGACCATTGTTATGTTTGGAGGAAAAAGGGGGAAGCTTGCAAGCCGAAGAACACCATCCCAACCGTGAAGCACGGAGATGGCAACATCATGTTGTGGGGGTGCTTTTCTGCAGGAGGGACTGGTGCACTTCACAAAATAGATGGCATCACGAGGATGGAAAATTATGTGGATATATTGAAGCAACATCAGGACATCAGTTAAAGCTTGGTTGCAAATGGGTCTTCCAAATAGACAGTGCCCCAAGCATACTTCCAACATTGTGGCAAAATGCCTTAAGGACAACTAAGTCAAGGTATTGGAGTGGCCATCACAAAGCCCTGACCTCAATCCTATAGAAAATTTGTGGGCAGGACTGAAAAAGCACGTGCGAGCAAGGAGGCCTACAAACCTGACTCAGTTACACCAGCTCTGTCAGGAGGAATGGGCCAAAATTCACCCAACTTATTGTGGAAAGCTTGTGGAAGGCTACCCGTAACGTTTGACCCAAGTTAAACAATTTAAAGACAATGTTACCAAATACTCATTGAGTGTATGTAAACTTCTGACCCAATGGGAATGTGATGAAAGAAATAAAAGCTGAATTCTCTCTACTAATGTTCTGACATTTCACATTCTTAGGATCACCACTTTATTTTAACTGACCTAAGTCAGGGAATTTTTACTAGGATTAAATGTCAGGAATTGTGAAAATCTGAGTTTAAATGTATTTGGTTAAGGTGTATGTAAACTTCCGACTTCAGCTGTAGATGGAAACACTACAACGCCTCTGATTTCCCTCAGACGGTCTTTCTCAAATATGTATCCATTACTCCTTCCCTCTAATAGGAGAAATGGGTGGAGGTGGCCCCCATGGCAGTGGCGAGGGCCGGGGTGTCCGTGTCAGCCGTTAACGGACTACTGTACGCCGTGGGGGGACGGGCCTCCAGCAGAGACTTCTCGGCCCCCGTGACGGTGGACTCTGTGGAGATTTACGACCCCCACCTGGACACCTGGACGGAGATTGGCAACATGATCACCAGTCGCTGTGACGGGGGCGTGGCCGTGCTCTGAGATTGAGCCGTAGTAGAACCAAGGGAGGTGGTTCGGTGAACCGCGAAACCTGATGAGTAGCCGTTTTCTTTTTTTCTGGAACAAATCTCATTCTCAGACGAGAATACGGTTTTATGTCTGGCACCGTGAGATTACATGATGAGTAACCTTGCTTGAGATCTGGATACTTGAGTTAGCTACAGAGCTATAAATGCCAAAATGGCTTTAGCTTCGGGGCAATTCCATGGTATCAGAAGACTCCGATTTTTCACTTTAAAATGTATGCCAAACAAATCAAATCAAATTGCATTTGTCACATGCGCCAAATACAACAGGTGTAGACAACCTTTGTGAAATTCTTACTTACGAGCCCTTAACCAACAATGCAGTTTTAAGAAAATACCTATAAACAAAGTGAGAGATAAGAATAACAAATAATTTAAAGAGAAGCAGTAAATAACAATAGCGGGGCCATATACAGGGCATACCGGTACAGAGTCAATGTACGGGGGCACCGATGTCGAGGTAATTGAGGTAATATGTACATGTAGGGAGAGTTATTAAAGTGACTATGCATAGATAATAAGAGTAGCAGCAATGTGTGTGTGGGGGGGGGGGCAATGCAAATAGTCAGGGTAACCATTTGATTAGCTGTTCAAGAGTCTTATGGCTTGGGGGTAGAAGCTATTTAGGAGCCTCTTGGTGCTCCGGTACCGCTTGCCGTGCGGTAGCAAAGAGAACAGTCTATGACTAGGGTGGCTGGATTATTTGACAATCTTTTGGGCCTTCCTCTGACACCGCCTTGTATAGAGGTCCTGGATGGCAGGAAGCTTGGCCCCAGTGATGTACTGGGCCTTACGCACTACCCTCTGTAGTGCCTTGCGGTCGGAGGCCGAGCAGTTGCCATACCAGGCAGTGATGCAACCCGTCAGGATGCTCTCAATGGTGCAGCTGTAAAACCTTTTGAGGATCTGAGAACCCATGCCAAATATTTTCAGTCTCCTGAGGGAAATAGGTTTTGTCATGCCCTCTTCACGATTATCTTGGTGTGCTTGGACCATGTTAATTTGTTGGTGATGTGCACGCCAAGGAACTTGAAGCTCTCAACCTGAGAGAATGAGAATGGGGGTGTGCTTGGTCCTCCTTTTCCTGTAGTCCACAATCATCTCCTTTGTCTTGATCACGTTGAGGGAGAGGTTGTTGTCCTTGCACCACACGGTCAGATCTCTGACCTCCTCCTTATAGGCTGTCTCATCGTTGTTGGTGATCAGGCCTACCACTGTTGTCATCAGCAAACTTAATGATGGTGTTGGAGTCGTGCCTGGCCATGCAGTCATGAGTGAATAAAAAAAACATATTTCTAAGTTTAACAAACCATAGAACTCTATGCACAACTACTACTTTGAACAATTTACACAGTAACAAAATATACATTTACTAGAAAAACTGTGCAGATGCAAAGTTTCGTAACAGAATTACAGTAAAATCTCCCTCAGTTTTATTCTGTTACCAAACTTTGTAACGGCACAGTTCTTAATGTAAATGTGTTTTTGTAAAAATTTCCATTGGAAATTGTTCAAAGTAGGCATTGTGCATAGAGTTCTATGGTTTAACTTTGTAATCATTGGTTTTTGTTTGACATATTTTAAAGTGAGTCTCAGCGTAATTCCGTTATCATGAATTTGCCCTTAGCGGGCTGACTGTGGTGCAGCAGGAGACTGGGTTTGCTACCCAGGTTGGACACACTAGACAACTGCATATGATGTTCTTAGCCATATCAAAGACGAGTCCTCAAGTTTATTATCAACATTGCCTTCACCAGCAATGTATTTAACTTTTGAACAGCAGTGGCAGAATGCCGCAGCAGAATCAAATTCCGTTATCTGCTATACCCATGGTCACACATTGTACTCTGTTACTCTGCTACTGTTAGCTAATGGAGGGTGAACTGCAGTTGGGATGAGACTTGTAGAATACTCTTTTATGCTCTTCACAGAGCATGAACACAGACTTTTTTAGCTAGAAGAGTTTGGTGTTTTCTCAAAATACCAGACAAATCACTTTTTGTGGACTTCGAGTGGAATAGATGGATTTCGGAATGTTTGGATTGTTTTGTTGTTCTGGATTGTTTTTTTTATTGCTTTTATGTAACTGAACTAGACGTACATTGAGCCAAACGGATGACTGGGACACTGCCAACCAAGAAACTGTTGATTCAAATGAGCTGGCTAGGCTACAGTACTTACTCCCAGTCAGTCACATGGCAGACCCATCTGTCTCCATCAGTCAGTCACTTCACTGTTCTGTTTCAGAGAAGTGTGCCAGTGTTTCTGGATGATCAATAGCTTTCATTGTTACTGTATTGTCTCAGCTTATTTGTGTGAACTTAAAAACATTGGCACTTTCAGGACCATTATATTCTCCACTGAAGTGTACAAAGGATGTTTGTCTGTTTCTGAGAATGGGATGGCTGGCTGTCACTCTGATATCCTATGAATTGTTTCAACCTGTGCACTTTTAATGGAAATGTTTATATTAATTTTGCCCAACTTCAATTTCTCAAAATTACCACCAAAACTGTTTAACTTCCATGAGAGTTGTGAGTTATCCATGTTGACTGAAGGTTGACTGACCTCTAGTGCGATGAGCTTCATGTGTTTACACTGAGTTATATTATACCTTGTACTGCACTTACTTGACTGCTGAAGGAAGAAGCTACTATGAGCAAAATGTTACTTATGGCCCCTCATGTGAAACTTTGTTACGGTTGTAAATGGTAAGCCTTTGGTATCGTTCTGCTGTGCTCACAGCGTTTGTTAAATGATCACTAAGGTACATTACTCTGTAGTAGAACTGTTGCACTCAGTATTTCTGTTTAATATGTCGCATTGACAAACGCAGCCATTGTGTGTGTGTGTATATATATATATATATATATATATATATAACACTGTAAATATCAGTGCCTTTTTTAGTCAGTACTCACCATTCCAAAAACATTGAGAAATGTCCCTTTGTTTGAAAATACTGTAGCTTGTATCACCTTCATTCAGCAACGGCACTAGATTAAAGTAAATTTATATTTCAATTCTCACCTGTTGAGGAACAGATGTGTCATGAATAACACATTGATTAAAAGAAAATCCATATGTGAAAATGTCATTTTTTTGTTGTTGTTTTAAACAATGTTGCAACACCTCCATTTTCTCCCCGTTAACTCCTACTGAACAAGACCCTGATCTGTGTTCCACTATTCATTCACTTGTCTTGAGATACTTTAGCTCTCAAGTGTAACCTCTGAGTGAGTATCCCCTAGCCACCATTACCTAGTCAACTGTCTTGATCTTCTTCTACGGGCACATCTCCTTCAGTGTCAATGTGGCATCCAGGGAGAAGGTAGCCACCAGAGTAAGTATGGTTTCCAAGGCTTTCAACTAGCCGGGGTAGCCAGGCAGCAGAGTTTGATTGTTGTGCAGGGCCAGGCACAGCCCCATGATAACCACCAGGGCTCCTTCTGCGATGTTGTCCCTAGAGTGCAGAGCCAGCAGGGAGGGCACCACACTGTTGCCCAGGTTCATCCAGTCGTGCTGGGCAGGGAAAGCCCCAGTAGGCCCCGGCCCAGGAAGGACATTATGGAGGCCCCATAGACCACATGGGCGTAGGCCACCTCAGGGAGGTAGGACTGGGTCACCGCTATCAGCAGGGGGGCACCCAGGAATGGAAGGAGGGCGGAGAAGCCGAGGCATTGACCAGGGTTTTCATGCTGAGGCGATGTTGATTCTCTCCTCCCAGGGGTCCTGGGAGCGGAACCTGGAGGAGGCTACTCTCCAGAACAGTATCGAAGTCACCATGGAAACTTGTGGAGATATCAAGTGGTTGGAACTGGTGTAAAAACATTCCCTCTTCACTGTGCAGCTGGACCCCCAGAGTATCTGTTGCAGAGATCGCCATGTTGGACCCTGGGAGTAAAAAAAAGACAGTGTTGCTGAAAGCATTTCTCAGTAGGGTTTAATATGATCTGGCCCACTGTGTCTATCCTGGTCCAGAGAACCCTGATGTTTTTGGCTATTTGTTGCAAGGTCAATTTGACAGATAGACCAATATGATGGTGTCAAAGAAGCTGGTGTAATGTTTCTACTTACCACACAAGAATTCAATTGTCTATTCAATGCAAATGAGATTTTAAAAATGTTTAACTAAAAGGGGAAGAGGTGAATGTGCATTTGTGCAGATCAATAATACAATTAGCCATTGCATAGGCTTGTACGGTCGATTACTCGATTCACTGTGTCTGACGAAAGTTTGATTTCTGCAACGATCGATTAGTGCGCCTTCCTGGAAAATAGTGTGTCGCATTCAATATCACAAATATGTAGCTAGCTAGTACTTTGTTTTAGTACTAGTTAAACAGGGACGGCAGGTACTGGATCGAATCCCCGAGCTGACAAGGTAAAAATCTGTCGTTCTGCCCCTGAACAAGGCAGTTAACCCCCTGTTGGCCATCATTGTAAATAAGAATTTGTTTCTGGCTTGCCTAGTTAAATAAAGGTTAAATAAAGAAATAAAGACAATTTTGATCGCAAAATGTTTTAACTCTAATTTATTTCTAATCTGTTTCGACGTTTTTAGTATACAAAAAACCCCACTCCTATTCGATTTGAAACAAAATGCTACGCGCCTGAGGTTGCAAAATTATAAGAACTTGAACGTACCCCAGATAAGTAAACTCCGCGAGCGCACCAAAAATCCAAACAAACACCCAATCGACACTTTAATCTTGAGGCACATAGCAGGACGAAAGTATTTCAGTGCTAAAGGAATATTAATAGTCAAGATATATTTTTTCAATCATATTTCGTGAAGATATTGCTTGATATAAGTAGGTTTTGGCATCATCCTATAAAATCTAGCAAGCTAACGTTATTAGCTAGCTAGCGCCCGAATCACCCGACCCGGTGTGGGCTAACGCGGTAGCCATTTTGAAGCCGTGTTGTGCCAACGAAGCGAAGGTCTGTTTACCTTTTATTTGCAGAAATTTGACAGCAATATTAGAAACAACTTCACGTTACTCTGTTGCAAAAATATATTGTATGTGTTTGAGACTGGGTCGTAGTTTTGCGAGTTACTGTATGTTAGCTATTTGACTTGCTAGCTTTGGTGATAGTCGTGGCTAGCTAGCATGCTAACAACTTGGTTACAACGAGTTTACAAGGAATATACTGTACATTGCATGGCCAAAAGTATGTGGATACCTACTCGTTGAACATCTCATACCAAAATCATAGCCTATTAGCATTAATATGGAGTTGGTTCCCCCTTTGCTGCAGATGCAGCCTACACTCTTCTGGGAAGGCTTTCCACTAGAGCATTAGTGAGGTCCGGCACTGATGTTGGGTGATTAGGCCTGGCTCATAGTCGGTGGTCCAATTCTTCCCAAACGTGGTCGATGGGGTTGAGGTCAGGGCTTTGTGCAAGCCAGTCAAGTTCTTCCATACCGATCTCGACAAACCATTTCTCTATGGACCTCGCATTGTGCACAGGAGGAATTGTCCTGATAAAATACCTTCCCCAAACTGTTGCCACAAAGTTGGAAGCACAGAATCATCTAGAATATCAATGTATGCTGTAGCGTTAAGATTTCCCTTTACTGGAACTAAGCCCAAACCATGCAAAACAGCCCCGGACCATTATTCCTCCTCCACTAAACTTTACAGTTGTAAGTATGCATTTGGGTAGGTAGCGTTCTCCTGGCATCCGGCTAACCCTGATTCGGCCGTCGGACCGCCAGATGGTGAAGCGCGATTCATCACTCCAGAGAACATGTTTCCACTGCTCCAGTCCAATGGCGGCGAGCTTTGCACCACTCCAGCTAACGCTTGGCATTGTGCATGGGGATCTTAGGCTTGTGTGCTGCTGCTCGGCAATGTAAACTAATTTCATGAAGCTCCCGACGAACAGTTATTTTTCTGACGTTGCTTCCAGAGGCAGTTTGGAACTTGCTAGTGAGTGTTACAACAGAGGACTGACAGTTTTTACGCACTACAGAGCTCTGCGGTCCCGTTCTGTGAGCTTGTGTGGCCTACCACTTTGCGGCTGAGCCGTTGTTGCCCCTAGACGTTTCCACTTCACCACGTTGAAAGTCACTGAGCTCTTCAGTAAGGCCATACTACTGCCAATGTTTGTCTATGGCGATTGCATGGCTGTGTGCTCAATTTTATACACCTGTCTGCAACAGTTGTGGCTGTAATAGCCGAATCCACTAATTTGAAGGGGTGTCCATACTTTTGTAGCTAGCCAGATAATTAGCTAGCAGTGATTGAAGTTTTTGCTTCCTGAATCTGCTCAAATTATTTCTTAACTTGCTAAGAATTTTGACAGTGCCTTAACTTGTTTGTAAAAGTGAATGTGTCCACAATAACTTGGTCAACTCAATACACAATGGAAGCCATTGGACAGCCTATCACAGTGCTATAAAGGATATTTTAATAAAAATATATAATTGTACCTTTTAACTAGGCAAGTCATGTTTATTGATTTGTATTTAGGAAGCACTACAGCTTTATGATCATTAATGATTATGACATGCTGTGAGTGGGTTGCAGTTCTTAGTAGTTTAGAATACAATCACTCACTGCCCGATTAGGATCAGGGGCTGGGAGAGAGAGAAACATTTCAGGTCTAGAATATTTTTAGACTGGTATACATATTTGATAAAAGCTTGCAGTTTTATAAGAGAGTATAAAATGTCTTAAGAGCTCTGGTTTTTGGTTATGTTTTGCTTCAAAACGTTTCTTTTTACCATTTCAATGTGTTTGCTGTCTTTTGAGTGGGTTCATCAAAGGTGTTCTGGGAGAACTATTCATCAAGTTTGACGTACACTACATATTGTGCTGGAAACATGACTCGGGTATATACCTGCCTAAACTTGTAAGCTAAGGGTCTGTGCATTACAACCTTACCGGTGTGTCTGAGATTCAAAAGTATTTCTGTTTTTGTGTTTGCAGGTCCGGTCTGCATAAGTACAGATACTACTACATGTGAAAGCAACGCTACAAGAGGACGGAAAATACTAGGAGTAACTGCACAGCACCTGTCCTTCTGACACATGCTCCATATGTTCCTACACTTTCTTTGCTTTGAAGAAAGGAAGATATTTGCCTTTCAGAGGTTCCCTCTTTTATGGACAAGTTTATTTTTTGTCTTTCAACAAAGTGTCCCAGGTGTGTTGTGACACACAGAACACTGATTGTAAGCAATTGCTGTTATACTGTTTAAAAACCTTTGCACTCTCATCCTTCAACCACACAACTACAGCTAATTATACCAGCAAATATAATAGAACAGATGAAGAAAGCAACCAATCTAATCAGCCGTTGAGACACCATTGTCCTTAGCATGCATTGAAAAGCTGCATTATAATGCTTTGTTCTGCAGTATCAACATTTCACTGACCGGAATTGAAGATGTCAGAAATGTAACAGTGGATTCTATTGCCTTTACTGTCATGTGACTGTAATACTAGACACCCTTTTTTTCCCTTCAACCCCAGACAGCCTTTTCACCAGTTTAATGAGGTGAGCTGTGGTTTTCAGTGACCTCCATTGGAATAAAAAGAGGTCTCTGAATTTATTTATTTTCTGCATGTGTTTGGGTAGAGCCTAAAATGACTAAGAGCTGGCACTCATAGTGGCAGGAGAAGAGCCAGAACCTCCTTCAAGCACACTTCTGATGTCATAGTGAAACTGTCCCGTTCACACTGACAGGGCTCGATGCCCCAGAGCTTCCAATCTCAGCAGACAACCTGCACCTGCCTCTCCCATTGGGCAATTCACTTGCCTGTCTACTGAGCCCACCAATCAGAACCTTTTGTTTCACAAAACGGATCAAGCAGGTTCCATGTGTCTCTTCCCCTGACAAAGAATCCTACCTGCTTCGGTAGAGTGATCAGGACGAATTTGGGGGTAACAACGCGCCTCTGGATCACCATTCCAGATAATCCCAGAATCCTGTGACCCGACTCCCAACTTTTCACCCTGGACGACGGGGTCTGCCTCTGGGGAAAGGGGCTGTTCTGTCCTGGAGGAGGAGGAGGGCTCGGCAGTGAGGTGCTGCTCTCCATCACACACTCTGAGTCAATCCCACAGAGGAGGCAGAGACCGAGAGGAAGAGGAGAGGACTTCAGAGCCAAAGACTCTGGGGTAATAATGACAAGTCTTATGTAACAATGTGTTTCTTTTGTCCCAAAATCCAAGATTTCTCATTCATTTTACTCTGTGTCAGATCCTTGCCATGAGGTTTGATGCCTCGATCCACTGACAGGAGACACTGGACCTAAATGGCGCAGCATGACTTTGTTCCTGCCTGGCTTAACTTCTCCACGCCCCAGCCTGCCAAGGTGAGACCGTGTTTGTGTGGGTATTTACGTATGTTTGTGTGTGTGCACAAGCAGGGGCAGGCTTATTGGGGGCAGACTGACTGCAATCAGCACAGGAAAAATAGTCTGTATGAAGGGAAACAGACAGGAGAAAAACAAGGAAGTCATATTGAATGAATGTAGACTGTAATGGAGAGAGGATGAAGAAACTGACAGGGAGTGAAGGGGATTTTGCTTGTTATATTATCATTCCTCATAGAGTTGCTATCTTCCAGGCTCTGTATGATTGATTTGTAATGTGTTTTTTTCTGTGGTAAGTGAAAGCAGTAGAATACATTTGATTTTTTATTTAACTAGAAAGGGAAGGTGAATGGACAGAGACAGAAGTGTAAAAAGCAGGAGAGCCTGTTTAGGTGTTGTCTTGCTCATGGGACTACTAGACATGGGATTGAGATTCAGCTAAATGAGAACCGTGTTTTTTTTACTCTCAGCAAGAGCTTGGAGTAATCTGGTCGTCAGTGTAGCATATACCAGGTGATTTTTTTTCAGGTTGTACACCAGCCAAATTAGTTGTGGATACCGATCTCAACATTGGCAGTCCAGTAAGATCAAGCTGATAGTAGTGACTGATGGACAACACAAAGTTATTACATAAACACCAAACCTAAGCTGCTTAATGTCCACATGACTGTATATTACATAGATACACTACATGACCAAAGGTATGTGGACACCTGCTCGTCAAACATCTCATTCCAAAATCATGGGCATTAATATGGAGTTGGTCCCCCCTTTGCTGCTATAACAGTCTCAACTCTTCTGGGGAAGGCCTTCCACTAGATGTCAGGCACTGATGTTGGGTGATTAGGCCTGGCTCGCAGTCGGCGTTCCAATTAATCTGAAAGGTGTTCGATGGGGTTGAGGTCAGTCCCATCGAGTTGTACGAGCTGCGCGCTTCAGCACTCGGTGGTCCCGTTCTGTAACTTGTGTGGCCCACCACTTCGCAGCTGAGCCGTTTTTGCTCCTAGACGTTGCCACTTCACAATTACAGCATTTACAGTTGACTAGGGCAGCACTCATTTGAAAAGATGTCCACATACTTTGTATGTGTATTATGTATCTGTGTGACATTGTATTGCTAAATAAATCGGATGACAAATGTTGAGTTTGTTGTGAGAGAATTCGTTCCTGTTTCATAATTGTGTGTGTGGAGGTACTAGAAGACTAGGGGTATGATCTGGGAGCACGTGGTTTCACTTCACTGGCCTTTTTTTTGTGTTGACAATGATGACGTCGTACTCTATGGCTGCAGTCTTGCGAGCTCCGACGCAACTTTTTTGTGATTCTTTTGGTGTTTTTCTTTGACTTTTTTTTACCCTGTACATGGCTTACTTACTTTCTAGTGTTATTTCTAGTGTGTTTTTGTTATATTTATAATACTATTGATTACTGCATTGTTGGGAATGCGGTTACAAGAAAGGCATTACACTGCACTTGTGCACGTGACAAAAATCTAAACATTTTATTTTTGTATCCAGTCCCCTGCAGCCAGCCTAGAGAAGCATGGCGACCCCCATCACCACCGGAACAGCCGTGCTGCCGTGAGCCGCCGCCGACACAACTCCTCCGATGGCTTCTTTAACAACGGGCCCCTGCATGCCCCCGCAGGTAACATTGACAATCAGAACCCCCTGCGCGCCCCCCCAAAAACGTTGACAGCCTGCTTGAAAGAGCGGTGTTTGTTTCGTTACATAGTATTAAACTTACTGTCCTGTGTGTGTCTGCAGGTGATGGGTGGCAGCAGCCCTCTCTCCTCCTGAGACATGACTCTGTGGACTCTGGGGTGGCGAAGGGGGGGCACGGTGGTCTAGCGGGGGGGTCCTGCTGGAAGGAGGCTCATCCCACCTGGCACGGGGCGCCACGGGCAGCACAGGACAGGCACCACCACCCAGGGCGCCAACCCAAACGCCATGGGACGGGAGGAGGGGACAGGCAGGGGGGACACCGGCAGCGCAACGGCAACTTCCATCCCCGCAAGAGCGCCCCTGGGACCCTCTACCAGGACAAGTTCCCCAATGATGAACACAGCAGGGAGGACAATCTGAAGTTTGTGGAAGAGGACTTTGTAAGTAATAATCTCATCCTCCATTCCTTGAAACCTCTTGACAACTTCTTGTCACATTTTATAGTCTTGAGGTACTGTGCCATTTGTCACATATTAGTCAATGGGCATAGTGACATTAAGACCTAACGGAAAATACCTGGATTGGTACAGCAAAACATAAAACATCATAGAAAATATACTGTATATACAAACTTGTGAAATAATGTCAATGTTTTCCTACCAGCCCTCCCTTAACCCTGAAACAACTGGAAAGCCTGGGAACCAGATGAGGCCAGTGGCTCCTCACGCTGGAGTATGGGGTAATCCCTCTAATAGATGAATTGATCTATTGACATTACAAAGTTGACACCAGTAACATCTTCACAAAGTTCAGCCCACTCCCTTTGTCTCCATGTCATTACACCCCTCCTAACTAGTTGTTCCCATCTCTCCAGAGAACCCGCCTAGTGGCAAGCAGATGGTGTCTAAGATGCTGATGATCAAGAAGGTTTCCAAGGAGGACCCAGGATGCACTGCGTTCTCTACTGGCTTCGCCAGCTCCGGAGCCCCGCCCATCAATGGCAGCAAAGCCCTGCCCACCATCACAAGCTCTACCCACTCAGTCTATAAGAACCTGGTGCCTAAGTCTGCCATGGTGCCCACCAAGCCCCCTCAGTGGAAGCCGAGTGGGAGAGACTCCACCAAGCCTGGCCTCCACCTGTCAGGACGAGACTCTGTCTTCACCAGCCCTGTGTCTGCAGCCAAACCCGCCACCCAGCTACATAGCCACAACACCCCCAAAGAGGTGAGGGCAGCTCTCCAGACCCCTTACACAGGCCAAAGGGGTTCATAGAGAGCGTATAGCAGGCCATACAAATCCAGTCCCGAGGAACAAAATAAAGGGAGAAAAGATTTACGTAACTGTTAGAAACCACAAGCAAGGGCTCAACATTTTTCCTCCCTCTCTTTTCTATCAGCGTCCTTTCAGTACGACTCCTCCCATAGACATCGCCTCGTCGTCACGGCTGAAGCTGATGCGGCGCGGACCAGACCGGAAGAGTGACTTCCTGCGGACGCTGAAGGACGAGGTCACCGGTGACCTGACCTCCAGCAGCAGCCCTGGGACACCTGGAGAGGTACATAACACCCCTAGAAAATGTCCTAGTGGGACGCAAAGGCCCTCCAAAACAACATCCAAAATGTTACATTCAAACCAATTGAAGGTAAATTCAGTCTGACTGAACGAAAATAAACCAGAGGCATGTCAAATGTGGAGCGTTACATGGCTCACTACATATGTAAGCAGAAGTGACCTGTTTTATTTTGGAGTCTATTCTTTGGTGTAAATGACTCCTCAGGGCGAGAGCAGCACCCCTGAGCCCAAAGCCTACAGCCAGGGAGTCTGCAATGAGAACGGCCTGTCTCACTCCCTCAGTGACTCAGACACTGATCACTTGTCTAGCTCACTGGAGGCAGAACACCGGTATGACTGACATATACACACACACACACACACACACACACACACACACACACACACACACACACACACACACACACACACACACACACCATCACTCTATTAAGCAGTGTTCACTGTTTCGTTGCAGGTTACTGAAGGCCATGGGCTGGCAGGAATACCCAGAAAACGATGACAGCTTCCTGCCCCTGACTCAGGAAGAGCTCAGAGAGTTCCAGACTAAAACTGAACATGTACGTCTGAGTTTGTGACACGATCTTACAATAATACCATTAATGTTATGAGCATCTTCGGTGACTGCTTTAAACCTCATAGGAAGAGACATGTTTAAATATAATGAAAATGACTAGTGCTTAGGTAGCCTAGTGTATGTGCTGTTGCCAACTCTTCCATTGCTGTCATGCTGTACGGTAGAGTTGTCTCAAGCACATAGTGTGGGACCAGGCTTGTGTCTGGAGACCCATTTATACCTGGGTCTAACACGTGTCCTTTGTCCACATTCTGATTGTGCCCAAATCTTTTGACCGGTGTAGATTATTAAAAGACTCCTTGTGATCTGACTGATCTGCATGGTCAAACCATTTAAATCATCATCATACTGGCCTCTAAAATCATTGACATTTAGTACAATGGACTTATGGCATCAATACTTGGAAAATTAAAATACTGGGAGTTTTTATACATCTATACAATACCAGTCAAAAGTTTGGACATTCAAGGGTTTTTCTTAATTTTTACTATTTTCTACATTGTAGAATAATAGTGAAGATGTCAACACTATGAAATAACACATATTGAATAATGTAGGAACCCAAAAAAGTGTTTTTAAAAAGTCTAAATATATTTTAGATTCTTCAAAGTAGCCATGCTTTGCCTAGATGACAGCCTTGCACAATCTTGGCATTCTCTCAACCAGCTTCATGAGGAATGCTTTTCCAACAGTCTTGAAGGAATTCCCACATATGCTGAGCACTTGTTGGCTGCTTTTCCTTCACTCTGCAGTCCGACTCATCCCTGACCATCTCAATTGGGTTGAGGTCGGGTGATTTTGGAGGCCAGGTAATCTGATGCAGCACTCCATCACTCTCCTTAAATAGCCTGGACTCATCAGACCAAAAGAGAGATTTCCAAAATGTCCATTGCTTGTGTTTCTTGGCCCAAGCAAGTCTCTTCTTATTCTTGGTGTCCTTTAGTAGTGGTTTCTTTGCAGCAATTCGACCATGAAGGCCTGATTCACGCAGTTTCCTCTGAACAGTTGATGTTGAGATGTGTCTGTTACTTGAACTCTGAAGCATTTATTTGGGCTGCAATTTCTGAGGCTGGTAACTAATGAACTTCTCTACAGCAGAGGTAACTGTGGGTCTTCCTTTCCTGTGGTGGTCCTCATGAGAGCCAGTTTCATCATAGCAATTGATGGTTTTTGCGACTGCACTTGAAGAAATGTTCAAAGTTATTGAAATTTTCCTAATTGACTGACCATGTCTTAAAGTAATGGACTTTTGTTTCTCTTTGCTTTTTTGAGCTGTTCTTGCCATAATATGGACTTGTTCTTTTACCCAATAGGGCTATCTTCTGTATACCACCCCTACCTTGTCACAACACAACTGATTGGTCAAATGCATTAAGGAAAGACATTCACTTTTAAGAAGGCACACTTGTTAATGGGAATGCAATTTTAGGTGACTACCTCATGAAGCTGGTTGAAAGAATGCCAAGAGTGTGCAAAGCTGTCATCAAGGCAAAGAGTGGCTACTTTGAAGAACCTCAAATCAAAAATATATTTTGAGGGACCAGGCTTGGTCTAATACTTTTGGTTACTACAGGATTCCATGTGTCATTTCATAGTTTGGATGTCTTCACTATTATTCTACAATGTAGAAAATAGTACAAATAAATGGTGTCCAAACTTTTGACTGGTACTGGTACTCTTTTTATAGCTTACAATCAATACTTGTTTTAAATTAAATACATTCATATTTTGAAAGATTCTGTCAAATAATTTCTGTACAGGGCGTAACCGGCAAATCTGGTCACAGACGGATATGAGAGACGCACAATACTACAATGTGTAGATGCAACGGCTAGTGTGGGCACCATCAGAATGTGGATAAGATCAGGACAAAGGCCGCATGTTAACACCAGGTATAAACAAGGCTTAGGTTTGTGTTTTCACTTAGGTTCTTGTTCTTCCTAGCTGAAGAGGAATGGGATCATCCCCCTCCACTTCACCCACTGGAGGTGTGTTGCCGAGGCCCACTTGGACGATGGCTCCGAGTCTGAAACCAGCAGCCAGACCTCAGACGATGATGATGTCAACTTGACAAAGTGGCTTTAAAGAACACACACACCCCTCGTCTTCAGAACACCTGTTTGACTTATTCTTGCACAAGGGGAAATTCCAGTGGAAGTTCCTGCGTTGCACCTCTTCCCTCGCTTTGTGGAACTGAGTGTTCGTCAAGAAAAGGGCAATGCACATATGATTTAAGAGACTAACAATATTAAAATGGTATCCTGACATGTTTCAATAGGAATCAGGCCTTGGTGTTCTGATTGTGTCTATGAATGAGTTGGATTGCGATCATGGTTAATCAATGACAGTCACCATAGACAACTGTCTAATAGTGTTAACCGTGCTGGGTGGTCTAGCAGTTAGGGCTGGATTCAATTTGTATCCAAGTTGTGTTACACCTCGATTTAAAGGCGAAGTTCACGGTGAACGCTGCATGTCAGCTCAATCGGAGAGAACCTTCATTTTAACAGATCTACTGCTATACGGATTGAATCCAGCTGCTTAACAGTACACAAACCTGACAGTCAATAGTTCCCAGTTTCTCGACAAACCATGCAGACTTGTTACCACTAAGCCAGAGACTTAAGCCTAGATTCAATCAGTGCGGTTGAAATTTAAAGGCAATATCCCTGCGTTCGGAGCCTGCACTCACAGTAAACCCTGCATGTCGGCTCAACCGGAATTTACCTTAATTTCAACCACACTGTACTTCAGCGATAGGGATTGAAATGAGCCATTAGGGGTTTAGCATTGTGCATCCGACACTAGTGTGACCGTCTGCTCCTTTGCCAAAGTGTCTCACCAACCCAGTCATCAGTGAATTCAGCTGGGATGACCACAGCCAGGATATCTATTCTATAAGCATACATGTTTAGAGTACTCCACTGATCAAGGCGAGGAGGAACTGGGACAGTAGTTTGTTTTTCCAAGAGGCGAGTCTTCTTGAAGTCTCTTTACACAAATCAAAGCTGACAAATTGATCAAGTAGGTAGTCTTTAATGATCTGGTACAAAACCTTACAAATATGAAAAATCAGAGGCACACAATAGGAAGATGACACATTTACAACTTGATCTGCAGTAGGACGATGTGATGACAATCAGGAATTGGCATAAGTCACCAGGGCTTCACTGGCTGCAGGGGGAAACATGAGAATAATCACAATGAATGCATCACTGAAGTCACAAAAAGCCACACATGCTATTGAATGTGAAACGAGCAGAAGGTGATCTACTTCATACATGTAAAAAAAGAAAAAGTTGAGTAGTACATGTCGTCTTGGGCTCCTGAGTGGCGCAGCGGTCTCAGTGCTAGAGGCATCACTACAGACCCTGGTTCGCTTCCAGGCTGCATCACAACTGGCTGTGATTTGGAGTCCCATAGGACGGTGCACAATTGGCCCAGCATGGTTAGGGTTTGGCCAGGGTTGGCCATCATTGTAAATCAGACTGTTCTAAACGGACTTGCCTAGTTAAAGGATAAATAAATAGTCACTTACTTGCAGTGGAAAACATATACTCCATACATACCGTTCAACCTCCATTTTGTCTTTGACACCGTTGTCTCTGTTGCTGTTAACTTGAGTCTCCTGTTTAACCTTTTTAGAGTCGTTCTCCTTTACTGGACTGTCTCCCGGTTTCCTCTGTTAAACAATACAAAAATGTGTTTGTGGATACTGGGGGGGTGGATCTGGACGCAAATAGTTTCACTTCACTGACCTTTTTTCTGACCAGGTGTGAGATGTCAGAGGCAGGAGACTTTGAGGGGGCGTTTCCGTATGTGGATCTGACTTGAATCTGAGTGAGAGGAGGACACACCGACATATCCCTTAGAATACGTTGTTTAAAGGACAACAAATAAAGCTGACTAAAATCATGAGGCGCAGGCTTACTATAGATGCTGACGCCCCTCCGTTTTGAGAACTTCCACTCGGAGTTGGAAACGCTGAACCACCTGCCTGAAAAATAAACCAAAAACAACGAAGTGGAATCAAACTTCAAGCTCGACGTATTGCATAAATTCAAACCTTAATTAAGAGAGCCTAAAAAAGTAAGTGGGCTAGGACTGGGTCAATCACTGGTTAGAGCCACCATCTCAATCCCCTTCTCACCAGTGTCTCCTGCACCACAGCCTCTGCTGCAATAGCGGCAGCCATTTTCTGTCCCAAGGTGGCGTCCTCAACCTTCTCCTGGATCTCTGGCAGCAGAGCCTTCAGCTCCTCCATCTCCTTTCTCTCCTCAGGGGCCACCTCTGGCCCCCCTGCCTTCTCCAGCACCTTGGCTGGGAGACAAACGATACAAGGGTGTTACAAGGTAGAAGAGTAACATTTTCCAAGAATAAAACCAGCAGCCACCAACCGGCCGTCTTTTGCTGTTGGAGGTAGGTGCACTTGATTCAGAAGTGCTCCCATTTTGAACCATTGCATTTGTCGAGGAGAGCGGTGGCTAAATCAACTATGTCTTCTGCCCTGGCCAATCGAATAGCTCAAATCACCATTCCTACTGCTTCCATGACCGTACAGCAAAGTTTGAAACTAGCCTATGTGAGATTTCATAACTTTTGAAACCATGACCAGAGAGAGAGACAGAATACCGCAAAGAGCTGATCTTTCAAATTAATAACACGCTTCACCTTACTTCCACTCACGCTGTAGCTGCAATGAATGAGTAGCCAACTACCGATAAGCCTGCATCGTGTCCATTTTAATATCCAGGAATATTTCACTTTCTCTGGTCATAGGAACATGAATTTGTGCATGAGGCAGAAATAATGAGGTGCCACTCAAGCTTCGCCATCAGGTGGAAGACTATCCCCTCTGGTCAGTCTCACCGGAGGAAAGGAGAGAACAGGGACCGGGAGAGGTGAACCCTCCGCTGTTCTCTCCCTCCATAGACTGACCATCAGATTTACATTTATGCTCAGCTGTGCCTCGCAAGTTATACAACTGATCTATTTTGTTATCAAAGCTAGAGTTGTGAAATATATGATCTGAGAATAACATTGGCAGGCCAGGCATATAGCTAATATGCTGTGATAATGTATTAGGCCTACTGCACACATCTCATTCCTACAGAACTGGTTTTATTAGATTAATGTTGCATAGACTTTTTAAATCCTATTTATACATACACATATAGAGACACACTACCACCGTTCAAAAGTTTGGGATCACTTAGAAACAGTGAAGAGGCGACTCCAGGATGCTGGCCTTCTAGGCAGAGTTGCATAGAAAAATACATCGCAGGCCAATAAAAATAAAAGATTAAGATGGGCAAAAGAAGACAGACACTGGACTGAAGAACTCTGCCTAGAAGGCCAGCATCCCAGAGTCACCTCTTCACTGTTGACGTTGAGACTGGTGTTTTGCAGTAACTACTTAATGAAGCTGCCAGTTGAGGACTTGTGAGGCGTCGGCTTCTCCCAAAAAAGGTCCAGTTGCCAGGACCACGAATATAAATTCCATCTAGACACCATTGCCCTAGAGCACACAAAAAAACGACACATTCCTTGGCCTAAACATCAGTTTAGGCCAAGGAATCAGCAAGTCGGTTACGACATCTACTTTGTGCATGACAAGTCATTTTTCAACAATTGTTTACAGGCAGTTTATTTCAAGTGGGTCAGAAGTTTACACAAAGTTGACTGTGCCTTTAATTAAACAGCTTGGAAAATTCCAGACAATTATGGCATGGCTTTAGAAGCTTCTGATAGGCTAATTGACAATTTGAGTCAATTAGAGGTGTACCTGTGGATGTATTTCAAGGCCTACCTTCAAACTCAGTGCCTCTTTGCTTGACATCATGGGAAAATCAAAATAAATCAACCAAGACCTCAGAAAACAAAATTGTAGACCTCCACAAGTCTGGTTCATCCTTGGGAGCAATTTCCAAATGCCTGAAGGTACCACGTTCATCTGTACAAACAATAGTACGCAAGTTTAAACACCATGGGACCACGCAGCCGTCATACCGCTCCGGAAGGAGACGCGTTCGTTCTCCTAGAGATTAACGTACTTTGTTCTGGGATTAATTTCCACTTTCCGCACCAACAGCGAAGGACCTTGTGAAGATTCTGGAGGAAACGGGGACAAAAGTATCTATATCCACAGTAAAACGAGTCCTATATTGACAAGCTGAAAGGCCGCTCAGCAAGGAAGAAGCCACTGCTCCAAAACCGCCATAAAAAAGCCAGACTACGGTTTGAAACTGCACATGGGGACAAAGATTGGAGAAATGTCCTCTGATCTGATGAAACAAAAATAGAACTGTTTGGCCATTATGACCATCGCTATGGTTGGAGGAAAAAGGGGGAGGCTTGCAAGCCAAAGAACACCATCCCAACTGTGAAGCACGGGGTGGCAGCATCATGTTGTGGGGGTGCTTTGCTGCAGGAGGGACTGGTGCACTTCACAAAATAGATAGCATCATGAGGCAGGAAAATTGTGTGGATATATTGAAGCAACATCTCAAGACATCAGTCAGGAAGTTAAAGCTTGGTCGCAAATGGGTCTTCCAAAAGGAAAATGAACTAGACACTGGGGCCTCCCCTCCCACTCCTCATATTCTGGTTAGAACCAGTTTGTGCTGTTCTGTGAAGGGAGTAGTACACAGCTTTGTATGAGATCTTGGCAATTTCTCGCATGGAATAGCATTCATTTCTCAGAACAAGAATAGACTGACAAGTTACAGAAGAAAGTTATTCGTTTCTGGACTTTGAGCCTGTAATCGAACCCACAAATGCTGATGCTTCAGATACTCAACTAGTCTAAAGAAGGCCAGTGTTATTGCTTCTTTAATTAGCACAAGTTTTCAGCTGTGCTAACATAATTGCAAAAGGCTTTTCTAATGATCAATTAGCCTTTTAAAATGATACACTTGGATTAGCTAACACAACATGCCATTGGAACACAGGAGTGATGGTTGCTGATAATGGGCCTCTGTACGCCTATGTAGACATTACATAAAAAATCTGCCGTTTCCAACAACAATAGTAATTTACAAAACTAACCACATCTACACTATTTCTGATCAATATGATGTTATTTTAAATTAACAAAAAAGTGCTTTTCTTTCAAAAGCAAGGAAACTTCTAAATGACCCTAAACTTTTGAACGGTAGTGTGCACGCGACACACACACCAAAAAAAGAAACAGCCCATTTTCAGGACCCTGTCTTTCAAAGAAAATTCTTAAAACTCCAAATAACTTCACAGATCTTCATTGTAAAGGGTTTAAACACTTTCCCATGTTTGTTAATTGAACCATAAACAATTAATGAACATGCACTTGTGGAACGGTCGATAAGACACCAACAGCTTAGACGGTAGGCAATTAAGGTCACAGTTATGAAAACTTAGGACACTAAAGATGCCTTTCTACTGACTCAAAAACACCAAAAGAAAGATGCCCAGGGTTCCTGTTTAAGGTTGACTGATGATTTTTCAACACCGATACAGATTGGAGGACCAAAAAAAGCCGATAAAGATTAATCGGCCGAGATTATTTATATATATACTGCTCAAAAAATAAAGGGAACACTAAAATAACACATCCTAGATCTGAATGAATGAAATATTCTTATTAAATACTTTTTTCTTTACATAGTTGAATGTGCTGGCAACAAAATCACACAAAAATGAATCAATGGAAATCAAATTTATCAACCCATGGAGGTCTGAATTTGGAGTCACACTCAAAATTAAAGTGGAAAACCACACTACAGGCTGATCCAACTTTGATGTAATGTCCTTAAAACAAGTCAAAATGAGGCTCAGTAGTGTGTGTGGCCTCCACGTGCCTGTATGACCTCCCTACAACGCCTGGGCATGCTCCTGATGAGGTGGCGGATGGTCTCCTGAGGGATCTCCTCCCAGACCTGGACTAAAGCATCCGCCAACTCCTGGACAGTCTGTGGTGCAACGTGGCGTTGGTGGATGGAGCGAGACATGATGTCCCAGATGTGCTCAATTGAATTCAGGTCTGAGGAACGGGCGGGCCAGTCCATAGCATCAATGCCTTCCTCTTGCAGGAACTGCTGACACTCCAGCCACATGAGGTCTAGCATTAGGAGGAACCCAGGGCCAACCGCACCAGCATATGGTCTCACAAGGGGTCTGAGAATCTCATCTCGGTACCTAATGGCAGTCAGGCTACCTCTGGCGAGCACATGGAGGCCCCCCAAAGAAATGCCACCCCACACCATGACTGACCCACCACCAAACCGGTCATGCTGGAGGATGTTGCAGGCAGCCGAACGTTCTCCACGGCGTCTCCAGACTCTGTCACGTCTGTCACATGTGCTCAGTGTGAACCTGCTTTCATCTGTGAAGAGCACAGGGCGCCAGTGGCGAATTTTCAAATCTTGGTGTTCTCTGGCAAATGCCAAACGTCCTGCACGGTGTTGGGCTGTAAGCACAACCCCCACCTGTGGACGTCGGGCCCTCATACCACCCTCATGGAGTCTGTTTCTGACCGTTTGAGCAGACACATGCACATTTGTGGCCTGCTGGAGGTCATTTTGCAGGGCTCTGGCAGTGCTCCTCCTTACAAAGGCGGAGGTAGCGGTCCTGCTGCTGGGTTGTTACCCGCCTACGGCCTCCTCCACGTCTCCTGATGTACTGGCCTGTCTCCTGGTAGCGCCTCCATGCTCTGGACACTACGCTGACAGACACAGCAAACCTTCTTGCCACAGCTCGCATTGATGTGCCATCCTGGATGAGCTGCACTACCTGAGCCACTTGTGTGGGTTGTAGACTCCGTCTCATGCTACCACTAGAGTGAAAGCACCGCCAGCATTCAAAAGTGACCAAAACATCAGCCAGGAAGCATAGGAACTGAGAAGTGGTCTGTGGTCCCCATCTGCAGAACCACTCCTTTGTTGGGGGTGACTTACTAATTGCCTATAATTTCCACCTGTTTTTCTATTCCATTTGTACAACAGCATATGACATTTATTGTCAATCAGTGTTGCTTCCTAAGTGGACAGTTTGATTTGACATGGAGTTACATTGTGTTGTTTAAGTGTTCCCTTCAATTTTTTTGTGCAGTGTATATATGACAATTACAACAATACTGAATGAACACTTATTTTAACTTAATATAATACATTAATAAAATCAATTTAGTCTCAAATAAATAATGAAACATGTTCAATTTGGTTTAAATAATGCAAAAACAAAGTGTTAGAAGTTAAAGTGCAATATGTGCCATGTAAAAAAGCTAACGTTTAAGTTCTTTGCTCAGAATATGAGAACATATGAAAGCTGGTGGTTCCTTTTAACGCGAGTCTTCAATATTTCCAGGTAAGACGTTTTAGGTCGTAGTTATTATAGGACTATTTCTCTCTATACCATTTGTATTTCATATACCTTTGACTATTGGATGTTCTAATAGGTACTTTAGTATTGCCAGCCTAATCTCGGGAGTTGATAGGCGTGAAGTCATAAACAGTGCAATGCTTGAAGCATTGCGAAGAGCTGCTGACAAACGCAGTAAAGTGCTGTTTGAATGAATGCTTATGAGCCTGCTGCTGCCTACCACTGCTCAGTCAGACTGCTCTATCAAATCATAGACTTAATTATAATATAATAACACACAGAAATACGAGCCTTAGGTCATTAATATGGTAAAATCCGGAAACTATCATTTCGAAAACAAAGTGTTTATTCTTTCACAGTGCAATACGGAACCGTTCCGCATTTCATCTAACCGGTGGCATTCACAAGTCCAAATAATGCTGTTACATTGCACAACCTTCAATGTTATATCATAATTATGTAAAATCCTGGCAAATGAATTACGGTCTGTTAGGAAGAAATGGTCTTCACACAGTTTGCAACGAGCCAGGCGGCTCAAACTGCTGCATATACCCTGACTCTGCTTGCACAGAACGCAAGAGAAGTGAGAAGTGACAAGTTCCCTAGTTAAAATAAATTCATGTTAATATTGCCTGTTAACTAAATATGCAGGTTTAAAAATATATAATTGTGTATTGATTTTAAGAAAGGCATTGATGTTTATGTACGCATTGGTGCATCGACAGTGCTTTTTTCGCAAATGTGCTTGTTAAATCACCCGTTTGGCAAAGTAGGCTGTGATTCAATGATAAAAGAACAGGCACCGCATCAATTATATGCAACGCAGGACAAGCTAGATAAACTAGTAATAGACCATGTGTAGTTAACTAGTGATTATCTTAAGTTTTTTTATAAGATAAGTCTAATGCTAGCTAGCACCTTACCTTGGCTCCTTGCTGCACTCGCATAACAGGTAGTCAGCCTACCACGCAGTCTCCTCACGGAGTGCAATGTAATCAGCCATAATCGGTGTTCAAAAATGCCTATTACCGATTGTTATGAAAATTTGGAAATCTGCCCTAATTAATCAGCCACTCCGATTAGTCGGTCGACCTCTAGTTCCTGCTCATCTCAGTGAACGAGTCTTAGGCATGCTGCAAGGAGGCATGAGGACTGCAGATGAGGCCAAGGCAATAAATTGCAACGTCCGTACTGTGAGACGCCTAAGACAGCGCTACAGGGAAACAGGACGGACAGATGATCGTCCTCGCAGTGGCAGACCATGTGTAACAACACCTGCACAGGTTCAGTACATCCGAACATCACACCTGCGGGACAGATACAAGACGGCAACAACTGCCGAGTTACACCAGGAACGCACAATCGCTCCATCAGTGCTCAGACCGTCCCCAATAAGCTGAGAGAGGCTGGACTGAAGGCTTGTAGGCCTGTTGTAAGGCAGGTCCTCACCAGACATCACCGGCAACAATGTCGCCTATGGTCACAAACCCACCGTTGCTGGGCCAGAGGACCAGACAGGACTGGCAAAAGTGCTCTTCACTGACGAGTCCCGGTTTTGTCTCACCAGGGGTGATGGTCGGATTCGCATTTATCGTCGAAGGAATGAGCATTATACCGAGGTCTGTACTCTGGAGCGGGATCGATTTGGAGGTGGAGGGTCCGTCATGGTCTGGGGCGGTGTGTCAGAGCATCATTGGACTGAGCTTGTTGTCATTGCAGGCAATCTCAACGCTGTGCGTTACAGGAAGACATCCATCTCCCTGACGTGGTACCCTTCCTACAGGCTCATCCTGACATGACCCTCCAGCATGACAATGCCATACTGCTCGTTCTGTGAGTGATTTCCTGCAAGACAGGAATGTTAGTGTTCTGCCATAGCCAGCGAAGAGCCCGGATCTCAATCCCATTGAGCGCGTCTGGGACCTGTTAGATCGGAGGGTGAGGGCTAGGGCCATTCCCACCAGAAATGTCCAGAAACTTGCAGGTGCCTTGGTGGAAGAGTGGGGTAACATCTCACAGCAAGAACTGGCAAATCTGATGCAGTCCATGAGGAAGAGATGCGCTGCATTACTTAATGCAGCTGGTGGCCACCAGATATTGACTGTTATTTTTTATTTTGACCCCCCTTTTGTTCAGGGACACATTATTCCATTTCTGTTAGTCACATGTCTGTGGAACTTGTTCAGTTTGTCTCAGTTGTTCAATCTTATGTACATACAAATATTTGCATATGTTAAGTTTGCTGAAAATAAACGCAGTTGACAGTGAGGACGTTCCTTTTTTTGCTTAGATATAGTAGATCTTTGCTTGCTTTTTGACTGCGAAAGTAATCTCTACTCAGAAAAGGTTGGTTACCACTGATCTAAACAATTCATTTCGAAATGAGAATCTCACTGATCACATTCACCTCCTCACCTAGTCTGCTCTTGATAACCCTAGCAGAGTGGTTGAAGTGTTCGATGGCCTGGCTGTACTGGCAGTCAGAGCAGAGGGTGAGGCCCAGCTGGTAGTGAGTCTCGGCCAGCAGGCGGCTGTCTGAGGCCAGGTGCTTCAGCTGTAGGGACAGGCACTCCAGGAAGTCATCCACCGCCTGGCTGTAATTGCCTGGGGAGGAAATCGAACAGGTAGTTAGGAACACACCTCACAGAAGCACAATGTAGGAGCCAACCCCATATCAATCCATACAAAAATGGGCCAACCCAAAGTACCAGCGGTGGTTGAGAAAGTACCTGATTCAGCCGCTACTTCTCCCAGATTCAGATGGGCCTGGGCTGCCAGGAGCTGGTCCTCCTTACCCTCTTTCCTTCAATAGAACACAAACAAACTCAGGCTCTCAAACTGTTAAGTCTGTCTCATATGCATCAATCCAACGGCTCAAATTGATTTGTTGGAATAGACTTGAGCACGTACACAACAACTGGAGGATAGCAGGGTAAAACAGGGACGAGTGGGTATTTATTTCCTACCGTACCTTTTGTAGATGACCTTCGCCACCTCCAGCATCTCCCAAGCTAACTGCAGGTTGCCCACTTCCTCATCATCACTGTCCTCCGGTATGTCCTCCTGAGGTCAAACGGTAATCGAATGTTAACTTACTGACTTTACAACAGCTAAACCATCGGCAGGAACACATAGGTCAGTAGTAGATGAAGTATCACCTTTTCTTCCCCATCCTCACCATCTGAAACATTGACAGAAGTGTGTGTGAGTGCATGACATTTATTTTATTGCATCAAAGATATTGTGTAAACATTATGACGGGTTTGCCTCAAACCTCCATCCTCCTCTTCTGGGTTGTCTGATGATTCTTTAGTCTCAGCTTTGTCACCCTTCTTCTCTCCGATTACTTTCTCCTCGCCGTTCGTGGTGTCAGAACCGTTAACATGGCCGTTCATAGTCTGTCCCTCCTCGCCTCCTCCAGTCTCCTCCACTGTGTTCTTATCTGAATCCTCGCCGTTCGTGGTGTCAGAACCGTTAACATGGCCATTCATAGTCTGTCCCTCCTCACCTCCTCCAGTCTCCTCCACTGTGTTCTTATCTGAATCCTCGCCGTTCTTCTCTTCTTCTGCCATGGCATCATAGACCTGAACTCTGAGGTCATCCCTGGTCTTCTCTGTGATAATAACAAAAAGGTATATTGAGAAGCGTGTAATATATATTTTTTAAACAGGTAAGTGACTACCACATTATACCGCATTATCTGATATACAGCATTAGCTGCATTATCAGAGAGATCAACAACCACTAGGCCAAATTGTATACTTTTTTTCAACATGACCGCTGTACCTTTAGGCAAGCATCAACTACATGTGGCTTAACAATGCAAAATGCTTACCATCAACATTGTCTGTGCTTTCAATGTTGGAGTCTTTGGGCTTCTCCTCTTCCTCTTCTTCTGGAACCCCTGTCAGAGCGTTCCCCAAGACGCCATTCTCCATCCTGCGACACAATGACAACATTACATTTAAGTCTTAGTTACAACTGTAACAGCAGTGGTTCTGAGACCAAAATACTGTTTACGACCAGCATTCAGTGGGGTACATCACTAAAATACTGTGAAGGACAGTGAACACCTACCTAGCAAGCTCTAAGAGAGCTTTACCACACAGGAAGAAAGCCTCCCCACACTCATCTGCTGTGTCACCATACCTTTTGGCTCTGGGAGAAAAAAAAAGCTAAAGTTATTTATTAATAAATGAATAAGTAATCGCGAATAATTTTACAGACCAATTCTTTCAGTGTGTCACTTGACTTCCACCCCTACTCACAACATCCCGCAGGCTTCTTGAAGGTAGTTGACCGCTGATACCACGTCCCCCATGACAAGATGTCTCTTCCCTGTGCCAATGAGTTTGTTTGCCTCCTCCATAACCATTTTGCAACTAGAAGAAAACATTGATAACCAAGTCATTTTTGCTGTCTGTTAATGTCGGCACTAACAAAGTGGCTATCTAGCTACAGTGGAAACAATATTCAACTGTCTTGAATAAAGACCCGTAGCGAGCTAACGAATCATGCATTCGTTTACGAACGCAATAACTAACGTTAAGCGGTGAAATTTGGTGGTTGCAACTCCACTTTTAGCTTCTCATCTCAGTAACGTTAGCGCGTTTTCGCAAACCCTGTTCAGTGATACTTTCCTGGTCATGATCATTAAACACATCTTATGGTAAACATGTACATACCGTGGATGCGAGTAGCTATAAAAGTCTATCAGAAGAAACAAGGAAAAACAAGCACAGCTCTCTCGGTCTAATTGTTCCAAAAATGGCGCCAAATGTGCTAATCATTTCCTGTCAACTTCTTCTTGGAGAAGACGCGGGAGAAAAATTAAAGTTGCAGTGACACATTTTTATATCCGTCGAATACTGGGGGGGACTCAGTCCAACTGGAAGGGAGGTCCGGAGTGAAAACGTTTGGTAACCCCTGGTTTAATTTACATGGGAGAAAGTATGGTGACAAAAGCCAGTAGCAAAGCAAATGATTTGTGCATTTACCAGTAAGAAAGTATCAGTGTGATACTGTTCTACTTTGCCTACAAGTGGGGATTTAGAAGTCTCTCCATCTCACATCACCTCTGATCAAAGGAACCCTCAATGATACTGCCTCTTTGAGCCCTTCACAATGGCACCTGTCATGCAATAATTTGATTGAACTCCAGTATGCATGAGATGCAAGCCTCGGGTCTTAATCAAGGACGTAGAGATCAGAGCAGATGAAGGTTCAAAACAACTCAGAAGTGTTCTTTCACCACACCACACATTTCTCTCAAGATGCATTTAGTCAGCTCGGTTCACTTCACAAAATGTTAATACTAGTTGTCCTAATGGAACCAATAAAGTTGTATTGAATTGAATTAAATCAGAGACATCAGCTCTGTCAGGCCTGTATGCGCCTGTCCAAGATCCACCCAGAGAGAGCTGACAGGTGTGAAGGCCCTTGTAAATAACTTGCTGCTCTTGCTCTGTCCAGGGAGATGAGAGAGAGCAGCCCTGCTGTCAGTGCCTGCTGTGAGGTGAGCTCTAGTATCAACCCCCTCACTGAAGAACCCCTGCTAGCTCCCCTGTTACAGCCTTGTCAAGGCAGGCCTGGACATGACAGCCAATCACAGGGCAGGCCTGGAAATAACAACCAATCACAGGGCAGGCCTGGACATGACACCGCCAATCAGGCTCACAGTGAGACCCATCACACCAATTTGGTCATACATCTTCATCAACACAATACTTCTATTCTAATACCCTGTGTCCTATGAATTGTAGAATGCAAATGTGTATTGTGAATTGTAAATGTAATTGAAATGTAAATGTGTATTGTTAATTGTAAATGTAATTGAAATGAAAATGTGTATTGTTAATTGTAAATGTAATTGAAATGTAAATGTGAATTATGTGTCCTATGGTCACCTGTGCTAGATAGTGTGGGGGTAGACAGTGCCTGGGAAGTCTTTAAATGTACATTCCTTGATGTGGTGAATGTGATGGCTCCCATTAGACGGGTCAGGGTAAAGCAGAGATCTAGCCCTTGGATTAATCATGAGATTCTAGAATCTATCCAAGCAAGGAATAAGGCCTTTAAAAAATGTAAGAACTCTCAAGAGCCGCCTGATTTTGTCCTATATAAACGCCACAGAAATTAAGCACAGAGCAGGATGGATGAAGCTAAGAGGGGTTACTTTGCTGAGAAAACAATTGAGAACAAAAATGACCCTAAAAAGCTTTGGAAATCATTTAAGAAACTAGGCTGTAGTAGTATTACCAAAAATAAACTAAACAGTATTGGATTGAACATCAGGGGGGGAGATGATATATGAAAAAGCAGAGGTTGCCAATGAATTCAACTATTTTTTTACTTATGTTGCCAGCAAGCTGGTTAGCAAGCTGCCCACCAGTTCTGGTTTGTATGGAAGCAAAGGAGTCAAGAAGTATTATGTAGGCCTCCCGGGTGGCGCAGTGGTTAAGGGCGCTGTACTGCAGCGCCAGCTGTGCCATCAGAGTCCCTGGGTTTGCGCCCAGGCTCTGTCGTACCCGGCCGCGACCGGGAGGTCCGTGGGGCGACGCACAATTGGCCTAGTGTCGTCTGGGTTAGGGAGGGCTTGGTCGGTAGGGATGTCCTTGTCTCATCGTGCACCAGCAACTCCTGTGGTGCGCGCTAACCAAGGTTGCCAGGTGCACGGTGTAGCTTCCGACACATTGGTGCGGCTGGCTTCCGGGTTGGATGCGCGCTGTGTTAAGAAGCAGTGCGGCTGGTTGGGTTGTGTATCGGAGGACGCATGACTTTCAACCTTCGTCTCTCCCGAGCCCGTACGGGAGTTGTAGCGATGAGACAAGATAGTAGCTACTACAACAAAAATTCAAAAAAAAAAAGAAGTATGTAGAGTTAGGGGTTCAGCCAAACTCTTTTTCTTTTGCAAAGGTAGCAACAGCCAAAATAGTCAGTATGCTGGCAGAGCTTAAATGCTCCAAAACCACAGACCTGGATAATATTCCTGCAAGGTTTCTTATAGATTCTGCTGAGCAAATTGGCCCTTGTAGTACGCATATCGTTAATCTCTCTCTTGAACAATGTACCTTTCCCAGGGACATGAAACAAGCTAAAGTTATACTTCTGTATAAGAAGGGGATAAAGTCTGACCCTGGGAATTATAGGCCTGTATATATCCTCTGTGTAACATCAAAGATCCTGGAGAGAGTTGTACATGAGCAAATGTATGAATATGTTAACAAACAGGGTCTAATGTATGATTTTCAGTCGGGTTTTAGAAAAAGATACTCCACTGATTCATGTCTACTTTACTTGACTAACTTCATCAGGAAAGATGAAGGAAATCTCTGTGGAATGGTACTGCTTGACCTACAGAAGGCCTTTGATACAGTTAACCACTGTCTCCTAATCTCCAAACTGGAGGCACTGGGGTTAAGCAGTATCCCTCTAGGAAGGGTAAAGTCCTATTTATCAGGAAGGGAGCACGTAGTAGAGGCTAATGGTTCACTGTCTCAGGCAAAAGCAATGAGTTGTGGCGTTCAACAGGGGAGCGTGTTTGGGCCTCTACTGTTTTTATTGTATATTAACAATACAAAAGATGCTTGTTCTTGCAGTCTTTTTCTTTATACGGATGACTCTACACTTCTGGTGTCTCACAAAAGTAAAAATGTTGGAGAGCATACTTAGCACAGAGCTGCCTAACATTAGCAAATGGCTTGGAGATAATAAGCTATCTCTGCACTTTGGGAAAACTGAGGCAATTATTTTTGGATCCAGACCTAAATTGAGTAGGTCCTCTGAAATCAGTGTGGAATAATGGGGTGGGGTGCTGACTACGAAAACCTCTGTTAGCTACTTGGGATGTATCCTTGATGGAAGCTTGGGAGGTGTGAGCATGGCCAATAAAGTGCTAGGGAAGGTTAATGCCAGGACTAAGTTTTTGTCTAGAAAGTCCAAGCTGATTGATAAGGACTCCATGAAAGTGCTTGCTACTGCCCTCATTCAATGCCATTTTGACTATGCTAGTACTTCCTGGTTTGGGGGTGTATCTAAACTAATAAAGGGGAAGCTCCAGATAGCCAAGAATAAGCTGATCAGGGTAGTATTGAAGGTGGCAGGAGCTAGGCAGGAGCTGATGTCAGGGCTGACATAGGCAGGAGCTGCTTTCAGGAACTTAACTGGCTGCCTGTTGAGGCTAGGGTGTCCCAGATTAGACTAGGTTTGGTTTACAGGAGTATTTATGGTCCTGCGCCCAGATATCTAAGTGATTAGTTTCCTCGTGTTAGATATGCACACAATCACAACACCAGATCAGGTGTTGCTGATGTGTGCTTATACAGGTTCAGGAGTAATGCTGGGAAAGGAACTTTCTTGTATACTGGAGCCTCAGAATGGAATGAGTTGCCTCATCCCATAAAATAAACGTCCTCTCTGGGCAGCTTTAAAAATAAAGTAAAAATATGGTGGATGTCTTCTGTACCCATATGAATAACCCCTATGATGTAACTGGAATGATGAGATAGATGTTCTTCTTCTATGTATTTGTTTTATTATTTCACTGCCATACTGTGTTCGATCTTGTCTAGCCATCTTGTCTCAAGAGGACCACAATGGAAATAAGTGTCACGCCCTGACCTTAGAGAGCCTTGTTTATTCTCTATTTCGTTAGGTCAGGGTGTGACTTGGGTGGGCAAATCTATGTTTCTATTTATTTGTTGGCCTAGTATGGTTCCCAATCAGAGGCAGCTGTTTATCATTGTCTCTAATTGGGGATCATACTTAGGCAGCCCTTTTTCCCACCTTAGATTGTGGGATCTTGTTTTTTGCATAGTTGCTATCTAGCCCTGCAGAACTTTACGTTCGGTTTTGTATTTTGTTGTTTTGTCGGAGTGCAGTATTAAAATTCATGAACACTTTCAATGCCCTTTGGTCTCATTCATCTAACGACGGACGTAACAGAAGATCCCACCACAAACGGACCAAGCAGCATGGTCAGGAGGAGAGGACACGAAGGAAACCCGAGAGGCAGCCCCCAATTTGTTTTTTGGGGGGGCAGATGATGTGGGTGTCGGAGCTGATGGGTGAGTCCGAGACCGAGGAAGAATTCTTGGACCGTTTGAGCGAGGAGTGGTTGGCAGTGGAGAGGGACGAAAGAGTTTGGAGGGGTTGGAGTCTGGAGCAAGACAGTCGCTTTGAGGAGCGTGTGACCCTTCAGGCACCATGCTTTGCGGTTACACATACTGTGTCTCCGGTACGCATCCACAGCCCGGTGCGCTCTGTGCCAGCTCCCCGCATTTGCCGTGCTAGAGTGGGCATTCTGCCAGGACGGATTGTGCCGGCTCAGTGCTCCTGGTCTCCAATGCGTCTCTTCAGCTCAGGATATCCTGTGCCGGCTCTGCGCACTGTGTTTCCGGTGCGCCTTCACAGCCCAGTGCGTCCTGTGCCAGCGCCCCGCAGTTGCCGGGCTAGGGTGAGCATCCAGCCAGGGCAGGTTGTTCCAGCTCTGCACTCCAGACCTCCGGTGCGTCTCCACGGCCCAGTATATCTTGGGCCAGCTCCACGCACCCGGTCTCCTGTGCGTCTGCCCAGCCTGGTGAGCCCTGTGCCAGCTCCATGCACCAGGCCTCCAGTGCGTCTCCCCAGCCTGGTAAGCCCTGTGCCAGCTCCAGTGATGATCCATGGCACGAAGCCTCCAGTGATGATCCATGGCACGAAGCCTCCAGTGATGATCCATGTGCCGGAGTCTCCAGTGATGATCCATGGCCCGGAGTCTCAGGTGGTGATCCATGGCCCGGAGCCTCCAGTGATGATCCATGGCCCGGAGCCTCCAGTGATGATCCATGGCCCGAAGCCACGCCCTGACCATAGAGAGCCTTGTTTATTCTCTATTTGGTTAGGTCAGGGTGTGACTTGGGTGGGCAAATCTATGTTTCTATTTCTTTGTTGGCCTAGTATGGTTCCCAATCAGAGGCAGCTGTTTATCGTTGTCTCTGATTGGGGATCATACTTAGGCAGCCCTTTTTCCCACCTTAGATTGTGGAATCTTGTTTTTGCATAGTTGCTGTCTAGCCCTGCAGAACTTTACGTTCGGTTTTGTAATTTGTTGTTTTATTAAAAATCATGAACACTTTCCATGCTGCGCTTTGGTCTCATTCATCTAACGACGGACGTAACAATAAGTCCCAGACTTTGTGTGTTATCCTCAATGATTTTACTCATGTGCATGTATGGCTTTTTCATGTTTTATGTGTGCTTGTTTTTTTAAATGATCAAATTAATAAACTAAAATCTATTGCACTCAAGTAAAACAGGTCTTAGAAAGCTGACCATTTTGATCAACTATGGTGAAAATTAATCATCCCGACCTGTCTTCATTCACAAGAGGGGCTGTTGAGCACCACGAGGCTCTTGTTGTTGTGAGGAAAATAGTCAGCTGATGGGCTCAATTATATAAGTCTGGATGATAAAGTGTGTAATATCCTGTTTACATGTACATGGCAGTATATAAGTTGCTTCATACTCCCATAATATAACATTTTATCTCTATAGGTCCCTAGCAACAGCAGAAGGAACACATTTTCATTGGCAGTCGGTATATGAGAATAGAGAACAGATTAAGGTCTAGTGCGCTTCAAACAGTCAAATACTATGTAATTAGTATTTTGATGATGCTGATATAGGTAGGTACTATTTATGTCTGTATTAATGTGTTTTTGAAAGCTGAACAGGCCTCTTTTTGATCTGTAGCCCACCGATTGCTGCCTGCAGGTTTAATTTAATAAGAGTTTATTGTGTTGGTCCCCTCCTATCTGGCCCTTCATGTGGTGTCCATGGCAACGGCATGTAAAGACATCATCCCAGTGACAGCAGCAGAAGGGTGAGGTGAAGGAGAGAGGAGGGGAGGTACTGGGCCCTTCAGATTGCACACAATAATCTCTGTAGCATCTTTTCATCTGAGGGCAGAAAATGACTAGCCTGGTCCCATTGGCCTTAGGAGCTGACATCACAAATATATCTGGGATCAGGCTACATGACCACTGTGGAGACATATGATTTCTTAGTGTAGTTGTGTAATCGCTGGACAAAAAATGAGAGTGGTCGTTAAAACCTCTTTGGGCTAGGTGTTCCGCTAGCGTTCCACCTCGACAACATCCGGTGAAATTGCAGAGTGTGAAATTCAAAATGCAAAAATCATAATATTAAACATTCATGAAAATACAAGTGTTTTACATTGTTTAAAAGCTTAACTTCTTGTTAATCCAACCGCGTTGTCAGATTTCAAAAAGGCTTTATGGCGAAAGCATACAATGCGATTATCTGAGGACAGCACCCCGCATACACCAGCATTAAAAACATTTTTCAAACCAGCAGAGGCGTCACAAAACTCAGAAATAGCGATAAAATAAATCACTTAACTTTGAAGATCTTCCTCTGTTTGCAATCCCAATGGTCCCAGCTACACAACAAATGGTTGATTTGTTCGATAAAGTCCTTTTTTATATCCCAAAAAAAGTATGTTTAGTTGGCGCGTTTGATTCAGTAATCCATCGTTCCACTCGTTCAACATGCAGACGAAGGAATCCCAAAAGTTACCGGTAAACTTCGTCCAAACAAGTCAAACAATGTTTGTAATCAATCCTCAGGTACCCTAATATGTAAATAAACAATAAAATTTAAGACTGCATGTAGTATGTTCAATACCGGAGATAAATAATTAAGTGTGCGCCCTCATCCATGCGCGCCACAAGACTAGAGTCCTAATGAGAGACACCTTGAAAAACTACAACTACTTGCTCATATTTCAAAACACAAGCCTGAAACCCTTTCTAAAGACTGTTGACATCTAGTGGAAGCCATAGGAACTGCAATCTGGGAGGAATTCCTTTGAATATCCCACAGACAAGAAATGGACTGAAATGGCCTGTGACCCCCCCCAAAAAAAAAATCTGGATGGATTCTCCTCTGAATTTTGCCTGCCATATCAGTTCTGTTATACTCACAGACATTATTTTAACAGTTTCAGAAACTTCAGAGTGTTACCAATTACATGCATATCCTAGCTTCTGGGCCTGAGTAACAGGCAGTTTACTTTGGGCACATCGGTCATCCGAACTTCCGAATACTGCCCCCTTCAATAAAGTAAATTACAAGTTGCAACAGGGAGACACCTCCAGCACAGAAGCAGAGCAAATGACTAACTCGCCTTCTCTAAGCAGGTCATTATATTCAAATCTCACCCCACTGGGCACATACTGGTTGAATCAACGTTGTTCCACGTCATTTCAATGAAAGTTGAGTTGATGTCTGCCCAGTGGGACAGCACCAATGTTCTGTAAACACCCAATGAGAGGCTTGTAGGAAGTCACAAGATCAGCTGCTACAGAATCACAGTGTCACAGAATACAATATCAATCAGTGTCCTTGGTCTTGGTACCTCCAGTCTGGCGTCAATCACTATCAACAGATAGTCCTTAACAATCATGAACATTCAGTATCAAGTCTAGCATCAAGTCTAGTGTCCATCAACCCATCATACCCATTGGGCTCCCGAGTGGCGCAGCGGTCTAAGGCACTGCATCTCACTGAAAGAGGCGTCATTACAGTCCCTGGTTTGAATCCAGTCTGAATCTGGCTGTGATTGGGAGTCCCATAGGGCAGCGCACAATTGGCCCAGTGTTGTCCGGAGTAGGCCGTCATTGCAAATAATATTTTTTTCTTAATTAACTGAATTGCCTAGTTAAATAATGATTTAAAAAAAATAAAAAATACTGAATAGCCACCACTCGTCAGCAATCTGCTCCCCCTGTCCTCCCTTCTTCTCCCCAAATGTACATTTACACACAGCCCCCCCCCCTCAACTGACATTTACCCTGCCCCACCCCACAGTTGTTAATATGTACACCATATATTATTATTTACATTTGCATTATATTTGTATTGTTTTATTTCACTTTGTCCTGCTTTGTTGGTGCTCGGCGCTAAAGAATTTCACTGTACCATGTAATTACATCTGCAACCCTGTACAAGTGACTGTTAAACTCTCTAATCTAACCCGTACACAAATTAGTGTCTCAAATAGAACACAGAAAATGACTCTTAACCGAATATGAACTTTATTAATCTTAAAATGTCTCCATTACAAGGTGCTGCCACCATTAAGGTATTTGATATTGTAACGGACTATGCACCTAGGTGTGTTCCTTCGAGATCTTTTACTACTAAGCCAACATAGGCAACACTAGTAGAGCGGGTGAAGAGGAAGTAAAACTGAGAAAAATCCTTCTGTGGTTAAGTACAGAATGTTGTTACGATTAACCACAACCCTAAATGCCATCACAGATCTAACATATATATTCCATGTGCAAGGTAAATTCCCTCTCCAGAGCATATAAAGTTATCTTCTAGTCTAGTCCATTCTATTCTAACAACAGTAACCTCGTAAAACCATACAGAATTATTTGGAGCTTACATTCTGTAATCAGTCTGGTAATACGAGGCTATTCTAACAGATCCTTACTGGAATTCTCAGAGTAAGTATGCTAAGGTGGTCAATGGTCTTCCACCACCCCATCTATGGCATTGTTAGTGTGACCCCATACACTAGTAGTAATAGTAGTAGTAGAAGAAGGTCAATAGACTAAACAATCCGAGGTTGAAGATGAGGGAATAAAGTGGATGTCATAAAGTGTCATTTCAACGTGAGGAAATAAAGTTGGGTAGTAATTGGACACCCTCTGCTGTATAATGTGGATTATATATATGTGTGTGTGTGTGTGTGTGTGTGTGTGTGTGTGTGTGTGTGTGTGTGTGTGTGTGTGTGTGTGTGTGTGTGTGTGCGTGTGCGTGTGCGTGTGCGTGTGCGTGTGCGTGTGCGTGTGTGTGTGGATTATAGGGGTGTCCGCGTTAGGTCACATGCAGTGGTGTAAGAAGGGGAGTGTACATTATTTATAATAAGGGTTACATGGATGTAATCGTCATGCAATTCTACATCAATTTACATGACTGCAGACCTTAGCAGAATATTTTTTAATACCACACACCATTACAGGCTAAGAAGGACAGAGTCTGAGAGATAGGCCTATGCATTCATCTTATCATATTTCTGCAATGCCAAATCAGTGAGTCTTGTTTGCAATGAAAATGTCCCTGTTTGTAAATAATTAAATCTGAGAGGTCATTATGAAGCTAAGCATAGTACTTTCAAAAGTTAGGCCTACATTTCCACCCCAGACAGAGTACCGACGCAGAAAAATGTACACTTTAACTGCTGGCTACTCTTCTTATACTGAACAACAATATAAACACAACAATTTCAAATATTTTACAAAGTTACAGTTCAGGAAATCAGTCAATTGAAATAAATGAATTAGGCCCTAATCTATGGATTTCACATGACTGGGCAGGGGTGCAGCCATGGGTGGGCCTGGGTGGGCCTGGCGTGGATCCCCACCCATTGGGGATCCACGCCCAGCCAATCAGAATGAGTTATTCCACACGAAAGGCTTTATTACAGACAGAAATATTTCTCAGCACTCCCCTCCACCCCCCCTCAGACGATCCTGCAGGTGAAGAAGCCAGATGTGGAGGTCCAGCACCAAACCAGTGTCTACATATGTGAAAACGACGCATTTCTACATTTCAAACATTATGAGATATGCAGTGACATGAGGAGCAAGAAAATACTCTCCCTCTAGGTAGAAACACATTGCAGGTTTAGAAAATCACTGTTTTTCTTACTTTTAATCCTACCCTGTGATGTTCCAGAGAAGCATTTTTAGGACCTTTTATCTTATCTTTTTAACCACAGGTCATAGAAACGCGCCATGGTTTGGTGCTGGAGATAATGAATACGTCAAACAGGCAGGCCTACCTCTTACTTCTTAAATAGGAAGAAATGGGCTCCAACACAAAGCCCTCTTGTTGTTAATATACATTTTAATTAAGATGAAGACAGTTGCCTACTTTCAGCACTATGAGCTGTATATTTCCGATTGATTGTGCCACTTCAAGTTTCAGCACCACAATGCAATTTACTTGAATCTGGCTTATTGTGAGGTCAATGACACTGATAAATAGCTTTATCATGGGCAAGAAACATATTATTTTTATTAAAGTCAATTATAGTAGTAGTAAGCTATCAAAAATTACCTCCGGTCCACCTACTCATCTTCTCATTCTCCCTCTCAGACTATAGCAGCCTATTGGACTTTTTACTCCCATACATTTTCCCTGACACCCAAAAGTACTCATTACATTTTGAATACTCAGGCAGGACAGCAATATGGTCCAATTTACACACTTATCAATACAATGTGTTGTCATCCCCACTGCTTCTGATCTGACGGACTCAACACCAGTACTGTGTTTGTAAATTATGTCCTGGCTGTTCGTAATAAAAATAACAAGAAAATCATGCCATCTGGTTTGCTTAATATAAAGAATTTGATTTATAGCATTTATTTTTACTCAAGTATGACAATTGAGTACTTTTACCACCACAAAACGTAAGTACATCTGAAACCAGATACTTTTAGATTTATACTCAAGTAGTATTTTACTGAGTGACTTTCACTTTTACCTGAGTCATTTTCTAATAAGGTATCTTTACTTTTACTCAAGTATGACAATTGAGTAGTTTTTCCACCACTGGTCACATGATGGGAGCTTCCTGACTGTGTGTCGCAGGGTGGGCACCTACAGTCCTCCGGGCCCTGACTGGTGTCACAGTTTTGCCTCAGCCCCTGCTAACACACCTGACTCCAATAATCTTCAGTTTAGAATGCAATTTGATGAAATCAGCTGTGTTTGCTAGGGATGTAGAAAAAGTGTGACACCAATCAGGCCCCCGAGGACTGGAGTTTTCTACCCCTGAACATATTGACCCCAGCATGACTGTTCACTTGCATTAGGATAGGGGCTCGTAGGAGGGGGCTGATGTGGGCTTCTGCTGCTCTCCCTGAGAATCACTGAGAAACATACAGTATCTTTGAAGATGACAAGATCAAGTTTTTAATTGTAGGGTTATAAGAATTTAGATATCAAAAGATCAAATAGGGGGTGCTTGTACATGTGTGATATGGAAAAATGTTTTATGCATATCCCAACTCCCTCTGAGATACCCTCACGAGAGATCAGCCATTATTGACCACAATACGTTATGCAATAACTGTCACTTATGTTATGTAGGCTTAACATACGTTTTAACATAAGTTTTGCATGTTGTGAAGAATAGAAATGAGAAAATATGATAAGAGAAGACAAGGGTGGGGTGCATAATTTATTTACTACTGTGTTTTAGTCCTTACTCATCCTTACTCATACAAGTTTTTAACCGCAGGTTACTGGAATGAGGAAGAAAATGTGCAAAGTCATGGTGCAGTGTGAGGTAGTCAAATACTCATAACAACTAAATGACTGCGCTGTGGCCATTGCCGGTGTTATAACATCGCGAGAATTTGAGCTGCCGTATATATTTTCAAGCGATTCTTCTCATTCTTTGCACTCCTCCTCTCAAGCTGCCGCAGTGGGACCGAAGTAGAGGTTTGTGTATTGTACGCTTTTAATTTAACTTGAAAAGTAGGCAAAATAATTATTTCGGTTATTTCGGTTATTTCGGTTACGAAAAAAAGAAAGTCAAAACTTTGTTATACCATGACTGTTTAGTTACACTTTTATTGCCTTCTCATTTTCTTTGTGTGCAATTTTATGTGTTTCAATTTATTGTACATTTCCATTGACGACAGAATAAATGCTGTTTAGCTTTTACAATCGTTTTTTGGGGGAGGATGTCAAAGTGGCCTACACCATTTGTTCAATGGAATATTGGACAACAAAATCAGATGAGGAAAATCACTGTCGAGAAAAAACTCAGATCATTGTGAAACAATCGTGTTTTGCTTTCACTTTTAGTTAGTTCAGGAATAAATATTTTTTATGAAATAAGTTAAAGCAAACGACACATTTTCATATAGGATTTAATTAATGTATACTACAATCAAATTCCTATTAAAAAGAGGACTGTCACAGGCCTACGCGGCTAAATCGCGGTGCGTTTATTGGCTGAGTAAATTCCAAAGTGCACCAGAGCGTCAGTTCACCTTGAACAGTGAACTCAAGTATTCAAATGCCCTGTTCGAGAACATTGTCTGCACTAGAGAAAGTTTGCCTATATGCACGTTGAGGAAAAATGACTGCGTGCGTGATAGTGAAGTGAAGTTTTGTCAGGCAAGAACAACCAGTTGAACTCTTTGATTGATGCGTAAAATAAAGCCATAAATGCTCATTGAGGAAACACCTGTTGATTAGGTGTTGGAAATGAAAGAAGTGAGTTCTTCATTTGAATCTATGTCTTCCTTGTATTGCTTTCAGTTCTGTACACATTATATTTATAGCTTCAATGCTGAAAATGTCTGCAGATGTACGATCTGTAATCAGCAGTAAAAACATCTTGTAGCAAAAAATCATCTTGCATACTTATTATGTGGATTATAATTATTTTTGACCTTTATTTTTATAAGGATTGTTACAGAAAGTTTTCCTGCAGCAGGGGGATCAAGTTTAAATCGTACATATGTATAGAGAAAGAGGATGCAGCGAGCTTTCCAGTTCATCTTTCATGTCCAGTTATTTTACAGTGTTTTTGTGTACTGCCATTTAGTAGTTAATGTTGCTATACTGTACATTTGATGCATACATATTTGTTATTTTATTAGGATCCCCATTAGCTATTGCAAAGGCTGCAGCTAACTTTCCTGGGGTCTACATAAAACATGACATAATAAAGAACAATAATAGACAATGAACAGCTCAAGGACAGAGCTACATACATTTAAAATAAACAGTAGGAAACAAGTAAAGTGTTTTTTCCCCCAGGCAAAGTGAAGATGGCTGCAGGTAAAGCACGCATCGGGCATCTGGCCCCTGGCTTCACGGCCAAAGCAGTGATGCCAGACGGCCAGTTCAAAGACATCAGCATGTCTGATTACAGAGGTTGGTAGGCATACTACAACGCTTCATACTATTCTGAACCTGAACTGGATTGTTTTGGCTCTGTGTGCTAGGATTTGTGGCTGGTTTCATGATTTTACAGTTTATTATTATAGTAATGACCTATTAGTTACCTTGAATGCACACTGAATGTATTCATTTCTTCCAGGCTCCATTGAAATTCAATAAGTGTCTAATAGTGTGTCTATCTTGTGTTTATGTCCTGTGCTGCCTGCCTGCAGGGAAGTATGTGGTGTTCTTCTTCTACCCGCTGGACTTCACCTTTGTGTGCCCCACTGAGATCATCGCCTTCAGTGACGCTGCCGAGGAGTTTAGGAAGATCGGTTGTGAGGTCATTGGTGCCTCTGTCGATTCCCACTTCTGCCATCTTGCTTGGTACTTGGGGCTTTTTCACTTTAATTTTTTTTTGGGCCCCCCGAAAATGAAGCCCTAGGTGACACAGAATAAGTTACAGTGCAGCTAGTGCAGTTCTGTTATTCCCCATGCTCACAGAAACCCCTTTCCTACTATCCCTGTCCCGTCTGCATACCATGACTTGCAGGGATGCTTGGTCTCAGACAAAACAAAAAGACAGTCTCTTATGCTCTCTGTGTGTGTTTTTAAAGGACCAACACACCTCGTAAGCAGGGTGGTCTGGGTGCCATGAAGATTCCTCTGGTAGCCGACACACTGCGTTCCATCTCCACGGACTATGGGGTGTTGAAGGAGGATGAGGGCATCGCCTACAGGTGGGTTCACAACAGAAAAAGTTCAAGGGTCAAACTTCAGTGTCTCTGACCGACAAGGTCCAAACCCGGGTAACGTGCACAACACAAGACTGTGTTAATAGCCTGCTAAGCTAAAGCCTAGGCATTGGTTTGGGTAGCTAACACAAGTCATCAGGTTTCAGGCAAGGTTACATATCACGCAAGCATTGTTCACCGAACCACCTCTGTTACGTATGTCTGATCCTGTAGGTTTAGAAAAAAATCACTCCATTTATTCCCTGTTTGCTTTTTCAGGGGCCTCTTCATCATTGACGACAAGGGCGTCTTGAGGCAGATCACCATCAACGATCTGCCGGTGGGACGCTCCGTTGACGAGACCCTGCGTCTGGTGCAGGCCTTTCAGTTCACTGACAAACACGGAGAAGGTACATGACTACCCCTGCTGACTTTTTTTTCTCCAAAAACCATGCCACCTTATCCAGCATGGAATTAGCCCAACTTGTTGCAGTGCCATATTTCAGCCTGGTCTCATAGACTAGATGTAACACAGTAAACAAAAATCTGAGACACCCAAGTTAGTATGATATGTTATGTCTGGTATGGTTACATGAGACAAAAGGTTATTTGAGGCAAAAACGAAAGGAGGGTGATTGGTCGGGGAGGATGGGTGGGCGTATAAATAGGGCGGTAACGATACCAGTATCATAATACTCGTTAGTATCGTGGTTAGGGGGACCACATGTCCCAGATTGTGCGGGACAGTCCCACATTTCCAAACAATCATGTCCTGCATTTTATCAACAAATCCAACGACAACTCATTAGGGGAAAAAAGGTTTATTTGTCCCGTATTTCAGTCAAACATTCCAACCGGTCTTGCAGTCACATTGTGCTTATGAAAATATATACAGTATATCATAAGCATTTGGTAGCCTACTGGAGATGTTAAACACTTCTCCAATCTCATATTCTGCGCAACACAAGATGATAGCCTTGCGACTTACAGAAAGTGTGTGTCTGATGCAGTAAATAAATAGCCGTATTAGATTGAAAGATAAGGTGATTTCGTCAAACCTGTGAGGCTCTCCATACTCATTAGTTGCTCATTCAACATATTTGCTACTACTAAACTCACCAAACAGAAATGTTTCCCAGATTTTCATAAAACAGCCACACATGTGATTTCTCGTTTCCGCATTACCAAAATTTGTGCGAGGCAATAGAGTAGGCTGGGTGCGCTTCAATTGCTTGTTCGATTCAGAGCGCACCGGAGTTTCTCCACCACTTCTCACAATAGGGCTTGTTTAGTAAAGTTACATCAAATCTGAATCAATGTCTTGGAAGATCACATAATGATTAATTAGTATTCTTCATAACATAACCAAATATAATAGCATTGTATAACTTCACTATTACACCAAAAACACCACCTAATTTCTTATGAGATGGTTAGTTGAATAGTCCCAAAAAATAGGCAGAATTTGCTTTGATTGGAACAAAGTACAGGAAGGCTAAATTGTTTGTTAATTAACACCATCTGCTGTAATTTGCTTACGAAACAGTAATTCAAGAAGATCTTGAATGCATATTCCCATGAAACTGATTGAGATCAAATGATTGGCATGCAGACGAAGTTTTGGAGATTTCACTGTTAAAACGTGAATAATTATTATTGACAATGACAATGTCCTATTTTGAAATTAGGTATGCCTAACTTGGTGTTTGAGGGTATTAAAAATATATTTTTTACATTTAGACAATATGTGTGGGCATAGGCAGATTGGAGAATGCATTTTCTGCATATTCTATAATGATATTCAATAGGCTAAATCTGTCGGTACAAACTGAGAAACGATGACGACATTTTAATTGCTCTCCTGGAACATAAAACATTTGTACTGCTCCTTGCGTGGGATTTGTGTGTGTGTGTCTGGGGGTGGCGGCTGTCACATGCTTTTTTGCACGTAGGCTACACTGTCCCGCGAATGTCCCGCAAAACTATCATGTTATCTCACATTTGGGTATTTTAAATGTGGTCACCCTAATCGTGGCAAGGAAACAAAACACAAAGCATATTTAATTTCTTTAGGAAAACAGCCCTAATGTAGGAAACAAAATCATTATGTTGACATCTAGAATCACATTGATTTATTTTCCAAGCTATAGCACACAACATTTTACATACTGCAGGTTTTTAAAGGACCAGAGTTTGGTGTGCATTGTGTTTTCATTTTTGCCATGGAAAACATCATGATACTGGTATCATCACAGCCCTATGTATAACACAAACATCTACCATCCCAAAGGTTGCGTGATCGAATCTCATCATGGACAACTTTAGCAACTTTGCAACTACTTACTACTTTTTTGGTACTTTGTGACTACTTAGCATGTTAGATAACCCTTCCTCTAACCAAAACCATTTAACCTACGTAACTCTTAACCCTGACCCCTGGCCTAGCTAACATTAGCCACCTAACTAACGTTAGCAACCTAGCTAACATTAGCCACAACAAATTGAAATTTGTAACAATTTCTCCCAAGTGGCGCAGTGGTCTAAGGCACTGCATCTCAGTACCTGGTTCAAATCCAGGCTGTATCACATCCTGGCTGTGATTGGGAGTCCCATAGGGCAGTGCACAATTGGCCCAGCATCGTCCTGGTTTGGCTGGAGTAGGCTGTCATTGTAAATAAGAATTTGTTCTTAATTGACTTTCCTTTCCTTTTTTATTTTATTTCACCTTTATTTAACCAGGTAGGCTAGTTGAGAACAAGTTCTCATTTACAACTGCGACCTGGCCAAGATAAAGCATAGCAGTGTGAACAGACAACACAGAGTTACACATGGAGTAAACAATTAACAAGTCAATAACACAGTAGAGAAAAAAAAGAGAGTCTATATACATTGTGTGCAAAAGGCATGAGGAGGTAGGCAAATAATTACAATTTTGCAGATTATTAACACTGGAGTGATAAATGATCAGATGGTCATGTACAGGTAGAGATACTGGTGTGCAAAAGAGCAGAAAAGTAAATAAATATAAACAGTATGGGGATGAGGTATGTACATTGGGTGGGCTATTTACCGATAGACTATGTACAGCTGCAGCGATCGGTTAGCTGCTCAGATAGCAGATGTTTGAAGTTGGTGAGGGAGATAAAAGTCTCCAACTTCAGCGATTTTTGCAATTCGTTCCAGTCACAGGCAGCAGAGAACTGGAACGAAAGGCGGCCAAATGAGGTGTTGGCTTTAGGGATGATCAGTGAGATACACCTGCTGGAGCGCGTGCTACGGGTGTTGCCATCGTGACCAGTGAACTGAGATAACTGAGACTTGTAGATGACCTTGAGCCAGTGGGTCTGGCGACGAATATGTAGCGAGGGCCAGCCGACTAGAGCATACAGGTCGCAGTGGTGGGTGGTATAAGGTGCTTTAGTAACAAAACGGATGGCACTGTGTTAAACTGCATCCAGTTTGCTGAGTAGAGTATTGGAAGCTATTTTGTAGATGACATCGCCGAAGTCGAGGATCGGTAGGATAGTCAGTTTTACTAGGGTAAGTACCTTGTGAAATAAAGGTTCAATTTAAAAATTAAAAATATATCTGTTACCTGAGTCCAGGTTGCATATTTCACTATGTACCATCAGCAGTCACATACACTATGTAAATAGCAATTAGGTCACTACCCTTTGGAGGTAACATCCCAGTTTTGTATGGACTGTGAATGATAGGCTGATAGTAGATATCATCAGAGGGTATAAAAGTTAGAAGCTCAGATTCAAAGTGTGTTTTGCTTATCATGCTGCACTGTTCTGAGACTCACACTTTTTCTCTGGTGTTTCCTCTCAGTCTGTCCTGCCGGCTGGAAACCAGGAAGTGACACCATCAAGCCCGACGTGCAGAAGAGCAAAGACTTCTTCTCCAAGCAGCAGTAAGACGACACATGTCTGAAGCCTGCTGTAGGACAGCTAGAATTACAGTACATTTCAAGAGAACAATGGTGAAGAGCAGTAGCCTACCTCTGTGCCTGAGAACTGTAGAACAACATCTTCAGCATCCCCTTATCTCATGTGTTTGGGTAGAGTGGAAATTATTATGACCAAACTATGAAGATTATATTAACGTATAGCTTGGAGATGTTTTATATTGTAGTCATTTAGCAGACACTCTTATCTTAGTGTCATTGATGTCGGCCTATTTTATTCTGCTGTATCATTTTTGTAACATCTGAGGTGGACATTCGTTTTTGCCTTTAGGCCACAGATGGGATAGTCTGAAATGAGGAACAGAAGCTTTACAGGACAGAACTTGTGGCGAAAACTCAGTTAGCTTTTTGTCTCTTTATTTACAACTCAATGTCATTTCATCTTCTAAATAAAAACTTTTACAAAGGCAAAGAACGCTAACGTTTTTGTATTGCCATGCTTTATAAAATAATACACTAAACACGTTTTTTAATTACATGCTGTATTACTTTTTATGATGAAAATGAAATATAATATGGATGAATTGAAAAATGTGTAAAACAGTCGTAAGAAAACTGCGTCCAAGATGTCCGACCGTTGATTTCAAGGTAATCTATTCATGTTCACATACTGTACGTATATTCATATGTGGGTTCCTTCCGGTTTAATCATGTAGGATTTATTGCGGCCAGCACTAGCCAAATGAACGACTAAAATGAACAAGTCACTCAGAAAAATGAATCATGACTCGAGTCAGTAAAAAGAGTCGTTCAAAAAGAACAAATCGTTCGAGAACTGCACATCACAACTGTGCAGTTAACGTGGCCTCAATTTGATGTTACTTTGTAACTATAACATTGATAAGATTCCTGCAAAATTATCTGCATTTCATAGACAAGTATTCTTAGCGTGGTCATTAATATATAAACATAATTTCCCCCACATAGGTATTTCATTTGGAACAATAAGGACATTTTGTATAGAAATAAGTCTTGAATTTTTAAGAACTGGTTCAATAATCATATCCTCCTGGTGAGTCAACTTTTTAATGCAGAAGGATTGTTACTCAATTATGAGGAATTTTTATCTCGTTAAAATATCCCTGTAACACCTAGAGTTTGCCATAGTCTTTGATGCTATTCCATCTGGAGCTCTCATGTTATTTAGAGGTGTAGCCAGACCTCACCTTCTTGACCTACCCTCGCCTAATCCAGTTGACTCTCCAATAGGGAAAATATGTTTCTCCTTGCTCCCTCAGAACAACAGATCTATACGTGCTTTTTTCAAAGGGATATTATATCAATTCCTTATGTCACAAGTTACTGGAATACATTGGTCACTAATATCTGTTGGGGAAAAGTCTGGTTATTACCACACATGCTTGCTTGTTAACAAGGTCAAAGAGGTCTCTTTCAGAATTATCCATAAGTATTACCCTGCAAATCATTACCTGTAGAAAATCAAAAAAGACATTGATTGTACATTGATTGTACTTTTTGTGTTGAGCATCCAGAAACAGTTTTGCATTTATTTTGCCATTGTCTACATGTAAAACAATTATGGAAAGATATTCAGTTTTATAATTGTTAATATTCTTGATGACTTTTGTTTTTTATGGGAGAATGTGCTGCTCTGTCTCCTTAACCAAAGATAAAGAAAAACAATTTTACATCGTAAATGTAAGTGTGCTAATGTAAAAATGTCATATTCATAAATGTAAATTCACTGATAAAAAACAATCTTCCGTGTTTTCTATAAGGAATTCGAGCAGTACATTAAGACCATTCAACATTCTTCTAATAAGAAAGCTGTTAAAACAATAAATATATGTGTGTGTTTTTTGGACTTTGTATAATCTGTAATTTGTTGTACCCCCTAGCATATGTTATCATTGTCTATTTGTGTACTTGTATGTATACACACTATTCTACATTAGGAAAAAAAAGAGTGCAGTTAAACTCGGTCTCGCGGTACTTTTTACCTCAGGTTGAACAAGGGGGTAGGTACGCTAGCTACCTAGTGGTTTTGTCTATGACAAAAGTATATCAGATGAACGTTAGCTACCTATAAACACTTATTTTAACAATATATAAATACTTTTTAAATAATTGACAGTACTGTAAAGTTAGGCCGCTAGCTACTGGAAATTAGCTAACGACAAACCAACAACGTTCACGATGGCAACTGGAAAGATGTGTAGTAGGCCAAAAAAACAGGAGACAGCAGAGGTATGACAACGAAACACTTGATTAATATGAGCTTGTGTAAATGTATATAGAAACTAATATACGTTTCACTCGGTGAAACGGAGAAAACGTACTTTCAATCTGCAATGATATTAGCTGGCATAGTTAGCTATTTTACGTCAGTTCTGTCATCAGTCAGTCATCTGGCGTACTCAAGTGGTCTTGCATGAGAACTGCACTGTCATTGAACATCCCACCAGATTCGGAAACGATTTTCCCCCTCTGTAGTGGACCAGCTTATTTCAAAACGAACTGAAAACTGAAGAAAAGTCCCTGGTCTTTGTGAAGCGAATGATGGCCCTCGCCGTTTCTTCCATCACATATCTCAGAGGAATATTCCCTGAGGACGCCTACAGATCTCGATATCTAGAAGGTGATGTGAGGGCAGTTAAGGTTATTTTTCAAAGACATGTTGTTTAAAAATGTTGTAAACAAGCACATGCATAACGTTAATTGTGTCACCACTCACCACACAACCAAAAATAATATTGTCTTTATCATAATGTCTTTTTCAGCAACTGTTTTTATGTATCCACCAGATTTATGCATCAAAGTTTTACGAGAAGACTGCACAACACCTGGTGTCTGCAAAATTGTAAAGTGGTAAGTACATTATTTTGCAGGACAGACATATTTCAAGTTCATACAAAACAGCAGCTTCCCACGTCAGACAACACTCAAATTACATTTGATGGTGGTCATATTCTGACATTAAATTATTATTTTAAAGGCTGATGGGGTGCTTCGACGCATTAGAGAGAGGATATGTAAGTACAGGACCTTATGGTTCTTTTGAATGTGTTTCATCATTTTGTTTTGTTTTAACAGACAATTTGTGGCTATTTTCTTATCTTTTTACAGCTTCAGGTTGTGTTTATTGGGGTAGGTGAATCTAGTCTTTTCTAAATACATATTTTGTCCTCAACTGTTGTATTTAAAAATGGTCTCACTATTTCAATGAAATGGAAGCTTTATAATTTGTATAATATGATATGCAGGTCTGCACCAATCCAGATAATCCCAACGTAAGTTCTCACTCCTTAAAACCCTTCACACACACACACAGACCTAAGTTCCCTGAAGTTCCATTGCTTCTAAAATGTTAATGGTTGCTTCTCCCTCCATTAGTGCATCATCGAGTCATACCAGTTCAAGTTCACATACACAGACAAAGGACCACAGATGGACATTCTGAGGTGAATTTGTGGCTTCAATCTACTCATTTAAGCTTTGATTCAGCCTAAGGTAAAAAATATCTGATCTCCTTTTGAATCCCCAGAAACCAGAATGTGGAGATGCAGATCACAATGGAGGATACCAAGAAGGCCTCTGTCCTCTTGATCAGGAAGCTGTTTCTCCTCATGCAGAACTTGGACGTGCTCCCCAATGATGTCTGCCTCACCATGAAGCTCTACTACTTTGACGACAGTAAGGCAAATCCCTTTGTTTTTGTTGACAGTAAGGGTTACTGCTGTATATGTCTACAGCTGTTACGGTGACCGTATTACCGCCACACCGGCAGTCAGGAGTCATGATTGCAGTCAAATTCCATGTGACCATGAGTCACAGTAACTAGGTTTCTCCAAAACTGCGCTCTGATGGTCATTAGTAGCCTACCAAACTTGCTAACGGCCAGTTGTTAATATTCGGTACTCAGCATTCTAGTGTCCCACTAATCACTCTGACATCAATGCAAATGCATTCGAAAATCGAAACAAACACTTAATCAAATAACATTTTATTGGTCACATACACATATTTAGCAGATGTTCTTGTGGGTGTAGCAAAATGCTTGTCTGCGGGTGTAGTGAAATGCTTGTAATGTAGCGAAATGCTTCTCATGAGAGCCCTGGCATTGAGTTTGAGCGGAAAAGGATCACCTGTTGCGCAGTGAGCGCCAGCGCCTCATAGCTGGTTGATGCATGGAATAAAATACATGTTCTTGTTGCGCAACATTTGTATAGGCAATGCAATTGCGTGAGAAAACAGAGTTGTGATGGCCTCTATTATTAAAAAAAGGAAGATCTCATGAGCTTTCTATAGGCTTGGCCTACTGTATGTATTTCCCAACTTTCCTAATATTAAGCACATTGCTTCGCTTTACGATAAAAGTAGCCTACCTGGCTGGCCTGAAAATTAACCACTGGAAAAAGCGTACTCCCATTTGCTTTTCAAGTGCATACGGATGACATGTATTTTTTTATTTTTTACCTTGCTCCTGTTCCGACAGGTGCATGATAATGGCCCATTCTAAATCAAAACTACTTTTACACACATTATTTAGTATAAGTAAAGACAAGATTAAATTGAAAATAGTCTGAATGGTAAGAATATTATCACTTGTGAATGATGCACAGCGCATGCATGTTTCTTGTGGCTTTTTCAAATCATAGTTGTATGCACCCTGTAGCCTAGCCCATAGGCTTATACAGTGCCTTCAGAAAGTATTCAGACCCCTTGACGTTTTCTACATTTTGTTTACGTTACAGCCTTATTCTTAAATTGATTAAACTTTTTCTTAAAAAAAATCATTTTTGCTAATTTATAACTGAAAAATCACAAAAGTATTCAGACCCTTTACTCAGTGCTTTGTTGAAGCACCTTTGGCAGTGATTACAGTCTCAAGTCTTCTTGGGTATGACACTACAAGCTTGGCACACCTGTATTTAGGGGAGTTTCTCCCAATCTTCTCTGCAGATCCTCTCAAGCTCTATCGGGTTAGATGGGGAGTGTTGCTGCACAGCTAATTTCAGGTCTCTCCAGAGATGTTCGATCAGGTTCAAGTCCGGGCTCTGGCTGCACTCAAGGACATTCCGAGACTTGTCCCGAAGCCACTCCTGCATTGTCTTGGCTGTGTGCTTAGGGCCGTTGTCCTGTTGGAAGGTGAGCTGGAGCAGGTTTTCATCAAGGATCTCTCTGTACTTGGCTCTATTTATCTTTGCCTCAATCTTGACTAGTCTCCCAGTCCCTGCAGCTGAAAAACATCCCCACAGCATGATGCTGCCACCATCATGCTTTACCGTAGGGATGGTGCCAGGTTTTATCCAGACGTGACGCTTGGCATTCAGTCCAAAGAGTTCAATCTTGGTTTCGCTAGACCAGCGCATCTTATTTCTCATGGTCTGAGAGTCTTTAGGTGCCTTTTACTGAGGAGTGGCTTCCGTCTGGCCACTCTATCACAAAGGCCTGATTGGTGGAGTGCTGCAGAGATAGTTTTCCTTCTGGAAAGTTCTCCCATCTCCACAGAGGAACTCTAGAGCTCTGTCTGAGAGACCATCAGGTTTTTGGTCACCTCCCTGACCAAGGCCCTTCTACCCCTATTGCTCAATTTGGCCGGGCGGGCCAGCTCTAGGAAGAGTCTTGGTGGTTCAAAACTTCTTCCATTTAAGAATGATAGAGGCCACTGTGTTCTTGGGAACCTTCAATGCTGTAGACATTTTTTGGTACCCTTCCCCAGATCTATGCCTCGACACAATCTGTATCGGAGCTCTACGGACAATTCCTTCAACCCAATGGTTTGGTTTTTGCTCTGACATGGACTGTCAACTGTGGGACCTTATATAGACAGGTGTGTGCCTTTCCAAATCATGTCCAATTGAATTTACCACAGGTGGACTCCAATCAAGTTGTAGAAACATGTCAAGGATGGTCAATAGAAACAGGATGCACCTGAGCTCAATTTGTAAAAACCTGTTTTCGCTTTGTGTAGATTCCAGAGGGAAAGGCTGTAATTTAAAAATATTTAACAAAATGTTGAAAAAGTCAAGGGGTCTGAATACTTTCCCGAAGGCACTGTATGTTTTGCTAAGTTTTGTATCACAACTGAAGTGGCCAAATAACTCCAAACATAGCTTATATAGGCCCAAGACCCCTGGAACATGATTGGAGAGCCAGCCCATAGACTACAGAGCCTCTATTTAACCTTTATTTAACTAGGCAAGTCAGTTATGAACAAATTCTTATTTACAATGATGGCCTACCCCGGCTAAACCCTGACAACGCTGGAATGAGAGACTGATGAGAGACTGATGAAGTGTGTGCTGCCTGCGCAAGAAACAGAGCAGAGCACTTCCCTTTCATGCAACTTTTTTCAAATAATAATTTGTTGCATCATGCAGCCTTACATGCTGACCAAACCACTTGCTTGCGCGCATGTTGATATTGTCCACCCCACACCAGACGTGATCAGGACACAGGTTGAAATATAAAAACAAACTCTGAACCAACTGTATTAATTTGGGGATAGGTCGAAAAGCATTAAACATTTATGGCAATTTAGCTAGCTAGCTGTTTCTAACTAATTTGTCCTGGGATATAAACATTGGGTTGTTATTTTACCTGAAATGCACAAGTTACTCTACTTCAACAATTAATCCACAGATAAAAGGTTAAACAGAGTTCATTTCTAGTAATTTCCTCCTTCAGGATTCTTCTTCTTTGGACTTTATATGGCAGTTGGCAACCAACTTTAAGGTGCATTACCACCAACAACTGGACTGGAGTGTTGACCTCAGTTTGTCTTTCAATCACCCACGTGGGAATATGCTCCTTAAAACCAATGAGGAGATGGGAGAGGCGGGACTTGCAGTGCAATACGCGCACGACGCAAGCGGTGTGGTCAGCATGCTAGAATGTATTAGAAATCAAACATATAGCCTAAGGTTTGTATAACAACTAAAGTTGCATAAATAACTTTTAAGCATATAGGAGGACCTGTTTCTTTAACTGCTCAACACAGAATGTGCGCACTCCCTCAAATTGTTTGGGGAAAAATATCCTTTCCATTTTAATCAGCTATGTTCAATTGTATTGATAGTACTATAAAATAATGCCACTGGAATTATAAGCAAATCTTGCCTGCTAAATGAACTAGTGTAGCCCACAGCCAGATGGCATAGCCAGATCAGGGCCTAACATAACTCAGAATATGCTCTTATGATTTTCTTCATATCACATCTTTCTTTAGACCTATCTAAAATAATGGATTTATTGTGATGCTGTAGGCTATATTATATGGATTTATTAAACGTTTTAAAATGTAGATGTTCCAAAGGTCCACATCAGTGGCTTGTAGGCTATGAGTGGAAGCTAGAGCTGCTAAACGAGACCGGCAGTTATTTGAATGACAATCACCGGCTGACAAAATTTCATGATCTCCACAGCCCTTTAGTATGTCTGTATTGGAAGCTCAAGACAGAAATTAATTATTGGGACACGTCTTTCGAAATTGACGAAAGCAAATGCTTCTCATTAAATTCATTGTAGTTTTAGTCAAATACGATGTCTCTTGGTTGTATTACATTATGCAGTTGTTTAATAGGACTTAGAAAGCTCACAAAGCATGATGTTCAGTTAGTCAGTCAATCAATCATTAATTATTCGGTTTTTTTCCTTTCCTCTCTACCCAGTCACCCCTGCTGACTATGAGCCTCCAGGTTTCAAGGAGGGGGTGAACGACAACCTGTGGTTCGAGGGCATGGCAGTGCACTTCAGAGTGGGTGAGGTGCACACCCCTTTCCACACCCTGAAGGTGAGGGTGGCGGCGGAGCAGGGCCGTGTGGAGAAGCTGCAAGAGGGGAACTACCTGAAGGAGAGTCAGGTCTCCACGGCTACGCAGAGCACTCTGCCAGGGCTGGCGCCAACCGGTGCACAGGTGGGCTGTTCTTAACTAAAGCACAAATAAAATGGCTAACTTGAACATGTTTGATCTGAAGACAGGAGTCTTCTCTCCACACACTTAGATCAATGCAAATAATGAAATGTGCTAACTGCCAAGGTTTCAGTCACAGTAGATTGCTGATATTTACTGTCTTGTTTGATTATTCACAGGATCCTGACAATGAGAGATACAAAGAAGATGACTTTCCCTCTGAAGATGGTAATAAGGAATGATAATCACATCAATCTCTTTTACTTTCTTCGTATGAAACCTGGATGCGTTTTCTGGTATAAATAAATTAACTAATTTAACATATCGATAATAGCTTCTTTTTTTCTCTCTAAGAGTCTGCACAGTTCAAGAAACCCAAGAAACCTGTGGCAAAGGTAAGTGAGTTTGTGGGCAGTTGGTTGGTTGTGGTCAACAATGGTTTGCGTGTTGTGTTTTTGGAGGAAGAGAAGATAGAGCTACATGAACAACAGCTCAATGGTGTAAAAACTATTCTTTCAAACAGAGTAAAGGTGATGCCAATAAACTGGCAAAGAAAAAAGGAAGAAAAGAGCAATAAAAATGTTTTGATGAAGACAGCAATGAAGACCCTGCTTTTTCAGCTTCCTGTCAGACACAGTAAACATGAATGTGGATCGAGGATGTAACTTTCTCATTAGATTACAAGGATTTTACTCACCAAACATGTTTACATTAATGTTTAATTTCTATGCCTGTTTGAACATTTTTAAAACCCGAGTAGTAAAGCCAGCCTTACGGTATTTATTTTGCAGTTCATTGCCTGTACAACACATAATATATAGCTACAATATCTTAGACATTTCTAATATATTTTCCCATTCATAGGAAAATCAATTCCATTTGTTTTATTGTAGCTGTATATATATTGTTCTTTAACTTTTCTTTTTTTATGAAATTAATAAAAAACTTATGACATGCTGGTTCCATATGTGATGCCTGAAATATACAATATTGTAAGTATGATATTTATGGAATTGAAGCTTTACTTCAAAGCCCATTTATAAACTTGTCATGCATATTAGTGAAGAAATGAAAAAGGGTGAAATGAAAATACATGCACACAGCTTTGAAATGGTAAACATTGATTTGGTGATACATACAAAGTACAAGTAAAAATACAATTGTACAAAGAAATGGGGCAGCAGGTAGCCTAGCAGTTAAGAGGTTGGGACAGTAACCGAAAGGTTGCTGGGTCGAATCCCCGAGCTGACTAGATTTTTTTTAAACTGCCGATGTGCACTTGAGCAAGGCACTTAACCCTAATTGCTCCTGTAAGTCGCTCTGGATAAGAGCGTCTAAGTGACCAAAAAGCTACAGAAATGGCAAACGTCTGACAGGTGACTGCACCACAGTTACTCTGTTGTAACCTACATCCATTGGCAAACAGTGAAAGTGTGACAAAAAGTGCAACTTGCTGCATAATGTCAAGTACTTTTTTTATGTAAGGCATCCATAGTTATGAGAATCAATTTAATAAATATCTTGTTACAAAATATCAAGGCACGGCTTTCGATTTATCCATTTGGCTCAGAACGGAGATCTTATCACACAATTTTTTTTTTTTAAACTACGCTTAACTAACTACGCTAAACTATCAGAGATGGATGGCAATATTACTGTATATCCTTCATTCAACTATCTACGTACCAGAGACCTTTTTCTGAGACAGAAAAAGTGTCCTGAGACCTTTTTCTGTCTCAGGATGCTGGTATTTCATCCCCCAGAACATCTCTGAGTTGCATGACTCCATTGGTCTGGCTTGACGTTTAAAAGAGACTGTCAACGTCCCCCATCTCCACAAACACAGTCTTCATTTGTGTGTAGTGCTCTACAGTCACCTGACCGTTCTCTCGCCCGATGCCTGTGGAGAGACAACAGCAAATGTTTATTCTTCTTGACACATGCTATTACTATTGTTGACAGCAGTCTACCTAACACAAAATACTGTGGAAAATGTTTATGAAAAAGGCATTCAAACAAACCAACGTGATTACTACACTACAAATAACCCCTACGTGTTTAAATTCTGATACTCTCATAGAGGAAAAGGACAGGTATCTGGTGTGAATACGGTAGGACTGTACCTGACATCTTGAACCCTCCGAAGGGCACCTCCACAGGGGTGATGTTATAGTTGTTGATGAAGCAGGATCCAGCCTTCAGGTGTTCCACTACACGGTGTGCTCGCTTGACGTCACTACAGGCCAGACACATGGCAAGAAACAGGTCAAACACTGAAGTGGGATTAAATGTGTACCTCAAGCTGAAGGATGGTGCTCATGGTATAATGTAGCAAAACGTTTTGAAACTCAAAAAGGAACACTGACTTTTCTTATTGGACAACTCCAGGAAGTACCGTCCTGTTTCACTCGGTTTCAAAAATGTTCTCTCTACAGAACACAACCCTGATAACTGTGTTATATGACATCATCACCTGGTGAAGACCCCCGCAGCCAGGCCCAGGGCGGAGTTGTTGGCCCTCAGCAAAGCTTCCTCCTCTGTTTCAAAGGACAACACAGACATCACAGGCCCAAAGATCTCCTCCTTCACACATGTCATGTCGTCCGTGCAGTCGCCTATGGCCAAGAGATGCAGGGACAAGAGGGAGAGAAAGAAAGAGGTATATAAATAGTAAACCAGTACAATGAGTATTGACTAAAGAGACTATAAATACTCCCTTATGTATGTATTGGGACAGTGATGAAATTTTTTGAAATTTGTCTGTACTCCAGCATTTGGATTTGATATATGTTGCATGTGAGGTGACAGTACAGAATGTCACCTTTTATTTGAGGGTATTTTCATACATATCTGATTTACAAATGAAAGCACTTTATAGATCTACTCCCCCCATTTGAAGATTTGACAAATTTCACTTAGTGTATTAAAGTAGTCAAAAGTTTAGTATTTGGTACCATATTTCTTGCACACAATGACTACATCAAACTTGTGACTAGAGGTCTTCATCCACCTGTACCCCAATACCCGAGACGGGGCCCACGTGGCTCCGAATCCAGAATAATGTCACGGGTCTGGGTCGGCTCTGATATGATGATTGTCACGGGTCTCGGGTATGTGCAAATTTAAATAACTTATCCGGAAGGACCCGTACAGATCTGAATGTGACTGCTGCAGTAGAGAGATAAATTCTATAATTTATGCTGCTGATCTTGCTTTTCACTAGAGTGGAGTCTGAAGCGTGTAGTTTGTTGTCATCGACAAATCACAAGTCATCAAAGAGCCAATAGGCTTCAGTCATAAAGCCTCCTCGTGTGGCAACAGTTCAGAGATATCTAATCAATGGAAGATGGAATTAAAATGACAGAATTAAAAGTTAAAGGACAAGGACAGGCTTAAATGACCAAGAGCCAACAGGTAGGCTGCTACTTAATATTCTGAATGGAGTTGTTGTTATTTGTAACTGTAGGATGAGAAAGCGCATGCACAGTAGCCTCATTTAGCCTAACTAGCTTCTCCCGGTTATTTAATTTAAATTAAAAATGTCATTTCACCTTTATTTAACCAGGTAGGCCAGTTGAGAACAAGTTCTCATTTACAACTGCAACCTGGCCAAGATAAAGCAAAGCAGTGGGACAAAAACAACACAGAGTTACACATGGGATAAACAAACATACAGTCAATAACACAATAGAAAAATCTATACACAGTGTAAGCAAATGAGGTAGGATAAGGGGGGAAAGGCAATAAATAGCCCGTAGTGGCGAAATAATTACAATTTAGCATTAACACTGGAGTGATAGATGTGCAGATGATGATGTGCAAGTAGAGATACTAGGATGCAAAAGAGCAAAAATAAATAACAGTATGGGGGATGAGGTAGTTGGGTGGGCTATTTACAGATGGGCTGTGTATAGGTGCAATGATCGGTAAGCTGCTTTGACAGCTGACGCTTAAAGTTAATGAGGGAGATATAAGTCTCCAGCTCCAGTGATTTTTGCAATTCGTTCCAGTCATTGGCAGCAAAGAAATGTAAGGACAAACGGCCAAAGGAGGAGTTGGCTTTGGGGATGACCAGTGAAATATACAGGCTGGAGCGGGTGCTACAGGTGGGTGTTGTTATGGTGACCAGAGAGCTGAGATTAGGCGGGGCTTTACCTAGCAAAGAATTATACAGTTGAAGTCAGAAGTTAACATACACCTTCACCAAATACATTTAAACTCAGTTTTTCACAATTCCTGACATTTAATCCTCGTAAAAATGCCCTGTCTTAGGTCAGTTAGGGTCACCACTTTATTTTAAGAATGTGAAATGTCAGAATAATAGTAGAGAGAATGATTTATTTCAGCTTTTATTTCTTTCATCACATTCCCATTGGGTCAGAAGTTTACATACACTCAATTAGTATTTGGTAGCATTGCCTTTAAATTGTTTAACTTGGGTCAAACGTTTAGGGTAGCCTTCCACAAGCTTCCCACAATAAGTTGGGTGAATTTTGGCCGATTCCTCCTGACAGAGCTGGTGTAACTGAGTCAGGTTTGTAGGCCTTCTTGCTCGCACACACCTTTTCAGACCTGCCCATACATTTTCAATAGGATTGAGGTCAGGGCTGTGATGGCCACTCCAATACCTTGACTTGGTTGTCTTTAAGCCATTTTGCCACAACTTTGGAAGTATGCTTGGGGTCATTGTCCGTTTGGAAGACTAATTTGCGACCAAGCTTTAACTTCCTGACTGATGTCTTGAGATGTTGCTTCAATATATCCACACAATTTTCCTTCCTCATGAAGCCATCTATTTTGTGAAGTGCACCAGTCACTCTTGCAGCAAAGCACCCCCACAACATGATGCTGCCACCCCCGTGCTTCACTGTTGGGATGGTGTTCTTCGGCTTGCAAGCCTCCCCCTTTTTCCTCCAAACATAACGATGGTCATTATGGCCAAACAGTTCTATTTTTGTCTCATCAGACCAGAGGACATTTCTCCAAAAAGAGCAATCTTTGTCCCCATGTGCAGCTGCAAACCGTAGTCTGGCTTTTTTAATGGAGGTTTTGGAACTGTGGATATAGATACTTTTGTACCTGTTTCCTCCAGCATCTTCACAAGGTCTTTTGCTTATGTTCTGGGATTGATTTGCACTTTTCACACCAAAGTACGTTCATCTCTAGGAGACAGAACGAGTCTCCTGCCAGAGCAGTATGATGGCTGCGTGGTCCCATGGTGTTTACACTTGCGTACTATTGTTTGTACAGATGAACGTGGTACCTTCAGGCATTTGGAAATTGCTCCCAAGGATGAACCAGACTTGGGACGGTCTACAATTTATTTTCTGAGGTCTTCGCAGATTTCTTATGATTTTCCCATGATGTCAAGCAAAAAGGCACTGAGTTTGAGGGTCGGCCTTGAAATAAATCCACAGCTACTCCTCAAATTGACTCAAATTATGTCAATTAGCCTATCAGAAGCTTCTAAAGCCATGACATAATTTTCTGTAATTTTCCAAGCTGTTTAAAGGCATAGTCAACTTAGTATATGTAAACTTCTGACCCACTTGAATTGTGATACAGTGAATTATAAGTCAAGTAATCTGTTTGTAAAGAATTGTTGGAAAAATTACTTGTGTCATGCACAAAGTAGATGCCCTAACCGACTTGCCAAAACTATAGTTTGTTAACAACACATTTGTGGAGTGGTTGAAAAATGAGTTTTAATGACTCCAACCTAAGTGTATGTACACTTTCGACTTCAACTGTAGATGACCTGGAGCCAGTGGGTTTGGCGACGAATATGAAGCGAGGGCCAGCCAACGGGAGCATACAGGTCGCAGTGGTGGGTAGTATATGGGGCTTTGGTGACAAAACAGATGTCACTGTGATAGACTACATCCAATTTGCTGAGTAGAGTGTTGGAGGCTATTTTGTAAATGACATTGCCGATGTCAAGGATCGGTAGGATAATCAGTTTTACGAGCGTATGTTTAGCAGCATAAGTGAAGGAGGCCGATTCTAGATTTAATTTTGGATTGGAGATGCTTAATGTGAGTCTGGAAGGAGAGTTTACAGTCTAACCAGTCACCTAGGTATTTGTCGTTGTCCACATATTCTAAGTCAGAACCGTCCAGAGTAGTGATGCTAGTCGGGCGGGCAGTGATCGGTTGAAGAGCATGCATTTAGTTTTACTTGCATTTAAGAGCAGTTGGAGGCCACAGAAGGAGTGTTGTATGGCATTGAAGCTCGTCTGTAGGTTTGTTAACACAGTGTCCAAAGAAGGGCCAGAAGTATACAGAATGGTGTCGTCTGCGTAGAGGTGGATCAGAGAATCACCAGCAGCAAGAGCGACATCATTGATATATGCAGAGAAAAGAGTCGGCCCGAGAATTGAACCCTGTGGCACCCCCATAAAGACTGCCAGAAGTCCGGACAACAGGCCCTCCGATTTGACACACTGAACTCTATCTGAGGAGTAGTTGGTGAACCAGGCGAGGCAGACATTTGAGAAACCAAGGCTGTTGAGTCTGGCGATAAGAATGCGGTGATTGACAGAGTCGAAAGCCTTGGCCAGGTCGATGAAGACGGTCGATGAAGATGGCGGTTATGATATCGTTTAGGACCTTGAGAGTGGCTGAGGTGCACCCATGACCAGCTCGAAAACCAGATTGCATAGCGGAGAAGGTACGGTGGGATTCGAAATGGTCGGTGATCTGTTTGTTAACATGGCTTTCGAAGACTTTAGAAAGGCAGGGCAGGATAGATATAGGTCTGTAACAGTTTGGGTCTAGAGTGTCACCCCCTTTGAAAATGGGAATGACCGCGGCAGCTTTTCTCATATCTCAGACGATATGCGGTGGATCATTTTAGAAAGAGAGGGTCCAAATTGTCTAGCCCAGCTGATTTGTAGTGATCCAGATTCTGCAGCTCTTTCAGAACATCAGCTTTCTGGATTTGGGTGAAGTTGAAGCGGGGGCGCTTGGGCAAGTTGCTGTGGGGAGTGCAGAGCTGTTGGCCCGGGATAGGGGTAGCCAGGTGGAAAGCATGGCCAGCCGTAGAAAAATGTTTAAATAAGAGAATAAGGTGCTCTCATTCTCCATGGACTTTACAGTGACCCAAAACTTTTTGGAGTTTGTGCTACAGGATGCAAATTTCTGTTTGAAAAAGCTAGCCTTTGCTTTCCTAACTGACTGTGTATATTGGTTCCAAACTTCCCTGAAAAGTTGCATATTGCGGGGGCTATTCAATGCTAATGCAGTATGCCACAGGATGTTTTTGTGCTGGTCAAGGGCAGTCAAGTCTGGAGTGAACCAAGAGCTATATCTGTTCTTAGTTCTACATTTTTTTGAATGGGGCATGCTTTTAAGATGGTGAGGAAAGCACTTTTAAAGAATTACCAGGCATCCTCTACTGACGGGGTGAGGTCAATATCCTTCCAGGATACCCGGGCCAGGTCGATTAGAAAGGCCTGCTTACTGAAGTGTTTTACGGGGGCGTTTGACAGTGATGAGGGGTAGTCGTTTGACCGCGGACCCATTACGGACGCAGGCAATGAGGCAGTGATCGCTGAGATCCTGGTTGAAGACAGCAGAGGTGTATTTAAATGGCAGGTGGTCAGGATGATATCTATGAGGGTGCCTGTGTTTACGGATGTAGGGTTGAACCTGGTAGGTTCCTTGATCATTTGTGTGAGGTTGAGGGCATCTAGCTTAGATTGTAGGACGGCCGGGGTGTTAAGCATATCCCAGTTTAGGTCACCTAACAGTAGGAACTCTGAAGATAAATGGGGGGCAATCAGTTCACATATGGTGTCCAGGGCACAGCTGGTGGCTGATATAACAAGCGGCACAGACCTGGATAACAAGCGGCACAGACCTGGATAGCATGACAGAACTCTGCAGACTATCTCTGCAGTAGATTGCAACTCCGCCCCCTTTGGCAGTTCTATCTTGGTGGAAAATGTTGTAGTTGGGGATGAAAATTTCAGAATTTTTGATGTCCTTCCTAAGGCAGGATTCAGACACGGCTAAGACATCTGGGTTGGCGTAATGTGCTAAAGCAGTGAATAAAACAAACTTAGGGAGGAGGCTTCTGATGCTAACATTCATGAAACCAAGACTTTTAAGGTTACAGAAGTCAACAAATGATAGCGCCTGGGGAATAGGAGTGGAACTTGGGGCTACAGGGCCTGGGTTAACCTCTACATCACCAGAGGAACAGAGGAGGAGTAGGACAAGGGTACGGCAAAAGTCTATAAGAACTGGTCATCTAGTGCGTTGGGAACAATAAAAAGGGGAAGATTTCTGGGCGTAGTAGAATAGATTCAGGGCATAATGTACAAACAAGGGTATGGTGGGATGTGAGTACAGTGGAGGTAAACCTAGGTGTTGAGTGACGGACGATGAGAGAGGTTTCGTCTCTGGAGGCACCAGTTAAGCCAGGTGAGGTCTCTGCATGTGTGTGGGGTGGGACAAAAGAGCTATCTAAGGCATGTTGAGCGGGACTGAGGGCTACAGTGAAACAAAACGCTAAGAACTAGCCGAGACAGCAGTAGACAAGGCATATTGACAATAGAGAGAGGCATCACAGGTGTTGATCGGGAGAGCTAAGACAACAACGGGTAAATGGCGATGAATGGGCAGAGTGGGTCAGTTAGGTACATACAGGGCCTGAGTTCGAGGCTGGGGCCGACAGATAAACAAAATTAGGTACTGTATTATTGAAACAGTCCAGGGGGCATCAGCTGTGTAGCCAAGTGATCATAGGGTCCAATGAACAGCAATAGGTGAGTCAGCGGGCCATTTGGTAGTCACTACTATGCTAGGCGAGCGGGGAACACAGCGTTCAGAAGGCTAGCGGGCCGGGGCTAGCAGATGGTTCTTCGGCGACATCGTAACGGAATAGCCTGTTGAGACCACGTTGGGCAATTACATCGGCAGACCAGTCGTGATGGATCGGCGGAGCTCCGTGTCGACAATAAAGGGTCTAGGCCAATTGGCCCTAGAATTAGCTGGTATATGGACCTAGCTCAAGGCTAACTGGTGCTTGCTTCGGGACAGAGGCGTTAGCTAACAGTAGCCACTTGTTTGCAGCTAGCTAGCTGCGATGATCCGGTGTAATGATCCAGAGTGGCAGGAATCCGGTGAAGTGGTAGAGAGAGGCAGTCCGATATGCTCTGGGTTGATATCGCGCTGTGCAGACTGGCAGGTATTGTTCGGGCTAAGGCTGGTTGGTATCCAAGCTAAAGGTGAAGACCGCTAGCTGTGGCTAACAAAGACTAGTAGCTAGTTAGCTGACTAGCTCCTGATGGAAGTTCCGGTTATAAAAATATCAGATCCGTACCATATTGTAGGCAGCAGATTGCAGGAAAGTATATTTAGTTCGTAGATTTAGTTCGTAGATAGAAAGTGAGATTAAAAATATACACGAAAAGAACCGGCTATTTACACGGGATAAGACAAAGACAAACAAGTTTGACTGCTACACCATCTTGGTTTAACACAGTCAAGACAGGTACTACATAATCATATTTGAGGATAAATAACCTAGCTATGGCAGCTATTAGTCTACTATAGTAGTAGGCTTGGTTGGTTGCAGTCTCTCCCTCCCTGCACCTGTGTCACTGGCTCACAGTATGGCCCCTCCCCCGCCTGCTAGAGCAGCACCTCTCTCTCCCTCCTCTCACAAGTTATCAGCTCTGGTTAATAAAGTAGCTTTAAAAAATAATACTTTTCTGCCGCTTCCCTCACTCGGACCCAACCAGGTCTATACGGCACGGGTTCTAGTTGTCCTCGGGTCCATTCAGAACGGGTTTTAAAAATGTATTTATGCATATCAGGTCTGGGTGGGAAAGCCCCAGGTCCAACTTTTTGGACCCGTGAAGTCCTGTCCTTGTGGCTCTACTTGTTGAATGCATTTACAGCTTGTTTTGATTGTGTCACAGATTATGTTTTGTCCAATAGGAAGTAAATGGTGAATAATGTATTTTCTCATTTTGGAGACACTTTTATTGTAAGTAAGAATAGAAGATGTTTGTGAACATTTCTACGTGAATGTAGATGCTACCATGATTATGGATAATCATGAATGAATCGTGAATGATGATGAGTGAAAAAGTTAGAGGGAGAAAGATGATAGCCCCCCCAAAAAATGCTAATCTCTTCATTATTGGTAATGGGTGAGAGGTTAGCATGATTTGTTATAGCCTCTAACTTTCTCACTCATCATTGTTCATTCATGATTTTTCTTAATCATGGCATTATTAAGATTTAATTAGAAGTGTTCAGGAAACATCTTATCTACTCACTTAGAAAGTAAATGACTCCAGTCATCATTCAGTTCCTATTGGGCAAACCATAACCCAAAACTCAACCAAAACAAACTACAAATGCATCCAACGAGTTTGTAGTGTCACAAGCGTGATGTAGTCATTACGTGCTAGAAATATGGGACCAAATATTCAACTTTTTGACTACTTTGGTAAACTATAAGTGAAATTTGTCAGAATACTCACATCTTCAAACGGGGGAGTCTAGATCTATGAAGTGCTTTAATTTCTAAATGAGATATGTATGAAAATACCCTCAAATAAAAGGTGACATTCCATACAGTCCCCTCAAATAAAAGATTTGATCTCAAATCCAAAATGCTCGAGTATAGAGCGTCCAAATACATAGGTAGGGGAGTGTACTTCCAATAGTCCATAATAATAAAAACTAGGCTCACCCAATACACATGGTGTCATGTAGTATCCACCTCTGAGTTTTGGATCTAAAGGAACGAAGGGTTCCCCTCCACACAACACCTTGGCACCCTAGAGTCAGAGTAAAATGGTCTTCAATTTACTTGTCAGTGACATCATTTTTGCCCCTTATTATTGGTCTGATCTGATTCTTACGGCTTACCAGGAACTTAAGATAATACTATTGAAAAGAGGTACTTTTAGTCTCTTTGAATTGTACCTCTTTCCTGGCCTGTTCGACGTAGCCCAGGACTCTGTCAAGGTGTGGCCGGCTGACCAGTGCTCCCATACGAGTGCTCTCCATTAGTGGGTCTCCTATCTCAATGTCCTTGGTCCTCCTCACAACCTCCTCCAGGAACTCAGGCAACATTTGCCTCTGAACAAACACCCGGGTCCCATTGCTGCAAACCTGGGTTGAACAAAAACACACAAGGGGAAAAAAAAAAAAGTACATTCATAGAGGAGCTGGTGTTAAGGACTGTGTCACCGCGTTGAAAGAGCTGAAACTTGGGATCAAAAGCGCTGAAACTTGTAAAACCCCACACCCTACCTGGCCCTGGGATAGGAAGTTGGCCATGAGAGCCCCCTTCACTGCGTTCCCCAGGTCACTGTCCTCAAAGATGAGCAGAGGAGACTTCCCACCAAGTTCCAGAGTCACTTGCTTTACCCCCTTGGAGCACATCTCCATAATCTGAGGGTTAAGAGTGATTTGTTATGTGTTAATGCCAAAGACTACTTTTCCCACAATTACAATGGACATTGTATGAATTATAGTCTCAACACAAAAAAACTTAAGTTGCGATTTTATTCTGGGATTTTTAGATTTACCTTCTTGCCTGTGGGCACACTGCCGGTGAAGGAGACCTTAGCCACGTCCGGGTGGTGGCAGAGCAGGTTGCCTGTCTCCTGCCCACCCTGAACTATGTTGAACAGCCCCTCTGGGGCCCCGGCCTTGGCATAAATCTCCGCCAGCATCACCGCCGTCACTGGAGTCACAGGTGAAGGCTTGAACACCATGGAGTTGCCTGATGGGGTGAGCGCAAGACAGAGGGAAAAGGAATGTTTGTGTATTATCAATTTTTTTTTTCTCTATCAATTGTGTTTGTGTCAATGTAAATTGAGCAAGTTTAAAAGATTACTGTTGCATTGTTTTGCATAGTAACAATTATGGCAATAAAGTGTGTCTTTGACTTTATACTGTAACTTAAAAAAGAGTGTGTGGTCATACCACAGGCCAGGGCTGGGGCCGACTTCCAGGCTGCTATCTGAAAGGGGTAGTTCCATGCACCAATCCCCACACAGACGCCTAGAGGCTCCCGCCGTGTGTAGGCAAAGGAGCCTCCGGGTAGCTGGATATGCTGGCCTAGATGGACAGAACGGGAAAACAGTGTCAATCAACACCATTAGTGGTCAGCGGCATACCTAGTCATCTTGATATCTATAATACACACTAATGCCAACAATCAAATCAAATGTATTTATATAGCCCTTCTTACATCAGCTGATATCGCAGAGTGCTGTACAGAAACCCAGCCTAAAACTCCAAACAGCAAGCAATGCAGGTGTAGAAGCACAGTGGCTAGGAAAAACTCCCTAGAAAGGCAAAACCTAGGAAGAAACCTAGAGAGGAACCAGGCTGAGGGGTGGCCAGTCCTCTTCTGGCTATCCTTCCCCCAACTGCATCAGAATTCCTATTATGACCCAGTGTAAACCCCCCTATCCATCGTCATGCCAACCTGCCAGAGTGCTGGCCACTCCAGCGTAATACTCTATACACAGTCTGGCAGAGTCCACGTCCATTCGGGCTTCTGTGATGGACTTCCCGTTGTTCACCACCTCAATCTCCGCAATGTCCTCTCTCCTGTTCTGTCCACAACAGGAGAGCAAGTTTAATAGTCAGAGACTTCAATCCAAAAACTCAAATGAACTGACTTTTGAGTGCATTCCAAATTAGTCCACTCAAGTTAACCTACAGCATGTGCAAACAGTATAATCTTGAGCAATGAGATGGATTGTTTTCAGTTCTGACTGTGTGGGGGGCAGAATAGACTGTGAATTTGGAGTGACTGATCATCAAAATCTGGTATCAAAAAGAGATGCATTCTGGGATGGATACCTCAATGATACGGGCAGCTTCTATCATGATGTGTGCCCTCTCCATCCCTGACATCCGGCTCCAGGCCTGGTAGGCAGACTGGGCTGCCTGCACTGCCTGGTTCACCTCCACAGACCCACAGAGCTCTAGCTCACACAGGACCCGACCTGCCAGCACAAAACAGCAGCGCTTGTCATATTTTATTTATTTATTTAATTTCACCTTTTATTTTATACACACACACACACACACTGGACAAACTATCTGACATGCTATGAGAAACATGACAGAAGTTATATCAACGTAGTACAAGGAAATTGTGTATTCCTCCACTCCAGTGTAGGGTATATACGCATCAACTATGCCTATACCCATTCAGCTTAGTGTGACCATAACAAGGAAACAAAGTTTATGACAGGATACATGACGTGTGTGTGAAAAAACAATTGGTTTTCAGACAGCTTAATAAAAAGACAATGACTTCAGATCAAAGCCCAACAGTGGAGATGAATCAATATAAGAAAGCATTTGGGGTTAACATCAATTAATATAGACCTAAGATCAATTTCAGTTGTTCATTAACCCTTAGTGGGACTTTGACCTCCACAGTCCACAATGAGGCGCAACCATAGAGATAAAGGACTCATCTTCGTATCTGTGCCATTATAGCACTAGTCATATACACACACACACACACACACACACAATCTGACATGCTATGAGAAACAAGACAAGTTATATCAACAAGTAAATTGTGTATTTCTCCAATTCTGATGTGGGCACACCCATCAACTATATACCCATTCCACCGAGTGTGACTGTGACAAGGAAACAGTGAAACGTTTATTACAGGATACATGATGTGTCATGTGACAAAACAATTGGTTTTCAGCCAGCTGAATAAAATTACAGTGACTTCATATCTAAGTCCAACAGTGGAGGTTGATCAATAAAAGAAAAAGCACTTTGGGTGTATGAACATGTAAAAATCAAGTTCTGATCAAATAAATCGTTATAAAAGTCGACAGAGCTTTCAGAGAGTACTCTTTAGAAACCAGGTAGCTACCAGTTGCAGGTTCGTAAACAGGCTCAGTGGTTGACACATCCTTGATCTTTACTCTGTCTCCGCACCAGAAGTTCAGCGGGACTTTGACGTCCACGGTCCCCGATGAGGCACAACGTAGAGCTGCAGAGAGTAGAGCAGCAGGTCGGAGAAACCGGAACAAAACAAGCTTTTGAAGCATCTTTCTGACAGTCGGACTTCGGACAGTGGACACCTAGCTACAACGGCAAAAAAACTGTAGTTAAGTCAAAAACAACAGTGAACAAAACCCTCAAGCAATAATCATGCATTTATGTTACAAAATGTAGCAGGCTAACGTTAGCTGGCAGTCGAACTGTGGCAACAATTAAACTATCCGTAAACAAATATAGCGATTTACTGACGGTTGTAACAAAATATCAGTTCCACATGTCGTTGCATTGAACTTACACAAACATGTCCTTGTAGAAATGTTAAAGATGTTTTACAATGCTATCATCAAATGTAAACTTTATATTTAACCCCAAAATGCACGACCACGAACTGCAGCTAAGAGAAATGCTGCTATGGAAATTAACCGTAACTACAGGAGAACACGCGCAAAGCAATTCAATCCATGCAGCTGTTTTGCTCTTGAGGCAAAAAAAAAATGACACTAAAAAGAGGTTCAACACCTTAAATAGTTGATTAATTATGTAGAAACCAATGACATGTTGGAAATCTAAACCTGCTAATCTCAGTACAGTTGAATGGATCAACAATTAGCACAAACAGTTCATTAACTGTATAATGCTGAGAAACTGAACAACATGCAATCTTACATTGGCAAATTTACATTTATGTTTTTGGTGTAGTTTGAGGTTACAGAGAACTGGGAAACTTTTACCACACTGTATACAACTAAATGGCTCCTGTCCACTGTGAAATCTCTCATGTCTTTGGCAGTTGTCCTGCCTTGCAAACCTCTTGCCACAGAGTCTGCAACTGAAAGGTATCTCACCCATGTGACCACTGATGTGACCTAAGTCTATTTTTCTGAGTAAAACTTTTCCCACACTCAAGACATCTGTATGGCTTGACTCCAGCATGAGAGTGTTGGTGTGCTTCAAGTTGACAATGGCGGTGGAAGCTCTTTCCACACAATGAGCAGATTAACACTTTTTTGTTTGGTACAGCTCTCCAAGGCACAGGATGCCTCTCAGGCTCCACTTTCAGTGGGACAGTGCTGAATATGTCATCCAGTGGTTTCCCTACAATGGACAAAGAGTTACAGGAAGGATGGGATGGGATGGGAGTAGGATATTGATCTGCCTGAGATGAGAACATCTGTAAGCATCTCCCTGTAGAGTAAGACCCATCTGGGTGGCCAGAATTATTCCCACTTAGTCCTTGTGTAACAGAGGACCACAGCTGACTATCTCTCTCGTCCATTCTAAAGTCCACACTGTCTGTGATTCCTGGATCTTGTATGGTTCCCTGGGCTACATGTTCTTCCACCAGAAACTCCAGTCCACCCCTCGCCTCTTCAAGGTGTCCAGAACGCTGCAGCTCATTGAAGCTCTCTACTGGGTCCTCTACGGGCATGGTTTGGCCTTTCTGTTCCTCTTCATCACCTGTAAGTATAGTAATTGTGAAGTCAAATAAGCAATTAAACAAAAGCTTGAACAGTGCAAAATAACTTGACTTTCATAGCTCTAAGAGTCAGTTTGCGTCTTACCTTTTTGTGGAGTCCCACTCCCAACTTGAATTTCCTCAGCATGTTGCATGTCATTTGTCACTCGTGCTGTTACTTTCCTTTGACCTTTCCATCAGCTGTAAACTATTTTGAAGGCCTTCTCTCATTTTCTTCCCGACACATTACAACCCGAAGCACGACGGTGCACTCATCTAAACATTTGGTTATTTCTGCAAAAGCCTCCTTTGATAGCACATCCATGATTGCAGCTATTTGTGTACTGAATGAAAGTGTTAGACATTGTTCTTCTAATAAAATCCCCGTTGTTACACAAAAACGAATATGCAGTGCTAGCGCCTCTGTGAAATGTTTATAACAATTGTATTTACTATCGTACAGCTTGTCGAAGCTGGCAAGCAGCATTGTTGTTTAATGTCCGTAAATTAGGGCAGAAGGGGTTACCGTAAACGTTCTAATACACGCCCTTATTGTTTTATGGAATAGAAACATACAGTATGACCAAAACTATGGGGACACCTGCTCGTCGTACATCTCATTCCAAAATCATGGGCATTAGCATGGAGTTGGTCCCCCTTTAATGCTATAACAGCCTCCACTCTTCTGGGAAGGCTTTCCACTAGATGCACTAGAACATTGCTGCGGGGACATTCGGTCACAAGAGCATTAGTGATGTCGGGCACTGATGTTGGGCGATTAGGTCTGACTCGCAGTCGGCATTCCAATTCATCCCAAAGGTGTTCGATGGAGTTGAGGTCAGGGCTCTGTGCAGGCCAGTCAAGTTCTTCCACACCGATCTCAACAAACCATTTCTGTATGGACCTCACTTTGTGAACAGGGGCATTGTCATGCTGAAACAGGAAAGGTCCTTCCCTAAACGGTTGCCACAAAGTTGGAAGCACAGAATCGTCTAGAATATCATTGTACGTTGTAAGATTTAAGATTTAACTTCACTGTAACTAAGGAGCCTAGCCCGAACCATGAAAAACTGCCCCAGACCATTATTCCTCCACCAAACTTTATAGTTTGCACTTTGCATTCGGGCTGTCAGACTGCCAGATGGTGAAGCTTGATTCATCACTTGGGTAGGGTTATATCCTTCTTGTTTGGCCTTGTCCAGGGGTATCATCGGATGGGGCCACAGTGTCTCCTGACCCCTCCTGTCTTAGCCTCCAGTATTTATGCTGCAGTAGTTTGTGTCGGGGGGGCTAGGGTCAGTTTGTTATATCTGGAGTACTTCTCCTGTCTTATCCGGTGTCCTGTGTGAATTTAAGTATGCTCTCTCTAATTCTCTCTTTCTTTCTCTCTCTCGGAGGACCTGAGCCCTAGGACCATGCCTCAGGACTACCTGGCATGATGACTCCTTGCTGTCCCCAGTCCACCTGGCCATGCTGCTGCTCCAGTTTAAACTGTTCTGCCTGCAGCTATGGAACCATGACCTGGTCACAGGAAGTTCTACCTGTCCCAGACCTGCTGTTTTCAACTCTCTAGAGACAGCAGGAGCCGTAGAGCTACTCTTAATGATCGGCTATGAAAAGCCAACTGACATTTACTCCTGAGGTGCTGACTTGCTGCACCCTCGACAACTACTGTGATTATTATTATTTGACCATGCTGGTCATTTATGAACATTTGAACATCTTGGCCATGTTCTGTTATAATCTCCACCCGGCACAGCCAGAAGAGGACTGGCCACCCCTCATAGCCTGGTTCCTCTATATGTTATTCTTCCTAGGTTTTGGCTTTTCTAGGGAGTTTTTCCTAGCCACCGTGCTTCTATACCTGCATTGCTTGCTGTTTGGGGTTTTAGGCTGGGTTTCTGTACAGTACTTTGAGATATCAACTGATGTAAGAAGGGCTATATGCAGAATATCACAAAAGTGAGTACACCCCTCACATTTTTGTAAATATTTGAGTATATTTTTTCATGTGACAACACTGAAGAAATGACACTTTGCTACAATGTAAAGTAGTGAGTGTCCAGCTTGCATAACAGTGTACATTTGCTGTCCCCTCAAAATAACTCAACACACAGCCATTAATGTCTAAACCGCTGGCAACAAAAGTGAGTACACTCCTAAGTGAAAATGTCCAAATTGGGCCCAGAGTGTCAATATTTTGTGTGGCCACCATCATTTTCCAGCACTGCCTTAACCCTCTTGGGCATGGAGTTCACCAGAGCTTCACAGGTTGCCACTGGAGTCCTCTTCCACTCCTCCATGACGACATCACGGAGCTGAAGGATGTTAGAGACCTTGCACTCCTCCACCTTCCGTTTGAGGATGCCCCACAGATGTTCAATAGGGTTTAGGTCTGGAGACATGCTTGGCCAGTCCATCACCTTTACCCTCAGCTTCTTTAGCAAGGCAGTGGTCGTCTTGGAGGTGTGTTTGGGGTCGTTATCATGTTGGAATACTGCCCTGAGGCCCAGTCTCCGAAGGGAGGGGATCATGCTCTGCTTCAGTATGTCAGAGTACATGTTGGCATTCATGGTTCCCTCAATGAACTGTAGCTCCCCATTGGACATTTTCACTTAGGGGTATACTCACTTTTGTTGCCAGCGGTTTAGACATTAATGGCTGTGTGTTGAGTTATTTTGAGGGGACAGCAAATTTACACTGTTATACAAGCTGTACACTCACTACTTTACATTGTAGCAATGTGTCATTTCTTCAGTGTTGACACATGAAAAGATATACTCATATTTACAAAAATGTGAGGGGTGTACTCACTTTTGTGATATACTGTAAATAAATTTGATTTGAATTTGATTTGATCACTTCAGAGAACGCGTTTCCCCTGCTCCAAAGTCCAATGGCGGCAAGCGTTACACCACTCCAGCCGACACTTGGTATTGTGCCTGGTAATCTTAGGCTTGTGTGCGGCTGCTTGGTCATGGAAAGCCATTTCATGAAGCTCCCGACGAACAGTTCTTGTGCTGATGTTGCTTCCAAAGGCCGTTTGGAACTCTGTAGTGAGTATTGCAACTGAGGACAGACAATTTATACACGCTATGCGCTTCAGCACTCGGTGGTCCCGTTTTGAGAGTTTGTGTGGCCTACCACTTTGCGGCTGAGCCGTTGTTGCTCTTAGACGTTTTCACTTAACAATAAAAGCCCTTACAGTTGACCGGGGCAGCTCTAGCAGGGCAGAAATTTGACAAACTTAGTTGTTGGAAAGGTGGCATCCTATGACGGTGCCACGTTGAAAGTCACTGAACTCTTCAGTAAGGCTATTCTACTGCCAATGTTTGTCTATGGAGATTGCATGGCTGTGTGCTTGATTTCATACACCTGTCAGCAACAGGTGTGGCTGAAATAGCTATATCCACTAATTTGTAGCGGTGTCCACATACTTTTGTATATATAGTGTATCTAGACAATGCTCCGAAGAAGTTATTACGTTTGCTTGCTCACCCTTAATACCCATAGTTATGCATGATATGCGATACCTGCAATGTCCATACTAGGGTGTAAATTGACATCTCTTTGTAGATTGATTAAAACCAAGTAAAAATGGATAATTGAGTTAATGGGTAGAAAATAACAAGTGGAGCTGTGGCTTTCTTGATGAGGCAAAGAAAAATAACATGAAAAAGAGGATTAACATCTTTAATACTTCATTCATAATGTAGAAACCAATGACAATTTGGAAACCTAAATCTGCTAATCTCAGTACAGTTGAACAGCTCAACAATCAACATATGTAAACAGTTCATTAACTGTACAACGCTGAGGAAAACACTATACAACATGCCATCTTAAATTCTGACATTGGCAAATTTACATTGATGTTTTTGATGTAGTTTGAGGTTACGGAGAACCGTGAAACTTTTACCACACTGAACACAACTAAATGGCTTTTGTCCACTGTGAAATCGCTCATGTCTTTGGCAGTTGTCCTGCCTTGTAAACATCTTGCCACAGAGTCTGCAACTGAAAGGTCTCTCACCCGTGTGAACACTCTGATGTGACTTAAGTCTATTTTTCTGAGTAAAACTTTTCCCACACTCAAGACATCTGTATGGCTTGACTCCAGCATGAGAGTGCTGGTGTGCTTCAAGTTGACAATGGCGGTGGAAGCTCTTTCCACACAATGAGCAGATGAACACTTTTTGGTTTGGCGCAGCTCTCCAAACATTTACCATCCTCTTTGTTTTCAATCTGTTCTTATTAAGAATATGCTCTTGGTTGTGTGAGTGTGACTCTGATGTAATCTCAGTTGCTCTCAAGAGCCCTTGTGAAGAAGGTCCTGGCTGCTGCATTCTGGGCTGTAAAATCAAACCCTCCCTCACAACAGGATGCAGAGTATCTCTGTACTGCCCCTGCACAGCTTGTATGGACTCAGACATGGCATCGTCATGATACACAGGATGCCTCTCAGGCTCCACTTTCAGTGGGACAGTGCTGAATATGTCATCCAGTGGTTTCCCTACAATGGACAAAGAGTTACAGGAAGGATGGGATGGGATGGGAGTGGGATATTGATCTGCCTGAGATGAGAACATCTGTAAGCATCTCCCTGTAGAGTAAGACCCATCTGGGTGGCCAGAATTATTCCCACTTAGTCCTTGTGTAACAGAGGACCACAGCTGACTATCTCTCTCGTCCATTCTAAAGTCCACACTGTCTGTGATTCCTGGATCTTGTATGGTTCCCTGGGCTACATGTTCTTCCACCTGCTCTGCTTTCACCAGAAACTCCAGTCCACCCCTCGCACCTGCAAGGTGTCCAGACCGCTGCAGCTCATTGAAGCACTCTACTGGGTCCTCTACGGGCATAGTTTGGGATTTCTGGTCATCTTCATCACCTGGAAGTAGACAGTTTGTCATTTTGAGAAATTCTAAAGTCAAATAAGCAATAAAACACTGAACAATGCAAAATAACCTGACTTGTACCACTAAGAGTAAGTTTGCCTCTCACCTTTTTGTGGAGTCCCACTCCCAACCTGAATTCCCTCGGCATGTTGCCTGTCATTTGTCACTCGTGTTGTTGCTTCCCTTTGAGCTTTCCTCAGTTCTCTTTCCATCAGCTGTAAACTATTTTGAAGGCCTTCTATCTCATTTTCTTTCCGACACATTTCAAGCCGTAGCACTACAGTGCCCTCGTCTACAAGTTTGGTTATTTCTGCAACAGCTGACTTAGTTAGCACGTCCATGATGGCAGCTATTTGTGTACTGAAAGAAACAGACATTGTTTTTTAAAATAAACGTTGTTACGCAAAAACGAATATGTAGTGCTTCTGTGAAACGTTTATAACAATCGTTTATACTATTGTACAGTTCCTTGAAGCTGGCTAGAAGCATTGTTTGTGGAAAAAAAGTTCTTCCGGAAAGCTTGATAACGGAAACGACGACAGAAAGGGTTACCATAAACTTTCTAATAAATGCCCTTTTATGTGGATATTTCTGTGAAATCAGTCAAACAGCTACTTATAAAATTGAAAACACAAATAAGAGAATCAGTTCTCTGCAGAAGAAGTTAATTCCCCAAAACAATTAAAAAAAGAATTGGTTTATGGGATTGATACAAATTATGACAAAACATCTCTAGACAATGCTCCTAAGAAGTTATTAAATGTGGTTGCTCATCCTTAAATCCATGGTTATGCATGAGATGTGATACCTGACATTTCCATACTTGAGTGTAAATTGACAACCCTTTGCAGATTGATTGAAACCAAATTAAAATTGTAAGTTAGGTTAACTTAATAGGTTGAAAATAGCAACAAAAGGGAGGACATTTACAGAGAGAAAATCCGTTTTCTTAGTAGCCCTGAATCTAAGTGGGACGGTTCTAGGCCCAGACTGAATTATACAGGTAGTATCATTAATAGTCAGACTTCAATCCAAACTTCAATCCAAAGACTGGTTCACCTCCAGACCCACAGGGTTCCAGCTCGCACAGAACCCAACCTGCCAGCACAAAACAGCAGCGCTAGTCATATAAAACACACACATACTGGACAAACTATCTGACATGCTATGAGAAACATGACAAGTTATATCAACAAGTAAATTGTGTATTCCTCCAATTCTGATGTAGGTTATAATACCCAACAACTAGGCCTAATAGTCATTCAGATTGATGTGGCCATGAGAAAACATGATACATGATGTGTGCGTGTGACAAACAAGTGGTTTTCAGCCAGCTGAATAAATTGACAGTGACTTTTAATCAAAATCCAACAGTGGAGCTTAATCAATAAAATAAAGCATTTGGGGTTGTCATAATTGAATATAGGCCTAAAATCAATATATGTTTGAATAAACCCTTATAAAAGTGGAGAGCTTTGAGACTACACTTTAGAAACCAGGTAGCTCGTAAATCGGCTCAGTGGTTTACATCTTTGATTTTCACTCTGTCGCTGCACCAGAAGTTCAGCGGGACTTTGCAGTCCACGATGAGGCGCAATGTAGAGCCGCAGAGAGTAGGGATTGGTGTCCGTTGCATCGTAGTCACTTGCATTACCCAAAATACCACATAGAGAAAACGTTCACTAAGTGTGTCGTTGGCGCATGTGTTGATACTGATGGGATCGAAAGAAAGGCAGTGCTGCTCTCAGATCAGCTCTATCCATTCAAATCTTACCTTAATATCAGAATTATTTTACGTGGTCTCGGGACAATTTGTATTATTCTGTAGGTAAATATGTAACACTACATCAAATACAACAAGTATTGACCTTCCCGTGAAATGCTTACAAGCCCATAACTCTTCTTGAACTGCACTGTTGGTTAAGAAAATATTTACCAAATAGACTAAAGTAAAAAATAATAAAAAAGTAACACAATAAGAATCCCAATAACGAGGCTATATACAGGGGGTACCGGTACTGGGTCAGTGTGCGGGGGTACAGGTTAGTTGAGGTAATGTTTACATGTAGGTAGGGTTGAAGTGACAATGCACTGATAATAAACAGAGAGTAGCAGCAGTGTAAATAGTCCGGTGGCGATTTTATTAATTGTTCAGCAGAAGCTGTTGAGAAGCCTTTTGGTCCTAGACTTGGTGCTCCAGTACTGCTTGCTATGCAGTAGCAGAGAAAACAATCTACAATTTGGGTGATTAGAGTCTCTGACAATTTTATGGACTTTTCTCTGACACCGCCTATTATGTAGGTCCTGGATGGCAGGAATCTTGGCCCCAGTGATGTACTGGACCGTACGCACTACCCCTCTGTAGCGCCTTACAGTCAGATGACGAGCAGTTGCCATACCAGGCAGTGATACAACCGGTCAGGATGCTCGATGGTGCAGCTGTAGAACCTTTAGAGGATCTGGGGACCCATGCCAAATATTTTCAGTCTCCTGAGGGGGAAAAAGGTTTTGTTGTGTTCTCTTCACGACTGTATTGGTATGTTTGAACCACTGAGGCTAGGTAACACAGTCACCACTGATAAATCCATGATAATCTAAAATTTCAATAAGCATTTCTCAACGGCTGGCCATGCCTTCCTCCTGGCTACTACTTTGCAGACAGAGTTCAGTGTGTCAAATCGGAGGGCATGTTGTCCGGACCTCTGGCAGTCTATATGGGGGTACCACAGGGTTCAATTCTCAGGCCGACTCTTTTCTCTGTATATACCAATGATGTCGCTCTTGCTGCGGGCGATTCCCTGATCCACCTTTACGTAGACGACACCATTCTGTATACTTCTGGCCCTTCCTTGGACACTGTGCTAACTAATCTCCAAACGAGCTTCAATGCCATACGACACTCCTTCCGTGGCCTCCAAATGCTCTTAAACGCTAGTAAAACCAAATGCATGCTTTTCAACCGTTCGCTGCCCGCACCCACCCGCCCAACTAGCATCACCACCCTGGACGTTCCGACCTAGAATATGTGGACAACTATAAATACCTACAGTGGGGCAAAAAAGTATTTAGTCAGTAACCAATTGTGCACGTTCTCCCACTTAAAAATATGAGAGAGGCCTGTCATTTTCATCATAGGTACACTTCAACTATGACAGACAAAATTAGGAAAAGAAATCCAGAAAATCACATTGTAGGATTTTTTATGAATTTATTTGCAAATTATGGTGGAAAATAAGTATGGATTTTTTTCCCTCATTTTGTCTGTCATAGTTGAAGTGTACCTATGATGAAAATTACAGGCCTCTCTCATCTTTTTAAGTGGGAGAACTTGCACAATTGGTGGCTGACTAAATATTTTTTTGCCCCACTGTACATGTGATATGAGTAATGTGAGATGTAACATTATTAGTCGCATTATTTAAAATGGCATTGTTTAAAGTGACTAGTGATCCATTTATTAAATTGTCCAGTGATTGGGTCTCAGTGTAGGCAGCAGCCTCACTGAGTTAGTGATGGCTACTTAACAGTCTGATAGCCTTGAGATTGAAAAATTGCTTCTATCTCTCAGTCCCAGCTTTGATGCATCTGTACTGACCTCGCCTTCTGGATTATAGCGGTGTGAACAGGCAGTGGCTCGGGTGGTTGTCCTTGCTGATCTTTTTGGCCTTCCTGTGACATCGGGTGCTGTAGGTGTCATGGAGGGCAGGTAGTTTGCCCCCGGTGATGCGTTGTGCAGACCGCACCACCCTCCGGAGAGCCTTGCGGTTGAAGGTGTCGTGGAGGATTGTTTCAAAATATAACACTTACAAGACCTTGTGAATTCAATATAGGCTTTTAATACAAACATATCAGAAGCCTAGATGGTCCGCGGAACACACACTTTCCCAGAGCACTGGCTCTGTATTTATACACACACAGTATGTAACATATTCCATATGTTAATGAAGTTACTTCCCTCAGGTCATCGGCCACCATTATCTTTCAGTCCAGGCTTCCAGCTTGTTCATGCCTAATAACGCCTGTATCCGCTCTTGATTAGATTACAATGGTGGCAGGACCCTCTCGTGTCCTAAAATGAATATATGTCTATCTTACCCTAAGCACTTATGGCCTTTAACCTAAGCAATTATGTCCTTTACCCTAAGCACTTATGGCCTTTACCCTAAGCACTTATGTTTGTTCCTCTCTATCTAATCTTTATAATGGTGTCCTGCTCTTTCCATAATAGATAATGTATTTAAGGGTCACCTCCTCCTCTTTGCCCTAAGCCCTTATGCACGTATGGCTTCGGCCATTACACTTATGTCTGTTTAATCTTTGGTTTCCTGTCCGCTTTCTGTTTGTGGTCTAATGTATACCTATCTTTGCTCAATAGTGTCATATCTGTCTCTATATGTAACAATAACTACAACAAATGCGGCGCAGTTGCCGTACCAGGCTGTGATACAGTTCGATAGGATGCTCTCGATTGTGCATCTGTAAAAGTTTGTCAGGGAATTGGGTGACAGAATAAAGGTGCGCTGTTGCACCTTCTTCACCACACTGTCAGTGTGGGTGGGCCATTTCAGTTTGTCTGTGATGTGTACGCCTAGGAACTTAACTTTCCACCTCCACCTTGTCTAGACATTTTAACGATTAAAAGGCCAACATTTTCACCCCAAAAAAGTCAAGAGTAGTAAATTGGGTTAGATTCCAAATTAAATGTTACAAAATGAACACAGTGGGGGAGGTGTTGGTCAAGTATTAATAGTAAATTGTTTGCCCTGGATCGGCGCACCAAGAAAACGCGTCTTCACATGTTGCCGGTCACCACCTAATATATTTTTTTAAACATGTTTTTTTGGTGGCTAGACACTTTTTTTCAGACAATAATGAAATTGGGAAAAACAGTGGGAAGATTGGAAGCAGGGATTAAACTCTGGTCTCAGGTGGAAAGTGTAATCACTACACCAAGGCCCTGCACAGGAAATAGTTATATTAATGGTTGATGACAGTGGGTAACCAAATCATAGATTGCTGTTTCCTTTAACATAGACTGCTTTCAAGGTAAGAAAAAAAACATTTTGTATTTTGGGTATTCTCTCTTTAAAATAGGGATGGGAAAAAATCCTGCTTGCTCTCCAGGAGGGTTAGCCACCCCTGATCGATGTTTCCCAAGTGATGGGTGTTTGAAAATGTTCTGGTTATAACAATATATTTCTCAAAATCATCCAACCTTCAAGAAAAATCTAATGAATATCAATATTCAGGTGGTTTATGCCTACTAGTTGAAGATCCTTGCCATAATTCTACTCTGCATAGACAAAATATACATTTATGAGGTGTGAGTCCCCCAATCATCTCTGCCTAACGTGCACAATACTCACATGTCAAAGTATTATATGAGAGGCCTGGAGCATTTCATATCCAATGCTTATCTGTATGACTTATTCAAAACTGTAAATGAATGGCTGAAAAAATACATAGCCTCCTATAATTCATTTTGAAAGACAATTAGCCATATCAGATTTCAAATATGTGATTACACTGGCAAAATTGTGATGAAGCGGGATAAAACAAGATTTTTGGGAATAATAGTAGTGTTCTTGGTGACAAGTATATCAATTACCCTATATTTTAGCCCATTGTTAAGAATGAGAATTGTTCCACTGACCTGGTGAATGAAGTAAATATAAAATGCCCTTTAGACGACCCTACACTCCAACCAAATAATTGTTATATTTATTTCCCCCCTAGAATCAGGTCACCCTACCAAACTTCTATGCTAAAATATACTGTTGGTCTCTATCTGCTGCTTTTCGATGTCACAGCCTACATGCCAATCACCAAACTAATGCAAATGTGGATTAAATCAACTTTAGTACATGCTGTCAAAAGGCTGTATTCTGCAATAGAGTTGGGAGTAACAACAAACTAATTTTGTTGACAACATTGTACATAAAACAGAGCTACCGTGTTGCTCTTTTTACAGTTTTATAAACTCCGCGGAGAACGTTCTCTCTCCCCATTCAGCACCCCATTAATATTGTGTTTTTTCTTTAAAACGTGCATCCAATCATCTTGATCCATTACATAACTAGACCAATCATATGCTTTAATGTGCCACAGTTCAGTGCCGTGGCAAGACAGGCCAATAATGATAGAGGTTCCGATTGTGATGTTATTAAATTGCAGGTGCAGATGCTCCGATTTCAAAACCATTTGGATCACAGTTGAAAATGACTCATTTGAAAAATAAATTCGAAAAATTAAACCAGTACTTTTCGATGTGTGAGAAGAGGCTCAAATGAGTGTCTCACAGCCAATGCGTTAGAGTTGGCAGCTCTGGGTAAGGCAAACAGTTCAGAGATTTAACGATGCTCCTACGAAGGATCTAACGATGAGCTTAACCTTAAACCGGGCCTGGAGCAGCAAGTCTCAGCCTCTGGGCCAAAACAAATTTTGAAGCATCTTTCTGACAGTCGCACTTGGGACAGTGGACACCTAGTTACAACGGGAAGAAACAATTAGGCTATTAATATCAGTCATGTCAAAACCAACAGGGTACAAAATCTTCAAGCAGTAATGTTAATCATGCAACTTATGTTACAAAAGGCTCTGCACATCCAGTAAGCCTAGCTGGCAGTCGAACAACAATTCAACTATCCGTAAACAAATAGTGGTTGATTGACAGTTTCACATTTCGTTGCATTGCACTGCAAACTCCTTGTAGAAATGTTAGCTGTTTTACAATGCAATCATCAAATGTAAACTTTATTTCAACCCCAAAATGTACTAACTCGAACTGCTGCTACGATCAGGCAACAAAGTAACACTATTGGACGTGCTACGGAAATGAATGATAAATACAAGAGAATATGCACAAAGCAATTTAAGCTAGCATGCAGCTGTTGCTCTCTTGATGAGGCAAATATAAATCACATTAAGAAGAGGTTCAACATTTTAAAGTGGCACTCCAGTCTCCTTTTCACCTCATTTTACGCCCAATTTACTTAACTATGTATACTAAATACGTATATATATTTATATATATATATATACACACACACTACATACTTATATATGTGTAACTACATACTTGACTGTATGTTTGTTTATTCCATGTGTAACTCTGTGTTGTTGTTTGTGTCGTACTGCTTAGCTTTATCTTGGCCAGGTCGCAGTTGTAAATGAGAACTTGTTCTCAACTGGTTAAATAAAGGTGAAATAAAAACATTAAAACTAAAGGCACATCTCAATAGGTGGTCCAGGAAAGTCATGACAAAGCACAAGTAAAAATGTTTTACCCTTTAGTTTGTGGTGTACTTTACTGTACTTATACATCACTGGATGACATCTTGAAATACTTGATTGGAAACCTAATCCTGCTAATCTCAGTACAGTTGAACAGTTGAACAATCAATATGAACAGGTCATTAAGTGTACAATGCTGAGGAAAACACAGAACATGCAATCATACATTCTGACATTGGCAAATTTACTTACATTGATGTTTTTGATGTAGTTTGAGGTTACAGAGAACTGTGAAACTTTTACCACACAGCACACAACTAAATGGCTTTTGTCCACTGTGAAATCGCTCATGTGTTTGGCAGTTGTCCTGCCTTGCAAACCTCTTGCCACAGAGTCTGCAACTGAAAGGTCTCTCACCCGTGTGAACACTCTGATGTGACTTAAGTCTTTGTTTCTGAGTAAAACTTTTCCCACACTCAAGACATCTGTATGGCTTGACTCCAGCATGAGAGTGTTGGTGTGCTTCAAGTTGACAATGGCGGTGGAAGCTCTTTCCACACAATGAGCAGATTAACACTTTTTGGTTTGGTACAGCTCTCCAAACATTTACCATCCTCTTTGTTTTCAATCTGTTCTTATTAAGAATATGCTCTTGGTTGTGTGAGTGTGACTCTGATGTAATCTCAGTTGCTCTCAAGAGCCCTTGTGAAGAAGGTCCTGGCTGCTGCATTCTGGGATGTAAAATCAAGCCCTCCCTCACAACAGGATGCAGAGTATCTCTGTACTGCCCCTGCACAACATGTATGGACTCAGACATGGCATCGTCATGATACACAGGATGCCTCTCAGGCTCCACTTTCAGTGGGACAGTGCTGAATATGTCATCCAGTGGTTTCCCTACAATGGACAAAGAGTTACAGGAAGGATGGGATGGGATGGGAGTGGGATATTGATCTGCCTGAGATGAGAACATCTGTAAGCATCTCCCTGTAGAGTAAGACCCATCTGGGTGGCCAGAATTATTCCCACTTAGTCCTTGTGTAACAGAGGACCACAGCTGACTATCTCTCTCGTCCATTCTAAAGTCCACACTGTCTGTGATTCCTGGATCTTGTATGGTTCCCTGGGCTACATGTTCTTCCACCTGCTCTGCTTTCACCAGAAACTCCAGTCCACCCCTCGCCTCTTCAAGGTGTCCAGAACGCTGCAGCTCATTGAAGCTCTCTACTGGGTCCTCTACAGGCATGGCTTGGCCTTTTTGGTTCTCTTCATCACCTGGAAGTAGAGTAATTGTAAAGTCAAATAAGCAATAAAACAACACCTTGAACAATGCATAATAACCTGACTTGATTGCACCAAATGTCAGCATGCCTCGGGTGTATTTACAACAAGGGGTGTGGTCCTTTGTAGCTCAGTTGGTAGAGCATGGTGCTTGTAGCGTCAGGGTAGTGGGTTCGATTCCCAGACACCCATGCAAAAAAATATATGCATGCATGACTATGCTGCTTTGGATAAGAGTCTTCTAAATGGTGCATATATATATATATATATATATATACACACACACATTTTATTACATACTGCATATTGCTTTCAATTGTATCTGTGGGAAGCCAGAAGTTACAACAGACCTGTTTAACCCAATGCTTGCTGTTGCTAGCTAATTTGTCCCGGGATATAAACATTGAGTTGTTATTTTACCTGAAATGCACAAGGACCTCTACTCCGACAATGATTCCACACATAAAACGGCCAACCAAATCGTTTCTAGTCATCTCTCCTTCATGTTTAACTTATATGGTGATTGCATTTAAACTTTCACTGTGTTACCACAACTACCCGTAAAACAGTTTGTCTTTCAGTCACCCACGTGGGTATAACCAATGAGGAGATGGCACGTGGGTACCTGCTTCTATAAACCAATGAGGAGATGGGAGAGGCAGGACTTTCAGCGCAATCTGCCATCAGAAACAGGAATGAGTTCTATTTCAGTCCTTGGTTGCGCAGACGCTCGTTGGCGCGCGCGAGCAGTGTGGGTGCAATAATTGAATAACATGGATTTCTAAATTTAATTTGCGACGCTCGCGCACGCTACGTGTCTGGTCTGGTCAGCATGTTAGACCCTCACCAAAACACACGTAACATTTTTCACAAGCTACACAAGTTGTTAGATGCTAAGGGGTTATTCTACATAGAAGATCATAGGAAATCCCAGGACATAGTGTCTAATACTTTAACAAGCTCACAACTACAGTTTTCACTGCCTAGTTGGATATTAATTTCCCAGTGAGAAAACACATTTCTGTACTTACAGCATTAATATCAATTACTTTTTAAATCAGGATTTGCTTTGGCGGACCTTTTATTGACATTAGTCAATAAAACTCACGGATGCAACTATTCGTCAAATTGTTTTATGTTCTACTTATACAACGGGTTGGTCTTATCCTGAATGCTGAATGATTAAAACCGCATTCTGCCTGTGTCTATTACACAAGTTACCACCAGCTAAATCAATGACGTTAAAATGCCTATTTACTCTGTTCCATCTGACTGTGCAATCCGCTGTCTCATCAACCTAGCCAGGCAATTTATAAACTTAATATCCACTATAAAAAGCATCTAGACATTATCTCACATTTCTTTTAGACTATCATTTAGATTTCAACAGCAGAGATTTGTCTGTCGATTGTATCCATATTCAAATTCTATCTCCAGCTGTCCCATAGTAATGAACGAGTCGGGACGAGACAGTGTTTCTCAGGCAGTCGAAATCATGAATCAGCTGGCATCCTTTTTATGGATACAATGGAAAGCAACGATAGTGTATGTAAATTTACCCGCGTTGCTAAAAGCAAATACTCTTACCTTTTTGTGGAGTCCCACTCCCAACCTGGATTTCCTCAGCATGTTGCCTGTCATTTGTCACTCGTGTTGCTGCTTCTCGTTGAGCGTTCCGCAATTCTCTTTCCATCAGCTGTAAACTATTTTGAAGCCCTTCTATCTCATTTTCTTTCCGACACATTTCAAGCCGTAGCACGACGGTGCCCTCGTCTACAAGTTTGGTTATTTCTGCAACTGCTGCCTTTGATAGCACATCCATGATTGCAGCTATTTGTGTACTGAAAGAAACAGTGTTAGACATTGTTCTTCAAATAAAATCACTGCTGTTATACAATAACGAATATGTAGTGCTAGTGCCTCTGGGAAATGTTTATAACAGAATCGTTTCGACAACTGTACAGCTTATCGAAACTGGCAAGACACATTGTTTGGTAAAAAAAAGAAGTCTGGAAAGATGGATAACGGAAATGACGACAAAGGTTTTCCCTAAACTTCTTCTTCGGTGAGGTTTAACGGAGGTTAGCATCCAATACATTACATTACCGCATCCAACTGAACTATTTTTTATTTAACTAGGCAAGTCAATCCTGAAGAACAAGTTCGTATTTACAATGACGGCCTACGGGGGAACAATGGGTAAACTGCCTTATTCAGGGCCAGAATGACAGATTTAACCTTGTCAGTTCGGAGATTCGATCCGGGCAACCTTTTAGTTACTGGCACAATGCTCTAACCACTAGTCTACCTGCCACCCCACTACACTTTGTGATACAAAATGTGCAAGGGGAACCAGAAAAAAATAGTATACATTTTTAATTACCCTACCAACTAACCAACTACTCATCTAAACCCAACACCTTATTCCACTACTTTAACCCAATCTGAATCAGGTCAACAGCCTGAGGCAGTGGCGATTTTAGGATGTAAAAATGGGTGGGGGAAAAAAACAAAAGTAGGATGGATGCATGCCAGCAATGCCACAATACTAAACAATACATTAATTAAAATACATTAATACATACATTAAAACGGTGACAAACGGTGCCCACAAACAGCCTACATAAAGCTGACCCAACAGCAGTCTCAACATCTTACCACTGCTACACCTGGCTATCAGCAGAGTCTTGTCTGGCAGCAAAACAGTTAATTCAGCCTCATTTACTGCCTTTAAAAAAAACATAGCTGATATGGCTGACTTGCTTAAACAAATGTGGTTTCTAATGACAATTAAGATGTACAAACTATGGCATAAAGTGGACGAGAAGCAGATAAGAGGCAATCCGTAATTTCAAGTAAGACATTAATGAGCAAGCTAGGACGGACGTAGACAATATAACTATTTGTTTAGCACCTTTTAAACGTACAGCGAGAAACTTCAGAACATAGGCCGTTCTTACAGTGTTCTCCCTGTACACCAAGTCAGAACCGTAAGATAAATAAAGGAGGCATATAAACAGACAATGAAAGTTCTTACAATATTCAATGATTACATTTCTCTAAAACGGGTTATAGACTACATGTGCACTACCAAGTCAGAACAGTAGGTGAAATTAAGAGGGGTAAATAGACCAAATGATTAGGTTGAGGCACACTAACATCTTCCTACACAACATACACTTAGTATTACTTTCTTAGCTACAGTATACATATCTCCCTGGCATATTACATAATTTATGCAGCAGCATACAATACATTTTTTTGACTCACCTTGTTGTGCTGTGCTCACTTGAAGAGGAGGGTGGTGTGGTGGTCCTTCGAGGGCAAATTTTGTCCTCAAAGTCTGGCATTCTCTGGATTTATGTTGCTTTCAAAACAACTGGGAACTCATTGATCTTCAGGTCGTATATACAATTCAGAGTTGGATGACCGTTCAAAACTTATTTTCCCAGTTGGAGCTTAATTATTTCCTGACTTCCCAGTTGTCTTGGACTCGCTGAGGTCAAGTTTTCGCAGTTCCAAGTTAATAGTTGTTTTGAGCGCGGCACAAATCATGCTTCATTGACAGCATGGCCAATGTTGAATGACTATCATTTTACATTTGGAAAAGAGCCACTTAATCCCAGATTTGGCACCACACAGCCACTCCACTGAATATACGCAATGCTTGCAGTTAATGTTAGCCACTGCCACTGATTCTTTCCAAACCACTCATTGTTGAATTTGTGATTTCCAACTTGTTGTTTAAAGTTTAAGATTTTAAAAGTATGATGTTGACATGATCAGTCCAATCAAAGCTACTGTACATATAACGTGATTTGACGTCATTTTATCTGTGGCCAATGACCTTGAGCCTTCTTGGATGGGTACTTCTAATGTAACTCTATGGCAGCACCCAAGGGGCTAGGATTTTGTAGCTCTCCCCTTAGACTTGGCAGTGCTGTAGTGTCCCCATGAGTGACAGAACACTGAGCCAATCACGGCGCAACACTCCGTATTTTCTACTTGCTTGCCCCACCACAGAACACACTGAGCTCAAACTCGGCATTGCCCACCTCCTTGCTTGTTCTGCCCACTATGCTTAATTTTCTCCCACTGTAAACTACACAGATTAACTTTCTTGGGTTAGTTATACACATATTTTCTACCACTCAATACATGCTGTAACAAATGTTCCCTCAAATCTTTTGTTGCACGGAGTACATTTTAGGTGTTGTGAGCGAAAATTTGAACATTGGGAGAATTCTGTGCAACTTCCGGCACGTTTTTACAGTGTACCCTTACAGTTTTAGACAGTAGCAAATAGGCTTTTGTGGCCTTTTGAGCATAATGTAGGCCTACCAACAAATCAAATGTAGCAAATCCCATACCATTCACATGAATAGCTTTTGATTTCTATGATATAGCTTACAGTATGAGGTGTTCAATGCAGGCCTAAATTGCATGAGACTTATAAAAACGTTTTTACCATATGAAGGTCTTGACATTAATTCATTTTTTTTTTTACATGGTCTGTAACACCATGGGCCAAATAGGTGACTGTGCATTGCATTGTATTGTGTTGTATGACGCAAGAAACCACTTTAGAAAATAAAATGTATTTTTATTACCAACCAGAGAATTAGACATAGGCTACCCCTCTGTCTATTGGCGTATTTGCATATTCAAACCTGTCTCAAAATACAACACTGCCCCTTTAATTAATTAAGACATAAGCTTTTTACCTGACTAGCTTTTCAAAGACTGCTTTTTTTAATTGAACCTTTATTTAACTAGGCAAGGCAGCTTGAAATGTAGCCTACACATTTTGTGCTCTTGTAGGAAGCAGTAACTCCTCATTGTTATTCTTACCTATAACTGGACGTATAACTCGCTAACTAGCAAAGGACATCCACAAATGTCCACAAGCGCGGCTTTGTGCTCTAATCGGAATTTATCAATTTTGCATAGGATGGCAGGCCTGTCAACTCCTGGACACTCTTGTCATCGTCCTTGAAACTTGCTTGATTAATGGACAGCCGATCTACCTTTATTTTGCAGGACCTTTTCTCTCTCTCTTAGATGATCGATCTCGGTCAGCAGAGATGTACGTTCAACAGCCGATATGTACTAAACTTAATATTCTCTCAGGTCATCACCAGGCATTTTAGCGTTTTCTTGCAGATTCGCTGATCGCAAGTGCCCTCCTCTTTACCCCCTTTATCTCCATCTCCTGTCTGGTTTAAAATGTATTTAGTTTGTAGTGACAGGTTTCTTTATGACTGGATGTAAGGCGGGCGAAGACAGATGGCAGGTAGTCTGAGCTCAGGAGTTGGCATCAACTAAACCAGGTATTCCCAAACTGGGGTACATGTACCCCCAATGCCGTCGGAGCTACGCCATATAAAAATGTGATTCACATAAAAACATTTTTTTTTAATTAGTCACATTTTCAAACAGTCCATTTATATTTTACAACAGTGCTATACATTTGGGTGAGTTTTTTTTATTCGCCTGAGTAGCCTCTTCTCACTGCCAAAAATAAAATTAAACCATCTAGTGTTCAGCAAAATAACACAATGTCAAATACAGGTAGCCTAGTTAAATAATAAACATCCAATCACATAAACCGCTACTCTCTCGCGGGAATTCCACTAACGGTCCGTATGTAGCCAAACGCAGCAGCTGCTCATTCCGTTTGGTCGAAAGTGGATAAATGGTTAAAAAAAGTAAGGCCTGCGTCCATAGAGATTCATACCAACTCTACTGGTAGTACTGCTACAACCAGTAGTACTACACCTGCACCTGTCGACGACACACGTTGTTCTGCTTCCAGGAGCACATCCAGTGCTAGCATCAGTAATTCTACATTTGTTGTTAACCCAGCTAGCATGGACACTGACAGTTGTGACTCTGATGCAGCCGAAGACTACATTGATTTGGGGTTAACTTATATTGGGAGTCGTGCCTTTCCTCAGCCACAGTGTGTTATATGTGAAAAAGTACTATCTCACAACTTGATGAAACCTTCACTCTTGCACAGACATTTAGAAACACAACATGCCAATTTGAAAAATATTGAGTGAGAATTAAGACGACTTTCAGAGTAGTAAGACATGTATAACAGCAACAGATACCATTAATAAGAAGGGGCTAGAAGCATCTTATACGGTGAGCTACTGAGTGGCTAGGACAGGCAAGCCCCATACCATTGTGGAGGACTTAATTCTTCCTGCTGCCATAGATATGGCTGAGACAATGTGGGGGGGAAAGGCCCCCAAAAAACTATACAGACAAATGCCTTCATCAAACAACACCGTTTAACGACGCAACAGTGACATGGCAGGAGATGTTTTGAAACAATTCCTGCGTCGCATACAAGCCAGTGAATTCTATGTGTTACAGCTGGATGAGTCAACAGATGTGGCGGGCCTGGCACAGCTCCTGGTATATGTCCGTTACGTTTATGGGGGGGTCAAGTAAAGAATACATCCTCTTCTGGAAACCAGGACAACAGGAGCGGATATGTTTAATGTACTGGACAGCTTTGTGACATCAAATGTACTTTGGTGGTCAAGATGTGTTGGGACATAGTGGAGTGGTAATGCACATGCAAGCAGTTGCTCCCGACGCCACTTAAGTCCACTGCAGCATCCACCAAGAGGCTCTTGCTGCCAAGGGAATGCCTGACAGTTTGAAAGACATTTTGGACACAACAGTGAAATGTTTAACTTTGTTAAGGCAAGGCCCCTGAACTCTCGTATTTTCTGCACTATGCAATGATATGGGCAGCGACCATGTAACGCTTTTACAACATACAGAAGTGCGCTGGTTATCAAGGGTCAAAGTACTGACACTTTTTTAAAATTGAGAGACAAGCTTAAAGTTCTTTACTGACCATCATTTTCACTTGTCTGACCACTTGCATGATGACGAGTTTCTCACACGACTGGCCCATCTGGGTGATGGGACATTTTTTTAGCTTCTAGGAATTGTGTACAGATCCTTGCAACATGTGGCTGTGTATTATCATGCTGAAGCGATCAGGATCTCGTCACGGTATCTCTGTGCATTCAAATTGCCATCGATAAAATGCATTTTTTTTTGTCCATAGCTTATGCCTGTGGAACCATTGCGAAATGGCTAGCAAGTTAGCGGGGTGCTCGCTAATAGCGTTTCAATCAGTGACGTTACTCGCTCTGAGACCTTGAAGTAGTTGTTCCCCTTGCTCTGCAAGGGCTGCTGCTTTTGTGGAGCGATGTGGGTAACGATGCTTCAAGGGTGGCTGTTGTCTATGTGTGCAGAGGGTCTGTGGTTCAAGATCAGGTAGGGGCGAGGAGAGGGACAGAAGCTATACTGTTACACCTGCCCATACCATAACCGCAGAAATAATCTATTTTACAAGAGAGCCCTGTACACATTACAATAAAAACTGAATATTGAAACATCAACAGATATAAAACAATATAATATAAGTTACAAATCACATAGCCAGATAGCAGCTGCCTAATTACATTGATATGCTATGACATGTCTCGCAAGCGTATTATGAAAGCTAGCTAACTAGATTTTGGTTTAGATAAACAAATGTATACTTTACAAAAATATAAACTCAACATGTAAAGTGTTGATCCCATGTTTCATGAGCTGAAATAAGGGTGCTGAAAAATTTCCATTTCCACAGAAAGTGTATCTCTCTCAAATTCTGTGCACAAAATTGGTTACATCCCTGTTAGTGAGCATTTCTCCTTTTCCAATATATTCCATCCACCTGACAGGTGTGGCATATCAAGAAGCTGATTAAACAGCATGATCATTACACAGGTGCACCTTTTGCTGGGGACAATAAAAGGACACTAAAATGTAGAGTTGTCACAACACAATGCCACAGATGTCTCAAGTTGATCGAGCATTCAATTGGCATGATGACTGCAGGAATGACCACCAGAGCTGTTGACAGAGAATTGAGTGTTAATTTCTCTACCATAAGCCACCTTCAATGTCGTTTTAGAGAATTTGGCAGTACATCCAACCTGCCTCACAACTGCAGTCCATGTTTATAATGTTCTGTGGGCGAGTGGTTCGCTGATTTTAATGTTGTGAACAGACTGCCCCATGGTGGTGGTGGGGTTATGGTAGGGCAGGCATAAGCTACGGACAACGAACACGACTGCATTTTATAAATGGCAATTTGAATGCATAGAGATACCCTGACGATATCCTGATCGCTTCAGCATGATAATACACCGCCACATGTTGCAAGGAACTGTACACAATTCCTAGAAGCTAAAAACGTCCCAGTTCTTCCATGTTCTGCATACTCACCAGGCACGTCACCCATTGAGCATGTTTGGGATGCTTTGGATCATTGTGTACCACATCGTGTTCCAGTTTCCGCCAATGTCCAGCAACATCCCACAACCATTACCCCAGATTGACTTAATTTCTGCTGTGCTGATGTTGGCTGATCAGATAGCTCCCTCTTTGAAGTGAAGGGGAAAACCAATAGAATGGCATCACTTTTCAACGTTCGATGACCTGGCAACCATATAAATTGAGACTTCAGTGCCGTTTTCAAAATCCTCTGGCTTAAAGTGCTGGCTAAAACACAGACATTTTGATATTTCTCACACCTCCATGGGGAGGTCCTTCATCTCCCGAAATCGCCATGAATTCTGGATATTAGGGTTTGATTACAACCAGGGTAATGTAGCTGGCCCGTTTCTACCGGTGAGATGCAGAAACGCTCGTAGTGGCATGTATTGAGGAAATTCACAACGTTTTTCTCAGAGAGTATTCAGACCCCGTATTCAGACCCCTTCACAATTTCCACATTTTGTTATGTTATAGCCTTATTCTAAAATGTATTACTTTAAAAAAATATATAAACTGAAATTACATTTACATAAGCATTCAGACCCTTTACTCAGTACTTTGTTAAAGGACCTTTGGTAGTGATTATAACCTCGACTCTTCTTGGGTATGACACTACAATCTTGGCACACCTGTATTGGGGGGGGGGGGGGGGGGGGGGGGGGGGTTCTCCCATTTTTTTTCCTGCAGATCCTATTTTCTGGTCTCTCCAGAGATGTTCGATCAGGCTCAAGTCCAGGCTTTGGCTAGGCCACTCAAGGACATTCAGGTGAACCTTCACCCCAGTCTGAGGTCCTGAGCGCTTTGGAGCAGGTTTTCATCAAGGATCTTCCTGTACTTAGCTCTCTTCTTCTTTCCCTCGATCCTGACTAGTCTCAGTCTCTACTGCAGAAAAACATCCCCTCAGCATGATGCTGCCACCACCATGCTTTACCGTAGGGATGGTGCCAGGTTTCCTCCAGACGTGACGCTTGGCATTCAGGCCAAAGAGTTCAATCTTGGTTTCATCCGACCAGAGAATATTGTTTCTTATCGTCTGAGTTCTTTAGGTGGCTTTTGGCAAACTCCAAGTGGGCTGTCATCTGCCTTTTACTGAGGAGTGGCTTCCATCTGGGCACTCTACCATAAAGGGCTGATAGGTGGAGTGCTGCAGAGATGGTTGTCCTTCTGAAAGGTTATTCCATCTCCACAGAGGAACTTTGGAGCTCTGTCTGAGAGACCATTGGGTTCTTGGTCACCTCCCTGACCAAGGCCCTTCTCCCCCAATTGCTCAGTTTGCCGGGCAACCAGCTCTAGGAAGAGTCTTGGTGGTTCCAAACTTCTTCCATTTAAGAATGGAGGCCACTGTGTTCTTGGGGACCTTCAATGCTGCATAATTTTTTTGGTACCTTTCCCCAGATCTGTGCCTCGACAATCCTGTCTCAGTGTTCTACGGACAATTCCTTCGACCTCATTGTTTTTTTCACTGTCAACTATGGGACCTTATACAGACAGATACAGTGCCTTGCGAAAGTATTCGGCCCCCTTGAACTTTGCGACCTTTTGCCACATTTCAGGCTTCAAACATAAAGATATAAAACTGTATTTTTTTGTGAAGAATCAACAACAAGTGGGACACAATCATGAAGTGAAACGACATTAATTGGATATTTCAAACTTTTTTAACAAATCAAAAACTGAAAAATTGGGCGTGCAAAATTATTCAGCCCCTTTACTTTCAGTGCAGCAAACTCTCTCCAGAAGTTCAGTGAGGATCTCTGAATGATCCAATGTTGACCTAAATGACTAATGACGATAAATACAATCCACCTGTGTGTAATCAATTCTCCGTATAAATGCACCTGCACTGTGATAGTCTCAGAGGTCCGTTAAAAGCGCAGAGAGCATCATGAAGAACAAGGAACACACCAGGCAGGTCCGAGATTCTGTTGTGAAGAAGTTTAAAGCCGGATTTGGATACAAAAAGATTTCCCAAGCTTTAAACATCCCAAGGAGCACTGTGCAAGCGATAATATTGAAATGGAAGGAGTATCAGACCACTGCAAATCTACCAAGACCTGGCCGTCCCTCTAAACTTTCAGCTCATACAAGGAGAAGACTGATCAGAGATGCAGCCAAGAGGCCCATGATCACTCTGGATGAACTGCAGAGATCTACAGCTGAGGTGGGAGACTCTGTCCATAGGACAACAATCTGTCGTATATTGCACAAATCTGGCCTTTATGGAAGAAAGCCATTTCTTAAAGATATCCATAAAAAGTGTTGTTTAAAGTTTGCCACAAGCCACCTGGGAGACACACCAAACATATGGAAGAAGGTGCTCTGGTCAGATGAAACCAAAATTGAACTTTTTGGCAACAATGCAAAACGTTATGTTTGGCGTAAAAGCAACACAGCTGAACACACCATCCCCACTGTCAAACATGGTGGTGGCAGCATCATGGTTTGGGCCTGCTTTTCTTCAGCAGGGACAGGGAAGATGGTTAAAATTGATAGGAAGATGGATGGAGCCAAATACAGGACCATTCTGGAAGAAAACCTGATGGAGTCTGCAAAAGACCTGAGACTGGGACGGAGATTTGTCTTCCAACAAGACAATGATCCAAAACATAAAGCAAAATCTACAATGGAATGGTTCAAAAATAAACATATCCAGGTGTTAGAATGGCCAAGTCAAAGTCCAGACCTGAATCCAATCGAGAATCTGGAAAGAACTGAAAACTGCTGTTCACAAATGCTCTCCATCCAACCTCCCTGAGCTCGAGCTGTTTTGCAAGGAGGAATGGGAAAAAATTTCAGTCTCTCGATGTGCAAAACTGATAGACATACCCCAAGCGACTTACAGCTGTAATAGCAGCAAAAGGTGGCGCTACAAAGTATTAACTTAAGGGGGCTGAATAATTTTGCACGCCCAATTTTTCAGTTTTTGATTTGTTAAAAAAGTTTGAAATATCCAATAAATGTCGTTCCACTTCATGATTGTGTCCCACTTGTTGTTGATTCTTCACAAAAAAATACAGTTTTATCTCTTTATGTTTGAAGCCTGAAATGTGGCAAAAGGTCGCAAAGTTCAAGGGGGCCGAATACTTTTGCAAGGCACTGTATGTGCCTTTCCAAATCATGTCAAATCAATGGAATTTTCCACAGGTGGACTCAAAGTTGTAGAAACATATCAAGGATGATCAATGGAAACAGGATGCATCTGAAATCACCTGAGTCTCTTAACAAAGGATCTGAATACTTATGTAAATAAGGCATCTGTTTATTTTACTTTGCAAAATCTAAAACCCCTTTTTTCTTTGTCATTATGAGGTATTGTGTATAGATTGAGGAAAACTTTATTTGATCTATTTAAATTAACAAAATGTCAAGGGGTCTGAATACTTCACGAATGCACTGTGTTAACATATGAATGGAAATATATAGTGAAAGATCAGTGGTGAATGTCAGAATTTTTCAACATGGACTCAGGGGAATTTGTATTATTCAGTATGATGTTACATTATGAATATAATAGTGGTTGTACAGTATCATACAAATTAGAGGATGTATAATAATCATGTCTTACCCGGAAGTACCGAATTGGATGATGTAACTTGTTATACATCATGGGGCCTACTGGTTAGAGCGTTGGGCTAGTAAACGAAAGGTTGCTGGATCGAATCCCCAAGCTGACAATGTAAAAATCTGTCGTTCTGCCCCTGAACAAGGCAGTTAACCCACTGTTTCCCGGTAGGCCGTCATTGTAAATAAGAATTTGTTCTTAACTGACTTGCTTAGTTTAATAAAAGGTATAAAAAAATACATATTGGAGGACGTATTTATCTGAGACCAGGTTGCTTGTTGCGCTGTAACAACAAATAATAATTATGGGAAGAATCTACTTAGGCAGTTACGGGAAATATAAAGATAATGATTAGGTGAATTAGCGTAGGTTAGGAGAAATGGGTTACGTGTAGAATAAAACGAACATGCAACCTTTGTATTGCTAGACCAGCAATTCGGGGTGTTCCTGCAGTAGCCATCATCTTGGAGGTGCTCAGAAATGCGTAAAGTATATGATTGATGCCAAAATACTGATGATGGGTCAACTCCTAGAGATCTGTTATAACCCATGACTGCAAATAGAGTCGGCTTAGCCTTAGCTAAATCACATTTGGCACATCATTGTGCACCTGTTATTACAGATAATGTAATATATTGAGGCAAAAATTACAGACAGTAGCTCAATTGAGTGAACATGAATTTGATTTCAACATATTTGAAGTATAAAATGTCATTTAGCAAACGCATTTATCCAAAGTGATTTACAGTCATGTGTGCATTCGAGTGGAGGCTGGTAGGAGGAGCTATAGGAGGACGGCTCATTGTAATGGCTGGAATGGAATTATTGGAAAAGAGTCAAACATGCGTGCTTGATACCACTCCATTTGTTCCATTTCAGCCAGTACAATGAGCCGTCCTATAGTTCCTCCCACCAGCCTCCAATGGTGCATTCATTTTTAGTATGGGTGGTCCCAGGAATTTAACTAAAGCCTATAATCCAACTGTATTTATCTTTTAATGCAGTCATCGGTTTTCATTTGAAGCATCTTTTCGACTTTCGCTTATTTGCAACAATTGAAAAGACATTGACAACTTAGTATGTGTGGTCGATTTCGTTCTGAAGTTATCGTCGGTCACAGAGATAAACATCTTGATTCTATGTTTTGCAGAGATATTCAGTGTATAAAGTGACACAGAAGGAGGGGGGGGGAAGCATCTAATGACGCACTTAGCGGTTCTACCAGTGGTCTGAGGCAGTCGGTAAATAATGAGCATTTTCAAGTGCAACTTTAGTTAACGATGGTTTTGGGAAACAGCGCAGAAGTTTAATGATGCTCCTATGAAGGTTTTAACGATGAACTTAGCCTTAAGAGGCTTTTGGGAAATCAGACCTAGAGCAGACGCCAAAGTCAAAATAGGCCTTTAATGCATCCTTCTGACAGTCGCACTTGGGAGTGGACACCTACAGTAGCTACAACAGGAAGAAACAATTAGGCTATTATTAGTCATGTCAAAACCAACACGATACAAAATTCTTAAGCAATAATGTTAATCATGCAATTTAAGTTACATAGTCAGCCTAGCTTACTGTCGAACTGTGTGGCAACAATTCAACTATCTGTAAACAAAAATAGGGGTTCATTGACAGTTGTCAAAAAGCACAGTTTCACATTTTGTTGCATTGTACTTACACTGAAGTCATTGAAAAAATGTTAAAGATGTTTTACAATGCAATCAAATGTCAAATGTATTTTTAACCCCAAAATGCACTAGCTCAAACTGCTGCTATGATCACAAAAATTAACCGTAACTACAGGAGCATTTGCGCAAGAAAATTCAAGCTATCATGCAACTGTTGCTCTCTTGGTGAGGCAAAGAAAATACTTAATTCATAATTTAGAAACCAGTGTCATGTTGGAAACCTAAACCTGCTAATCTCAGTACACGGCTCAACAATCGATATTAACAGTTCATTAAGTGTACAACGCTGAGAAATACACTTTGCATGTTGTAATCTTACATTCTGACATTGGCAAATTTACATTGATGTTTTTGATGTAGTTTGAGATTACTGAGAACTGTGAAACTTTTACCACACTGAACACAATTAAATGGCTTTTGTCCACTGTGAAATCGCTCATGTCTTTGGCAGTTGTCCTGCCTTGTAAACATCTTGCCACAGAGTCTGCAACTGAAAGGTCTCTCACCCGTGTGAACACTCTGATGTGACTTAAGTCTTTTTTTCTGAGTAAAACTTTTCCCACACTCAAGACATCTGTATGGCTTGACTCCAGCATGAGAGTGCTGGTGTGCTTCAAGTTGACAATGGCGGTGGAAGCTCTTTCCACACAATGAGCAGATGAACAGTTTTTGGTTTGGTACAGCTCTCCAAACATTTACCAACCTCTTTGTTTTCAATCTGTTCTTATTAAGAATATGCTCTTGGTTGCGTGAGTGAGACTCTGATGTAATCTCAGTTGCTCTCAAGAGCCCTTGTGAAGAAGGTCCTGGCTGCTGCAGTCTGGGATGTAAAATCAAGCCCTCCCTCACAACAGAATGTAGAGTATCTCTGTACTGCCCCTGCACAACATGTATGGACTCAGACATGGCATCGTCATGATACACAGGATGCCTCTCAGGCTCCACTTTCAGTGGGACAGTGCTGAATATGTCATCCAGTGGTTTCCCTACAATGGACAAAGAGTTACAGGAAGGATGGGATGGGATGGGAGTGGGATATTGATCTGCCTGAGATGAGAACATCTGTAAGCATCTCCCTGTAGAGTAAGACCCATCTGGGTGGCCAGAATTATTCCCACTTAGTCCTTGTGTAACAGAGGACCACAGCTGACTATCTCTCTCGTCCATTCTAAAGTCCACACTGTCTGTGATTCCTGGATCTTGTATGGTTCCCTGGGCTACATGTTCTTCCACCTGCTCTGCTTTCACCAGAAACTCCAGTCCACCCCTCGCCTCTTCAAGGTGTCCAGAACGCTGCAGCTCATTGAAGCTCTCTACTGGGTCCTCTACAGGCATGGCTTGGCCTTTTTGGTTCTCTTCATCACCTGGAAGTAGAGTAGACAGTTTATATAATTATTAGAAATTATAAAGTTAAAATATTGCTGCGAGCAACAATGAATGGAGTTCACAGGATGACAGAAAGGACACAAGTTCATTTGGATAACAAACCAAGTAGTACAGCTGTGAGAGTATTGAAGTATTTTGGAACACTAATGTGGAGTGTACCAACTGAGATTTAAATCATTTACACAGACAGACATAATAAAAGTCCCAGAAATCAAAGATGACCTCAATATACCAATACACTAATGCTGAAAATATTTCACAAAAGTTAACATAAACCAGTCAAACTGACCTCCTAATTGGTATATAAACTCAAAACATTAAGTAATGACTTAAGAATGATTACCTGCTGCATTCAAACGTACAGCATTAAACTAAAGTTCACTTGCGTCATCCTTGTGATATTGAGAGATAAACATGGTAATGCTTTCACTTAAAAATAGTCGCAAACTGCGCAAACAGCAGTACTTAAGGTTTTACATTATCCAGAAAAAAAGGTCCACTTTTCAATACATTCAGACCATATAATAGCGCAACAATGTGATTATACCGTTATTCTAAAAACAATATTTCGCATTGTTTGTCCGCATTATTTAAATCAGCAATGAATCATTCTCAAATTCATTAGATGCTAATTCAATGACTTTAAATACAAAATCTGGACTGAATCTGACATGATTCATGAGATTATTGCAGATGATTTTGAGCATTAGCATTACATATGCAAATAATTAGTTAATAGTGTTCTTTTGAGATATCAATACCAAATTCAGTGTGGTTCATCTTAGGGACGTACATGATAAGGATGAACAATGTTAAGTTGATAGGCCACTGTGGAGTGAATTTACAGTGGTTTTATAACTGAACACGTAAAATCTGATTATTGATTTGTCAATAACTCAGCCATCTTTTGACCAATCCTTTGTCTTAGTTTGAGAAAAGCTCATGTTAAGAGATGTACCATGGGCCAATTTTTATTTGGTCCGATGGTTCACGAGAAAAATATTTGAATAAATTGCATTTAATTATTACATTTTATTTAATCAGGGGCGCCCATAGGGTTATTGAGACCAGGGTTATTTTCAAATGGTTCCCTGAGGACATAAAATAAAAGATACAACTAGAAGATACAAGATAGAATAACAAGAACATTACATTAGAACGTCAAACTTCACCCACAAATTATTGAAGTGAATCAAAACAATTGCACACCTCAGTGATCTAATTTATCATCAGGGTTTTAAACTGCTCTAGTGGCACCAGGGAATCCAAATGTAATTCATTTGGTAAGTGATTCCAAAAATGTCAAGCGTTAAAACTAAAAGTGGATTTACCTAGTTCAGTGGAGACCCAAGGAATGTCAAGAGTTAACCAACCCTGTGAACAGGTTTGGTATCATGTTTTTATACTTTTAACAATGAAGTTAAGTCAGAAGCTTGTAAAGTAGAGCTTTCTAAACAAAAAGGGAGTAATGAAGTGATCTACAGGACATTAATGAGTACCAGTAAACCCTTTGATGCATATTAGTATATTAGCGTAAGTGCTAATATGCATCTACTGGTATAGAGTGGCACAGCAGTCTAAGGCAGTGCATCTCAGTGCTTAGAGGCGACACTGCAGTCCCTGGAACGAATCCAGGCTGAACCACATCCGGCTGTGATTGGTAGTCCCATAGGGCAGCGCACAATTGGACCAGCGTCGTCTGGGTTTGGCCGGGGTATACCGTCATTGTAAACCGTCATTGTGATTAGTCCAAGGACCACATTTGGAGTGAATCTGACTTTTAGACCATGAGAAGTACATTTTTTATGATTATATTAAGTATTAGTGTTGCATAATCAAAAAAGTGAATTGTTAGTTTACTTATTTAAAATACAGTATCAATGCCCAACTTAACATGGTTATTCATGGTAAAGTCTTTGTGGAGTGGATTTACAAAAGGTCGTAAATGAACAAGTAAAATCGAATTTCCTGTTTTATCAATAACTCAGCCATGTCTTAACGTAGTTTGAGAAAAGCTAAGGGTTAGTTAATATATGTAGCATGGGCCTACATATATTGGGCCTAAGTAATTGTTTTATTTGAGAAGTACACTTTTTTTTTTTTTAATTGAGTAAAATCTATCCTGAAGGACCTTAAGGGTCCTTGAGGCAAATCTGTTCAGCACGAGGAATGACATCTGCCTAAAAAAATCTAAGTATCTAGTTCAAAGGGACTCCCTAAAAACACACCAGCTATGACCGGAAGTGAATTTCCGTAGCAGGTTAAGAGAGCATTTTTAGCTAACCCTAACTTAATTCTCTTAACCTCCTACATTTATGCTCCTAACCAGCTACGAATACGTCACTTCTGGTTGTAACTGTATGAAGGTGGTGTGTTCTAAGGGAATCTCATAGGTCTAACGGGGCAACAGATATGTTTTAAGTGAGGCTGGTTATAATAATATGGCATTTGTGTCATTTCTTTAGACCATGGATTTTAGTTTCGATGTGGCAAATTAGGGGGAAAAAGGTTAACTCAAGCATAAATGATTTGATCAAAAAATGAGAATAACAATAGGTTGCAAAGCTGTGAACCCATTATAAGGTATCAAACAAAACCGTGAACAGTGACAAAATAAGCTGACTTGATAGCACTAAGTCGAGTCAGCCCGCCTCACCTTTTTGTGGAGTCCCACTCCCAACCCGAATTCCCTCAGCATGTTGCCTGTCATTTGCCACTCGTGCTGATACTTCGCTTTGAGCTTTCCGCAATTCTCTTTCCATCAGCTGTAAACTATTTTGAAGCCCTTCTATCTCATTTTCTTTCCGACACATTTCAAGCCGTAGCACGACGGTGCCCTCGTCTACAAGTTTGGTTATTTCTGCGACAGCTGCCTTTGCTAGCACATCCATGATTGCAGCTATTTGTGTACTGAAAGAAACAGTGTTAGACATTGTTTTCAAATAAAATCACCGTTGTTGCACCAAACGAATATGCAATGCTAGTGCCTCTGTGAAATGCTTATAACATAAATGTTTCTACTACTGTACAGCTTGTCGAAGCTGGCAAGCAGCATTGTCTGTGAAAAAATATGTTATCTTTCCAAACGCCGGATAACGGAAATGACGACAGAAAGGGTAACCGTAAACGTTCCAATAAATGCCCACATATGGGGCTATTTCTGTGAAATGAATCAGAAAACACAAAAAAGACAATTAGTTCTATGCCTATGAAGTTTATTCACATAAACGAATTAAAAACAGAAAAAGCATTGGTTTATGGAATTTATATAAATAATGGCACAAAACATCTCTAGACAATGCTCATAAGTTATTACATTTGCTTGCACATCCTTAACAACACCATGGTTATGCATGAGATGTGATACCTGAGATTTCCATACTTGAGTGTAAATTGACAACTCTTTGCAGATTTATTAAAAGTAATTTGAGGGAGAGAGCGTGTGCGAGAGAGGAAGAGAAAGCGAGAGATCAGTTTTCTGAGTAGCCCTGAATCTTAGTGGGACGGTTATAGTCTCAGGCTGATTTATTCACACAGTATATTAATAATCAGATTAATAGTCAATAGTCAGAGACTTCAATCCAAAGACGGAAATGAACAGACTTTTAATGCATTCCAGACTAGTACACTCAAGTTAACCAACAGAATGTGCATACAGTATGTAGATGGAAGAATGGCCCTGGAAGGAATGGTGTCCGTTTTACGGTCTCCTGACCAATTGTGCAATTTTGTGTATTTTTTGGTGCTTCCGCCATCGTTTCCTATGACCAAAAAGAGCTTCTGGACATCAGAACCTCGATTTAGACGAGGACTCCTACTTCAATGAGTCGGAGGTGAAAGACATATTGATTATCCCGGACCAGGCCATAATCCCCAACACTTGAAGCAGGCGAAGACGGTGCTATAGAGGCCGGCGCGCAGGCACCCTGATGAGACTACGGTTTCAAATTAATAAACCGCTTCTACCCTCTGTTCTATTGGCGAATGTGCGATCGCTGGAGAATAAACTGGACGAGCTCCATTCGAGACTATCTTATCAACGGGATATTAAGAACTGTAATATACTATTCTTCTCTGAGTCATGGCTGAACAAGGACATGGGTAATATACACTATATATATAAAAGTATGTGGACACCCTTTCAAATGAGTGGATTTGTCTATTTCAGCAATTCCCGTTGCTGACAGGTGTATAAAATCAAACACAGAGCAATGCAATCTCTATAGACAAACATTGGCAGTAGAATAGGCTTACTGAAGAGCTCAGTGACTTTCAACGTGGCACTGACATAGGATGCCACCTTTCCAACAACTCAGTTTGTAAAATTTCTGCCCTGCTAGAGCTGCCCCGGGCAACTGTAAGGGCTCTTATTGTGAAGTGGAAACGTCTAGGAGCAACAATGCCTCAACTAGGAAGTGATAGGCCAAGCAAGCTCACAGAACGGGACCGCCGAGTGCTGAAATATTGTCTGTCCTCAGTTAAAACACTCACTACCGAGTTCCAAACTGCCTCTGGAAGCAATGTCAGCACAAGAACTGTTCGTCGAGAGCTTCATGAAATGGGTTTCCATGGCCGAGCAGCCACACACAAGCCTAAGATCACCATGCGCAATGCCAAATGTCGTCTGGAGTGGTGTAAAGCTCGCCACCTTTGGACTCTGGAGCAGTGGAAAAGCGTTCTCTGGAGTGATGATTCACACTTCACCATCTGGCAGTCTGACAGATGAATCTGGGTTTGGTGGATGTCAGGAGAACGCTACCTGCCCGAATGCATATTGCCAACTGTAAAGCTTGGTGGAGGAGGAATAATGCTCTGGGGTTGTTTTTCATGGTTCGTGCTAGGTCCCAGTGAAGGGAAATCTTAACGCTACAGCATACAATGACATTCTAGACGATTCGGTGCTTCCAACTTTGTGGCAACAGTTTGGGGAAGGCCCTTTCCTGTTTCAGTATGACAATGCCCCCGTGCCCAAAGCGAGGACCATACAGAAATTGTTTTTCGAGATCGGTGTGTTAGAATTTCTTCACTGGCCTGCACAAAGCCCTCACCTCAACTCCATTGGACATCTTTGTGATGAATTGGAATGCTGACTGAGAGCCAGGCCTACTCGGCCAACATCAGTGCCCAACCTCACTAATGCTCTTGTGGCTGAATGGAAGCAAGTCCCCGCAGCAATATTCCAACGTCTATTGGAAAGCTTTCCCAGAGGAGTGGAGTCTGTTATAAAAACAAAAGGGGACCAACTCCATATTAATGCACATGATTTTGGAATGAGATGTTCGACGAGCATACTTTTGGTCATATGTTCAGCCTCCTGTGAATTGAAGGAAAATTATGAAAACACAGAGTGACGAAAGATACATTTTCTTTTTTTTCTAGGTCAATTTTTGGGAAGCCTGGCTTCCCTTGGCATCCATGAATACACACCATTGCTTATGTTTCAAAAGGCTCTGCACATAGTCAGCCTTGACCATGACTCTCAGTTCCATTACATTACACTTAAGTCATTGTTCGAAGGCGACTTCTGCAGGGGGGAGTTTTGTTAAAAGCCGCCCGCTCAGTCTGAACATTAACACGCATCACTTGCAGTATGGTTTTGGATGCATAAGGACATTATCTTTCATATAGACAAAAAAAAAAGTTTTGTTAAAACCAGTTAAAACAGTGTACAGTACATATTGCTTTTTGAATTTGTGAAATTATTTTGATGTGATATGAAAGTAGAGGGATTTATGTTTCTACACTGAACAAAAATATAAACGCAACATGGAACTGGGAATACAAATATGCATCTGATAGTCACAGATAAAAAAAATGTAAAGTAGGGGCGTGGATCAGAAAACCAGTTTAAACCGTGATTTATCCGTGAAGAGCATACATCTCCAGCATGCCCAGTGACCATCACAGTTAAGAATTTGTCCACTGAAGTTGGTTACTATGCCAAACTGCAGTCAGGTCAAGACCCTGGAGAGGACGACGAGCACGCACATGAGTTTCTCCGAGACGATTTCTGACAGTTTATGCAGAAATTCTTTGGTTGTGCAAACCCACAGTTTTATCAGCTGGTGAAGAAGCTGGTGAAGAAGCCAAATGCGGAGGTCCTTGGCTGGAGTGGGTACATGTGGTCTGCGTTTGTGAGGTCAGTTGGACGTACTGACAAATTCTCTAAAATTATGTTGGAGGCGGCTTATGGTAGAGAAATAAACATTCAATTATTTGGCAACAGCTCTGGTGGACATTCCTACAGTCAGCATGCCAATTGCACACTCCCTCAAAACTTGAGACATCTGTGGCATTGTGTTGTGTGACAAAACTTCACATTTTAGAGTGGTCTTTTATTGTCCTTTTATTGTCCTGCACCTGTGTAAGGATCATGCTGTTTAATCAGCTTCTTGAAATGCCAAACCTGTTAGATGGATGGATTATCCTGGTAAAGGAGAACTGCTCACTAACAGGTATGTGAACAAATGTGTGCAAAACATTTAAGAGAAATAAGTTGCAAACTATTTTGAAGGCCTTCTATCTCATTTTCTCTCCAGCACATTTCAAGCCGTAGCACTACAGTGCCCTCGTCTACAAGTTTGGTTATTTCTGCAACAGCTGCCTTTACTAGCACATCCATGATTGCAGCTATTTGTGTACTGAAAGAAACAGTGTTAGACATTGTTCTTCAAATAAAATCACCCTTGTTACACAAAAACGAATATGCAGTGCTAGTGCCTCTGTGAAATGTTTACAGCATAATCAGTTCTACTATTGTACAGCTTGTCGAAGCTGGCAAGCAGCAGTGTTTGTGAATTTTTTTAAAGAATAATAATACAAAATACATACACACTACCATTCAAAAGTTTGGAGGTTACTTAGAAATGCCCTTGTATTTTAAAGAAAAGCAAATTTTTTGTTGATTAAAATAACATCAAATTGATCAGAAATACAGTGTAGACCTTGTTAATGTTGTAAATGACTATTGTAGCTGGAAACGTCAGATTTATTATAATTTTAAAAGGCTAATTGATCATTAGAAAACCCTTTTGCAATTATGTTAGCACAGCTGAAAACTGTTGTTCTGATTAAAGAAGCAATAAAACTGACCTTCTTTAGACTAGTTGAGTATCTGGAGCATCAGCATTTGTGGGTTTGATTACAGGCAGCAAAATGGCCAGAAACAAAGGACTTTCTTCTGAAACTCATCAGTCTATTCTTGTTCTGAGAAATAAAGGCTATTCCATGTGAGAAATTGCCAAGAAACTGAAGATCTCGTACAATGCTGTGTACTACTCCCTTCATAGAACAGGGCAAACTGGCGCTAACCAGAATAGAAAGAGTAGTGGGAGGCCCCGGTGCACAACTGAGCAAGATAACAAGTACAATAGAGTGTCTAGTTTGAGAAACAGACACCTCACAAGTCCTCAACTAGCAGCTTCATTAAATAGTACCCGCAAAACACCAGTCTCAACATCGACAGTGAAGAGGCGACTCCGGGATGCTGGTCTTCTAGGCAGAGTTGCAAAGAAAAAGCCATATCTCAGACTGGACAATAAAAAGAAAAGATTAAGATGGGAAAAAGAACACAGACACTGGACAGAGGAACTCTCCCTAGGAGGCCAGCATCCCGGAGACGCCTCTTCACTGTTGATGTTGAGACTGGTGATAAGGTACAATACCAGTCAAAAGTTTGAACACCTACTCATTCAAGTGTTTTTCTTTATTTTTACTATTTTCTACATAGTAGAAATATAGTGAAGATATCAAAACTATGAAATAACACATATGGAATCATGTAGTAACCAAAAAAGTGTTAAACAAATCAAAATAGTAGCCACCCTGTGCCTTAATGACAGCTTTGCCCACTCTTGGCATTCTCTCAATCAGCTTCACCTGGAATGCTTTTCCAACAGTCTTGAAGGAGTTCATACATATGCTGAGCACTTGTTAGCTGCTTTTTCTTCACTCTGTGGTCCAACTCATCCCAAACCATCTCAATTGGGTTGAGATTGGGTGATTGTGGAGGCCAGGTCATCTGATGCAGTACTCCATCACTCTCCTTCTTGGTCAAATAGCCCTTACACAGCCTGGAGGTGGGTTTTAGGTCATTGTCCTGTTGAAGAACAAATTATATTCCCCACTAAGCCCAAGCCAGATGGGATGGCGTATCGCTGCAGAATGCTGTTGTGGCCATGCTGGTTAAGTGTGCCTTGAATTCTAAATAAATCACAACAGTGTCACCAGCAAAGCACCCCCACACTATCATACCTCCTCCTCCATGCTTCACGGTGGGAACCACACATGCGGAGATCATCCGTTCACCTACTCTATGTCTCACAAAGACACTGCGGTTGAAACCAAAAAACTCACATTTGGACTTATCAGACCAAAGGACAGATTTCCACCAGTCTAATGTCCATTGCTCGTGTTTCTTGGCCCAAGCAAGTCCCTTCTTCTTATTGGTGTCCTTTAGTAGTGGTTTCTTTGCAGCAATTTGACCACGAAGGCCTGATTCACTCAGTCTCCTCTGAACAGTTGATGTTGAGATGTGTCTGTTACTTGAACTCTGTGAAGCATATATTTGGGCTGCAATCTGAGATGCAGTTAACTCTAATGAATTTATCCTCTGCAGCAGAGGTAACTCTAGGTCTTCCTTTCCTGTCCTCATGAGAGCCAGTTTCATCATAGCGCTTGATGTTTTTTGCGACTGCACTTGAAGAAACTTTCAAAGTTCTTGAAATTTTCCGGTTCGACTGACCTTCATGTCTTAAAGTAATGATGGACTGTTGTTTCTCTTTGCTTATTTGAGCTGTTCTTGCCATAATATGGACTTGGTCTTTTACCAAATTGGGTTATCTTCTGTATAGCACCCCTACACTGCACCCCTACACTGCACCCCTATGTCCTTATATTGTGATATTTCTGTGAAATCAGTCAGGACAGCTACTTGTAAAATTATTTCTGAAAATACAAATAAGACAATTATTTTTGTCTGCAGAATAAATTTATTCACAAAAATGAATTAAAAACAGAAAATGCATTGGTTTATGGAATTGGTACAAATAATGACATCTCTAGCCATTGCTCATAAGAAGTTATACAATTTTCTTGCTCACAATACCTATGGTTATGCATGAGATGTGATACCTGAGATTGACATACTTGGGTGTAAATTTACAACTCTTTGTAGATTGAAACCAAGTTAAAATTGCAAGTTAGTTTAATAGATTGAAAATAGTAACAAAAAAGGAGGACATTTACAGATGGAGGGGAGGGGGGAGTCTGCGAAGGATCAGTTTTTTGAGTATCCCTGAATATTAGTGGGACGGGGTTCTAGGCCCAGGCTGAATAATACAGGCAGTATGGAAAATATAACTATATATAAATGATACGTTTGTATACTAACCATCCAGACAGAGTCAATGACTATAACATTTACTGGCTTTTATGTCCACCTCTTTCTCTTTATTGTACTTCATATCCTCTCTCTTTTTTTTTCTCCCTTTCACTGCCCTCTTTCTCTCTCCCTCTCTTGATTCCCATGGCAACAGCTTCATCAAAACACATACTGACTGGACTGTTCTTCATCATGTCTTTCACTCCCCCCTCATCCACATCTCTCCTCCTCTCCCTCACCCCCCCACTCTGTGCCTCCTTTTTGCCTGTGCCCTCATCTTCCTCATCCTCATTCCACCCTCGTTCTGTCTCGCTGACTTTGTCATGCTCTGGCTTTCTCTCCTTATCTTGCTGTCCCAAAGTCCTGTGTACCTTTCCCTTTCCACTGTCTCTGTCTGTCTCTCTCCTCTCCCTCTGGTGCTGCTGTTGTCTGAGGTTCAGTGCAGTTATTCGGCAGTGATGGGGCTTGGGTGGTACCACTGGCACTGATCTTGCTTGATACACTTTAGGGGGTGTTTGTTGTTTAGACACGACCAGCACTCTCCCCACCCCTTTTTCAGACCCCACTTTACTATCCATCGCTTCGTTTTCTCCCTCATATTTTTTGTTGTTGTTTATCTGGATCTCTTTCAGTTCTTCTTCTCTTTCCTCTATTGTTGGTGTCTTTAGTTGATATTTCGTCTCTCCTTTCTTCTTCTTCTTCTTCTCATCTGTCTCCCGTTGGACCACACGTATACTATCTCCTTCTTCCTCCCAGATTACATCTCCCACTTCCATCTCTTTCTCTCCCTCCTCATATCCCTCTCCCACAACATCCTTTATAAGATCTATATCTCTTTGTCTTCGCTCTAAAACGTGCTGTGCCTCTAGATCCTGTTTCTCATTATCAATCGACATCTTTTCTACCCTCTCTTCAGCTGCCTCTTCCTCAGTCTCTCCCATGGTATCCACACCTTCCACCCTCTCTTCAGCTGCCTCTTCCTCAGTCTCTCCCATGGTATCCACTCCTTCAGCTGCCTCTTCCTCAGTCTCTCCCATGGTATCCACTCCTTCAGCTGCCTCTTCCTCAGTCTCTCCCATGGGATCTACTCCTTCCACCGCTTTCTTCACCTCTTCTTTTGCACTCATCTCTTCACTTGCCTTACTCTCATCTATCTCTTTCATGATCTCTTTCTGTTGTACTCCAATCATCTCTCCATCTTCTTTGGTTTCTATCACCTCCTCTATAAATGTACTTCCCTCAGTCTCTCCTTCCCTATCCTTCCTCTCTCCACTTTTCATCATGTCATCCCTCACTACTATGCTCATCATCTCTTCATAAATGACCTCTTCCTGCTTTGTGTCCTCTTCTCCTACTTCCCGTTCATCACCTGCTATCCTGTCATCCTCTTCTTCAACCATTCCTCCTTGTTCCTTCTCCTCCACTCCCACCCTAACCCCCACATAATTTTCTTCAGTTTTTTCCAATTCCTTTAATACCTCTCTCTCCTCTCTTTTGCCCATATCTCCCTCGCTCTCACATGCTGTTTCTTCTCCCTCTTGTTTGTCCCATCCTCCCCCGTTTCTATCATCTCTTTCCTCCATCACTTCCTCTACCTTCTTCTCCTCTCCATTTTCCTTCTCTCCCGCTCTCTCCCTCTTAGCACTTTTTTCAGAATGCTCTTTTACATTCCCAGCTGAATCTCTAGAAACCTCCTCTGATCGCTCATTGACTATGTTCTCTGGCTCTTCAGCACAGGAAACAATAAGACAGGCCGTGAGTAAATGCTCTTGTGGGTTTTCTGCCTCGGCTTCGCTCACTGTATCACCATTATAACCCTCTGAAATCACACCTTCTTCAGGACATTGACTCTTCAGGACCTCTTCCTCGTCTTTGAGCTTCAGATGAACTCTAGTGGTCTGCAGTGAGGCCTCCTCACAGTCAGTTGATGCGGATGCTGAAGCGTGGCTCTTCTCAATGTCATCTGGAGTTTCCTCTTCCTCCATGATGCTGGCTTCAACCAAGTGACAACTTTCTTCTATGTCAGTGCTGCAGAGTGAAGGCGATCTATGATGACAAGTAACATTTATCAAGTACATTTATCCTGATCTGCTGTTCTTCACTTTATAAATAACCTGCCTCTGCTTACCTTTCTGTGCAAGTATTGGTCAGGGTGTCTGCCTGGTTTTTCTCCTGGCTGTCTCGATCCTGTTCTGCATCCTCCTCCTCCACCAGTTTCATCACTTCCAGACTATTCTTGACTTCAGCTTTGCTATACCTCAAAACCTCCACTGATTGGTGACAGCAGTCAGGGGAATCAATATCCAAGTGCTCAGGGGGAATTCTGGCCTCAGAACTAGGAATTGGTCCGTCATCAGAGGCACCGTCCAGTGGTTGTGAGGGCACAGGGGCTTGGGACAAACTGTTCTCCAAGTCAGTCTGAGGTCCACTCCATGTCAGTCTGTTGAACACCAAACTAGATGGTAGACTTTTACAGAACATGTCATCATCATCCTCCTCATCTTCTTTGTCGTAATCATCACCTTCTTCATCCTCCTCTTCTTCTTCTTCAGAGGAGGAAGACAGAGCAGGCAGGAAGGGCCGGGACATGTAAGGCAGACTCATTGACTTGTTGGCTCGCCCATACTGATCTATGCTTAGAGGCCTGTGTATGGGCGTTTGTGTCTGTATTTGTGTCTGTGCTTCTACAGGTGGCCGTGTGACAGGGTCTGGTCTGTCATATGCGAGTCCTGGGGATCTATGCTCCACCTCGTCTTCATACTCATCATCCCCATGATGAGGCTCCACTGAGAACTCTTGGAACATCTGGGAGGAGAGAGGATGGAAAAGAGAGGTTAGGATCATAACTAAATGATTAAACACACAGACACACACAAAGAAACAGACAGACACAGACACATACACACCTGGCTGGAGACACTGCTGTCCATAAGGTCAAGGAATCCAAAAGTATCCTGAAAGTCCAGTGGACAGTCCTGGTCTTGTTCATCGTCCTCCTCCATCAGAGGAAATGGCAAATCTATGGCAACTACTTCATTTCTGACACCTGACATGTCTGGGGCATCCAGGGCAGTCTGCACAGAGCCTTTCATATCTGAGGAGTAAAGGCAAATGTTACAGATTGACACAAATGTCCTATCCAAGTGAATTTCACTCCAGCCGGTATCTATAAACCTACTACCATGACTATTGTACTTCCCTTATTACGCAAATTATGTTTATTTAAACACATAAATGATTAGACATACCCATGTATTCACCCTCTTCATCCTCATCGTTGTCATGGTTTTCTGCAACCCCTTCTCCACCCTCACCCTGAACCTGACTCTCTTCAATGCTCTCTTCTGATGGCTTAGATACACAGTCCCCATTCACTTCCTCTTCTCTCTCCTCTTCTCCTCTTCCCCATTTTTCTTCAACTTTATCTTCCTCTGCCTCACCTCTCCTCTCCCCTGTTACCTCTTCATCTCTTCTCTTGCCTAGGTCAGTCTTGTCCTCCCTCTTAACTTCTACTCGGATGTGCCTTTCCCCTTCCCCTCCCTCCTGTCTGTCACCCTCCCTTGCCTCCTGTCTGTCACCCTCCCTTGCCTTCTGTCTCTCCCCCTCCCTTCCCTTCCGTCTGTCACCCTCCCATCCCTCTCCTTTATCTCCACTCTCCTGTCCTCCTCTATGGTTGCCCCTGTCCGCTCCACCCCCCTGCAGCACCCCAAAGGCCAGGCCTGATGTGATGTGAAGGGGTACTGTGACCGAGAAAGGTCCGGAGATGTGGATCCCTGCCCGCCGGTCGGCTTTGCTGGAGAGTCCTGGGGATCTGGATGGGGGTTGCAGAGCCTCAGTGCTGTTGCCCCCACCACAGTGACTGTCCAGTCGACTGTATATGCCCTGTGTTCCCCCGCCCCCGCTCACTACACTCACACTAGCCCCCTGACCCCTCCGGTAGGTCACAGCATACCCGCTGCCCATATCACCACCACTACTGGATGCCCCTCCCTCCGCACCCCCCTGGGTACAGGGAGAGGGCTGAGCCAAGGGGGACATCACAGTGGAAGGGGGTCGTTGTCTGGAACCTGAGAGGTATTATAAACATTCACATTAGTCTACACAAAACTGTCATAATTGTAAGACTATAGTACTACTGAACACAGAAAATAAATGATTCCTTAGCCTTACCAGTATGCATTCATTTAATTACTATAAAAACATATTCACCAACATCTATACAATAAGATAAAGACTGGGTAAACAAGTAAGGAGATGCACCTTCATGCGGATAGGGCACAGAGCTCAGGGAATCCATGCTCTTCGCTGGCCTCAAGACAGTTCTCTCTTTTTCTACAGATGGAAGGATGATTGTCAAACTCAAAATAATCATTATTACCATTGCAAAGCCATGCATTGAATTAAAGATAACATCAGTGTGTCACTCACCTTTGGCCGAGTTCTTGTTCCTCCGTCTCGGGTCATGGAGTCTGCCTCCTAAATTGAAGATGGACTTCCACTTCCTGCCCTTAAGAGATCCCTTCCTCCTGAAGTAGAGAATGTTACTTCTGTTACTCTGGCCAGGATTTTTCTACACCACGTGACCTGGCCATGTAGGAAAAACGATATGCCCTAATACTAACCTATCTATTACCATTACGAACACTAAACCTCTTCCAACCTCAACCACTATACTGCTACTAATCTTGATGATAAATTGGCATAAACTGGCCATGGTTTTTTTTTTTGTGTGTGAATTTGCTTACTTGTCTGTCCCGTCTATGATGGCGTGGTAAGAACGCATGGCAGGGGGACCGTCCCCTGGGCTGATGTTGCCTAACTGGAATGGAATGGCCCGGAAGAAAGGTTCCTCTGGATTGTGTATAGAGGGGGAGGGGAGTGACTTCCGGCGCTCCGTAATACCTTTAATAAGGAGGTGAAAAAGAGAGGGAGGAGATATGAGTGCTGTGAGTGAGTATCTATTCTCTATGGCTGAGAAAGAGAGAGACAGGGAGAGAGGAAAAGTGATGTACCTGAATCAGGAAACAGCTGGGGCACGTGGGTGAGGATGAATTCCACCACGATAGACTGGACCCTCACCTCCATAAAGGCTGCTGTACCGTTAAACCCTGACGCCTCAATGTCCTTTGACCTGCAAACAAACTCAGAGGATTAAACAACATTGAACAATGCAAACACCCTGTTTTAACTATATCTTCACGTCTTTCTCTCTCATGTACACTACCATTCAAAACTTTGGGGTCACTTAGAAATGTCCTTGTTTTCCATGAAAACATACATGAAATGAGTTGCAAAATGAATAGGAAATATAGACAAGACAATATTATAAATAATGACAAGATTATAAATTGACAAGATTATAAATAATGATTTTTAATTGAAATAATAATTGTGTACTTCAAACTTTGCTTTCGTCAAAGAATCCTCCTTTTGCAGCAATTACAGCCTTGCAGTCCTTTGGCATTCTAGCTGTCAATTTGTTGAGGTAAACTGAAGAGATTTCACCCCATGCTTCCTGAAGCACCTCCCACAAGTTGGATTGGCTTGATGGGTCAAGCTGCTCTTACAGCTCAATAGGGTTGAGATCCTGTGACTGTGCTGGCCACTCCATTATAGACAGAATACCAGCTGACTGCTTCTTCCCTAAATAGTTCTTGCATAGTTTGGAGCTGTGCTTTGTCCTGTTGTAGAAGGAAATTGGCTCCAATTAAGCGCCGTCCGCATGGCGTTGCAAAATGGAGTGATAGCCTTCCTTCTTCCAAGATCCCTTTTACCCTGTACAAATCTCCCACTTTACCACCAACAAAGTCCCCCCCGACCATCACATTGCCTCCACCATGCTTGACAGATGGCGTCAAGCACTCCTCCAGCATCTTTTCATTATTTCTGCATCTCACGAATGTTCTTCTTTGTGATCCGAACACCTCAAACTTAGATTTGTCTGTCCATAACACTTTTTTACAATCTTCCTCTGTCCAGTGTCTGTGTTCTTTCGCCCATCTTAATCTTTTCTTTTTTTGGCCAGTCTGAGATATGTATTTTTCTTTGCAACTCTGCCTAGAAGGCCAGCATCCCGGAGTCGCCTCTTCACTGTTGACGTGGAGACTGGTGTTTTGCGGGTACTATTTAATGAAGCTGCCAGTTGAGGACTTGTGAGGTGTCTGTTTCTCAAACTAGACACTCTAATGTACTTGTCCTCTTGCTCAGTTGTGCACCGGGGCCTCCCATTCCTCTTTCTATTCTGGTTAGAGCCAGTTTGCGCTGTTCTGTGAAGGGAGTAGTACACAGCGTTGTACCAGATCTTCAGTTTCTTGGCAATGTCTCACATGGAATAGCCTTCATTTCTCAGAACAAGAATAGACTGACGATTTTCAGAAGAAAGGACTTTGTTTCTGGCCATTTTGCGCCTGTAATCAAACCCACAAATGATGATGCTCCAGATACTCAACTAGCCTAAAGGCCAGTTTTATTGCTTCTTTAATCAGAACAACAGTTTTCAGCTGTGCTAACATAATTGCAAAAGGGTTTTCTAATGATCAATTAGTCTTTTAAAATTATAAACTTGGATTAGCTAACGCATCGTGCCATTGGAACACAGGAGTGATGGTTGCTGATAATGGGCCTGTTCTCCTATGTAGATATTCCATAAAAATCTTCAGTTTCCAGTTACAATAGTCATTTACAACATTAACAATGTCTATACTGTATTTCTGATCAATGTTATGTTATTTTAATGAACAAAAAACATGCTTTCTTTCAAAAACAAGGAAATTTCTAAGTGACCCCAAACTTTTGAACGGTAGTGTACACACAAACCCACACACCTGAGAAGGTTCGGAGCCCAAACAATGGCGAGGTTCCGGGAATGCATATTGGTGTGTGAGGAGTGAGAAGCCATCTTGACAAGGTGGCGCATCAGGAACTCCAGAGTTCTGAGAAACCAGTGGGAGGGAGAAGGGGCAGAAAGAGATGGAAGTGGGATAGTTAATTTAAAAACTGTTTAAAAACATTTGAAACTGTTTGAGAATAACTATGCATGGCTAGAAAAGCAGTGCACAGCCTGAAATATACTAGTAAGTTCAAGAGATATGGTATGAAGAAAAGCAGAATTTACCTCTAGTTATAAACAGATGGTTGCAGGCAATGTAATATATGAAAACATACAGCAGTCATTTACACTTTCTATAGCTATAGTGAAAGAGATAGTTAAATAGTAGAGGTTTACTTGTAATGGGGAGCGGGTAACTCTTTCAGCACATCCTTAATCTTAACCAGCCTCTCCTCCTCCAACTGAATCGCCACAGCTTCCTGATGGGTAAAGAGGTGTGAGGTTGATACAAAAAGGCATATGCCATCATTATGCTGGGTCCCATTTAGTAGGTATGAAATGGGAGTAAATGTTTTCTAATCCGAACTTAATAAAACAAGAATTATCAATTTCAAAACGCTTTATCCTTTTTGTTCTTACTGAATGCAACCCTGGTGTCTGTCCATGTCTCTGAATGACTATCAAGACAGGTACTCACAGCATATTTGTCATAGAGCTGGTATGTGAGGAGGGGATTGGGTAACTCTCTGAAGTAGGCCTTGCAGACAGAGCTGACACAGTGAATGTCCTGCAGGTAAACATCCTTATTGAGATCCGGGGTCCCCTCACTGTCAAACTCACCCCTGTTTGGAGACAAACACAACATTTCACTGCTGTACACAGGCACACAAACGCAAGCACACAAACTCACACACCCCACTTACCTTAGTTTCTGTGTGTTGGATGACACCCCAGATAGCCTGTAGATCCCATCTACCACCCCATGCTCCTCAATGAATTCACTGCAGCTTCGCAGCACCTGGGGAACTGAGAGGGAGACAAGACCATGGTATTCAAGCTAATATTTAACATATTCTAGTCAATTGTCTGGGGAAACTTGGGACTTACTCTCCTGACAGGTGGTGGACAAGTGGTCCAACAGGTCACAGCCAAACACCTTCTCATTGTTCCCTCCTTTTCTCCGGAGTCTCCGCATCTCTTCTTTTCTCCTGCCTCAACCTCTCGCACATCCAGCCCTGTGTGTTTGTGTGTCTGATATATGTATTTTCTGTATAACTTGGTTAATGGTAACGTGACCATGAGGTGCTCATATACATTTACAATATACTGTTAATATGCAACAATGTGTTTTCTTCATTGCATTTGATTAAGTTTTATTGTTCCACTCTGTGATGTGCAGTGCTATACAGTGTGCTATACAGTGCTATACTGTGTGCTATACTGTGTGCTATACAGTGCTATACTGTGTGCTATACAGTGCTATACTGTGATATAATGAGCTGTGTTTTAAGGCATTGTGCTAGGTCATGCTGTCTTTGTGGCACTCTGCAAAGTAAGAAACCAGCTAAATCATCTTCTCAATATACGTACACCAACACAACACTTAATGTGATCATTTGTGAGCATCGCTCAAAATCTACAGCATGCATCAGTCTTCACTTCCCCTTAATGTCTTCTTCACAAAATAAACAGGCCACACCCTTTACCCCAATACTCCTAGACTCCCTCTCAGTGCTGTGATTTGGGGAGACTTTAAAGTAAATAACGCCTTGTCTTCCTATGCTAATGGAACACTGACACCCCTAACACCGGCTCTGGCTGTTCTCCGTGACCGATAAAGGCCTTCTCCTCCCTGCCTCTCGCAGCCATTGTGGCCCTCTCACTGCAGCGGAAGTCAATTGAATTGTATGTCGTTCTGACTGCAGGCCTGTCGAAGAACATGAAGCCTCTGAGCCTGACCCCACCTCTCCATCCCCCTGACCCCTACCATTCCACCCCTAACACACTGTCACTGCTACTCCTCTCAAGTTTTGGGTGACATTGAGGTAAAAACAAGAATAAAAAAGCGTAATAAAAAGTTGACTGTTCCTACCTTCACTCTGCACCGGCACAACCAAGCAGCAGCAAGCAATGACGCAAGAAACCACTAAACTTCCCCTGTCGACTTCCTGAGTCTCTTTCTCGCTCGCGTTCTCTTTCTGTATATCTCCTCCATTAGCTCTGCCTCTGTTGATTGGCAAATCAATGAAAGAGTAAATCATTCAAACTACCAATCTATTTCTCTTATCTAATGATCTTTGATTCAGATGACCAGTTTTATTCAGAATCAGTGGTCAGTTTAGACAATGCAAAATGTTTCAGTATAAACACATATAGCCTATTACACTGAAACATATTTTATTGCCTCATTTTGAGATGACATACAGTAACTCAACATTTTAAGGCAGCAGAGTAATTTCCAAACCTAACTGAAAATCAAGTTGAATTGAGTTATTAACCTGACCTGATATGAGACTGTCCCTTGTGGCAAGACGTGACATTCCAGATAGTCAGACACTACCTAGACAATACAGACTAAATGGCTCCTACATATTATTCATCTAAAAGCACAGATTGACTCTTTCATTAAATACATTTTATTGAAAATAACATGTTGTTTTTACAGTTTTGTAGTACAAAATACATTGTTACCAGTTGTAAATTAGTTGTTTAAAATAAAAGTGAAGAGCCGTCAACAGTCAAACATCAAAACCAATTCACAAATCAATTAGGAGGAAAAGCTTGTCAAATTGTCTCAAAACAAAGTTCCAGAAAAACTATGAACTATTTGTTCCATCTGGTCTGAGACAACATTAAACTTGTGTGTGGATCCCCAGGGTATGCGGGTGCCACGTATTGAGACACTGGACTCTCTCCTATGTGAGTTCTCTGATGTGACTTCATACCAGAGCGCTGAGTGAAGCATTTCCCACACTGTGTGCACTTGTAGGGCTTCTCTCCGCTGTGGACTACAGCATGTCTGATCAGGTTGCATTGCTTGGTGAAACTCCTGCCACACTGTTCGCAGGTGTACGGTTTCTCTCCGGTGTGACTTCGGAGGTGTTCTTTTAGCTGCCAGAAACGTGGGAAGCTCTTCCCACAGAAGGTGCAGCTGAAACGCCTCTCGGTGGTGCCGCCTGATCTCCACTGAGTCCTCATTCTCTTCACCATGTTAAAACTACTGCGACTCAGGCTATATCCTGAGAAGGTGGAGGTGGTGGCCATGTTTGACCCTGTCATGCACTCACTCAATCTCACTGTTGCTTCTGAAGCCCTGTACTGATGCTGCCTTGACTGTAGAGCTAAACTATTTCCTTCATTATTTGAGTTCAGCATCTCACTGCTCTGTCCCTCTGGCATCTGTTGTCTAGTCTCATCAGCCAATGTTCTGACATGTCCTTTACTGTGTTTTTCTGCACTGAACATGTTAGCATGTGGTTTTCCTATAGAAGAGTGAAGTGATGGCCCTACTTCATCTGTCATAGTAGGAACAGATGACAGTCCACTATGAGATGGGTAAATTGAGATATTCTGAGAGTACTTTTCTGTGGAATGAAAGGAGAAATCTGGGTGGCCATCAGGGTTAGTGTCTCTGCCTGGATCCACAGAGGTCCACAACTGCCCATCAGACTCATCCATGACAAACTGGTCAGGTCCTGCCAGGTTTGTGGTCTGATCCAGCTCCTCCTCTTTCACCATCACAAGTTCTAGTGAGTCCTCGTCTGGCCGGTGCTGCTCTGTGCTGAACACCTCTGTAGATGCGAGCCGGGGTGTTCCTGGTTCCTCTGGACGATCAGAATTGGGGTAATGTTCCACTGAGTCTTCGGGAGACATGCTGGGTTGTGTGATGAAGTCCTCATCACAGTGCCGTTGTTCAAAGGATGGTGGTTTCCCAGGCTTGGAACCAGACTCTAAAGATTTAGGGATAAAGATAAAAATAAACATTACAAACGACCCTTAACAGTTGCAAAACATGAATGCTTTAGAACCGTGCACTCTATATGCCAGAACATAAAACACTAATGTAATTTGGAACGTGCATACCACCACTCCCTCACAGTCTTCCATAGACAGACAGAGCAGTACCCCTTATGGTCACACCCACCCTCTCCAGTGATCCTGAGCTCTTCCTGAGGGTCAGTCTTCCACACGTCCTCTGCTGTCTCCTCATCTTTGATCAGTATGGGTTCAGTCTCCACTCTCTGCTCCACATCTGTAGGCTGTAACAGGGAACTGCAATTATTCCTCTGGGCGCACACCATGTCTAACACTTTTCATAAAATGTGATTTATCACACCTGGCACTGAGAGTCCTCTCTGCCTCTCCACTGTGAGCTACTCCTTTCCTTGTTCAAAACAATCTTGACAGGATATGACAATCTCTCTGTTGACATGGGGTAAAGAACTGGAAAATAATTGTATTCAGTGAAATATTAGGGTTATTCACACATTTGGGATTTTCTTCAGTTGTTCATGCAATCAAATTACTACCGTTTCTCCTATCTCGTCCTTGTGTCTTCTTCAGCTCGCTCTCCATCATTCGACACTTTCTTTTCAGTACATCAATATCTCGTTGGCTTTGGGTAATTTCCAAACGTATAACTGCACAGCTATCATCTACACGATTGTTTATTTCTGTTACAGCGGCTTTAGCTAATACCTCCATAATCGATACCAATTGCGACTGGAAACTGCAGCTGGCCATCTTGTAAAACCCAAAATACAGATTTGTATTATCTGTTTGAAGTCAATAGTCTACAATTTCCAAGCTAATGTGCAAAAACAATCCGTAGACCTTGATAAATAGCAACAATGTACGAAGTGGGAGATACGTGCGCAATTTCAATCGCACTTCCGTTCAACTCGTGACGTAAATATTTATTACCGTAAATATGAGACTGCAACAGCCCTGCAAAATTGGTAGAATTAGCACTGGCAAGGCAGGTATACTGATCAATAATATAGTGGGTGCCAGGCCCAGACGATCCTGCAGGTAAAGAAGCCGGATGTCCTGGGCTGGCATCCTTAAACTCAGTCTGTGGTTGTGAGCCCGGTCAGACTTAATGCAAAATTCTCTAAAACAATGTTGGAGGTGGCTTACGGTAGAGAAATTAACATTCAATTATCTGACAATAGCTCCGTTGGACATTCCTGCAGTCAGAATGACAATTGCATACTCCCTGTTATGTGACAAAACTGGATAATTTAGAGTGGCCTTTTATTATCCCCAGCACAAGGTGCACAACTGTTCTGCCTGCGGCTATGGAACCTTGACCTGTTCACCGGACGTGCTACCTGTCCCAGACCTACTGTTTTCAACTCTCTAGAGACAGCAGGAGCCGTAGAGCTACTCTTAATGATCGGCTATGAAAAGCCAACTGACATTTACTCCTGAGGTGCTGACTTGCTGCACCCTCGACAACTACTGTGATTATTATTATTTGACCATGCTGGTCATTTATGAACATTTGAACATCCTGGCCATGTTCTGTTATAATCTCCACCCAGCACAACCAGAAGAGGACTGGCCACCCCTCATAGCCTGGTTCCTCTCTAGGTTTCTTCCTAGGTTTTGGCCTTTCTAGGGAGTTTTTCCTAGCCACTGTGCTTCTACACCTGCATTGCTTGCTGTTTGGGGTTTTAGGCTGGGTTTCTGTACAGCACTTTGAGATATCAGCTGATGTAAGAAGGGCTATATAAATAAATTTGATTTGATGTGTAATGATCATGCTGTTTAATCAGCTTCTTGATATGCTACACCTGTCAAGTGGATGGATTAACTTGGCAAACGGGAATGGAAACTAACAGGGATGTAAACAAATTTGTGCCCAAAATTTGAGAAAAATAAGCTTTTTGTGCATATGGAACATTTCAGGGATCTTTTATTTCAGCTCATGAAACATGGGACTAACATTCTACACATTGTGCTTATATTTTTGTTCAGTATACAGTTGAAGTTGGAAGTTTACATACACTTAGGTTGGAGTCATTCGAACCCGTTTTTCAACCACTCCACACATTTCTTGTTAACAAACTATAGTTTTGGCAAGTCGTTTAGGACATCTACTTTGTGTTTAACACAAGTAATTTTTTCTAACAATTGTTTACATACAGATTATTTCACTTATAATTCACTGTATCACAATTCCAGTGGGTCAGAAGTTTACATACACTAAGTTGACTGTGCCTTTAAACAGCTTGGAAAATTCCAGAAAATGATGTCATGGCTTTAGAAGATTCTGATAGGCTAATTGACATAATTTGAGTCAATTGGAGGTGTACCTGTGGATGTATTTCAAGGCCTACCTTCAAACTCAGTGCCTCTTTGCTTGACATCATGGGAAAATCATAAGAAATCAGCCAAGACCTCAGCAAAAAATGGTAGACCTCCACAAGCCTGGTTCATCCTTGGGAGCAATTTCCAAATGCCTGAAGGTACCACGTTCATGTGTACAAACAATAGTACGCAAGTATAAACACCATGGGACCACGCAGCCATCATACTGCTCAGGCAGGAGACTCGTTCTGTCTCCTAGAGATGAACGTACTTTGGTGCGAAAGTGCAAATCAATCCCAGAACAACAGCAAAGGACCTTGTGAAGATGCTGGAGGAAACAGGTACAAAAGTATCTGTATCCACAGTAAAACGAGTTCTATATCGACATTACCTGAAAGGCCGCTCAGCAAGGAAGAAGCCACTGCTCCAAAACCGCCATAAAAAAGCCAGACTATGGTTTGCAACTGCACATGGGGACAAAGTTTGTACTTTCTGGAGAAATATCCTCTGGTCTGATGAAACAAAAATAGAACTGTTTGGCCATAATGACCATCGTTGTGTTTGGAGGAAAAAGGGGGAGGCTTGCAAGCTGAAGAAAACCATCCCAACCGTGAAGCACGGGGGTGGCAGCATCATGTTGTGGGGGTGCTTTGCTATAGGAGGGACTGGTGCACTTCACAAAATAGATGGCATCATGAGGATGGAACATGATGTGGACTTATTGAAGCAACATCTCAAGACATCACTCAGGAAGTTAAAGCTTGGTCGCAAATGGGTCTTCCAAATGGACAATGACCCCAAGCATATTTCCAAAGTTGTGGCAAAATGGCTTAAGGACAACAGAGTCAAGGTATTGGAGTGGCCATCACAAAGCCCTGACCTCAATCCTATACAAAATTTGTGGGCAGAACTGAAAAAGTGTGTGCGAGCAAGGAGGCCTACAAACCTGACTCAGTAACACCAGCTCTGTCAGGAGGAATGGGCCAAAATTTACCCAACTTATTGTGGGAAGCTTGTGGAAGGCTACCTGAAACATTTGACCCAAGTTAATCAATTTAAAGGCAATGCTACCAAATACTCATTGAGTGTATGTAAACTTCTGACCCACTGGGAATGTGACATAATAAATAAAAGCTGAAATAAATAATTTTCTCTGTGCTATTATTCTGACATTTCACATTCTTATAATAAAGTGGTGATCCTAACTGACCTAAAACAGGGACTTTTAACTAGGATTAAATGTCAGGAATTGTGAAAAACGTAGTTTAAATGTATTTGGCTAAGGTGTATGTAAACTTCCGACTTCAACTGTATATACCTGGTATATTCTTGTCTGCATGTAGGGTAGCCCATTCATAGACCTAACTAGCTACTTTTCGTCGCCCATTGACAATAGTATCTTCTTCCTGTGGGGACTTTTGTTAAGCTCCCCGATGCTCGATCTGAACGTTAACACGCATCTCTTGTGGAGCGGGTTTGGAAACATTAGAAATGTATCTTCCATATGAGCGATAAATAATTTTCCAAAAACAGAAGGATAAATTACAACACACCTTTATAGCACTACGGTTAGTGTTTCTACACGGCCATATCGCCATGTTATAGCGCGTTTTACAGAAGACAGACTGAAGACATTGGCGAGCACTTGTGCTAATTAGCCACCTATCGTGCTCCGAACTCCTGTGTGTAAACGTAACTGGGGAGGAAGTGTAGTTCGTTGGCTGGAGGAACACACAGCATATGGATATCTGTATAATCTTCTACAGTAACTGGTTGTTTTTGATTTGAAAGATTAATTCTCGCTGATATTAAAGATGAGGTCCATATGTTCCAAAAACCGTTTAGCAAGTGATGATTATTGATGTTCCTAAACATTAAAACACAAAGTCGGGATTGTAGTTCACAAGGAGCCAGTCATGGGCGAAGCTAACCGCTGAAAACCCTACGGAGAACTACATGTAGAGTAACTATATCTATTGATTAAATAAATTAGTTTTATGATCTAAAATAATTCAGATCGTAAAACTTGTCTTTTTCAATAGCTTTGGCTACATGTAGGCGAAAAAACTGTAATGCAATGGCTCACGTGGTTGTTAATGCATTAAAAGGCTATAGATGCATAATGCACGACACACTGGTGAAACGTAAAATACTAAAACACTGTCTTCAACCATTCATAAAAACGAATGGTTTATACATCATCAAATATTGTCATCTCCATTCTCACCCACACAACCTAATGAAACCGGTCTGAAGATGTGGTATGGTATTTCATCAAGGAAAATGGATATATTTGTTTGACACATAGCTGGGACGATGAAACTAGTTTCATGTAAACTTCAAATAAACTGAATTTCATTACATATTTCCAATAACTATTGTATACTACATGTGTTATAGCTAATTAACATTCAGAGGTTCTTCTCAATGTTTTTAAGGCATATACATACACTCCCCGACGTATTTATTTGGACAGTGAAGTAAATATTTTTCATTTGGCTCTATAATCCAGCATTTTGAATTTGAGATCAAATGTCTTATGAGGCGACATAACAGAACATCACCCTTTACTTTGAGGGTATTTTTATACATTTGTTTTACATTTTAGAAATGAATGCACTTCATGCATCTACTCCCCCCATTTGAAGGTGTCATTAGTATTACATTTAGTCAAAAGTTAAGTATTTGGTCCCATATTCCTAGCATGCAATGACTACATCAAGCTCATGACTCTACAAACTTGCTGAATGCATTTGTAGTTTGTTTTAGTTGTGTTTCAGATTATTTTGTGCCCAATAGAAATGAATGGTAAATAATGTATTGTGTCATTTTGGAGTCACTTTTATTGTAAATAAGAATAGAATAAGAACACTTCTACATTCATGTGGCGGCTACCATGATTACAGATAATCATGAATGAATTTGTGAATAACAAGTGAGAAAGTGACAGATGCGCAAAGATCATGCCCCCAAAACATGCTAACCTCTCACCATTAATAGTAACATGGGAGGTTAGCATTTTGGGGGGGGGGCATGATATTTATCTCTGTAACTTTCTCACTCATCATTATTCAAGATCAATTTATGATTATCTGTAGTCATGGTAGGGTTTACAATGTAGAAGGGTTCAGAAACAAATTCAATACTTATTTACAATAAAAGTGACTCCAAAATGACGCACCATATTCCAGAACACAACCAAAACTAACTGCAAATGCATCCAACAAGTTTGTAGAGTCACAAGCTTGATGTAGTCATTCGGTGCTAAGAATAAGGGGCGAAGTACTAAACTTCTGACAGATTTTTATACACTAAGTGAAATTGTCTAAATACTTATGCCACCTTCAAATGGGGGAACTAGACACATAAAGTGCCTTAATTTCTAAATGGTAAAACAGATGTATGAAAATACCCTCAAATAAAAGGTTACATTCTGTACTGTCGCCTCATGAAAAACATTTGATCTCAAATCCAAAATCCTGGAGTATAAAGCCAAATTAAAAGTTGTAGCTTCACTGTGCAAATAAATACATAGGGAGTGTATCAGTAGAGGTATTAGATACAAAAACAAAGCACATCAGATAGTGTAGAAGATAGCGAGAAGTGTTGATTGATCTACATTTTCACATTGAAAGTGTTTTCCGAAGCATAATGCAATTATGTTCCTATTTGTTCCATCTGTTCTGAGACTACATTAAACTTGTGCGTGGATCCCCAGGGTATGCAGGTGCCACGTATTGAGACACTGGACTCTCTCCTATGTGTGTTCTCTGATGTGACTTCATGCTGGAGCGCTGAGTGAAGCATTTCCCACACTGTGTGCACTTGTAGGGCTTCTCTCCGCTATGGACCACAGCATGTCTGATCAGGTTGCATTGCTTGGTGAAACTCCTGCCACACTGTTCGCACGTGTACGGTTTCTCTCCGGTGTGACTTCGGAGGTGTTCTTTTAGCTGCCAGAAACGTGGGAAGCTCTTCCCACAGAAGGTGCAGCTGAAACGCCTCTCGGTGGTGCTGCCAGAACTCCACTGAGTCCTCATTCTCTTCACCATGTTAAAACTACTGCGACTCAGGCTATATCCTGAGAAGGTGGAGGCCATGTTTGACCCTGTCATGCACTCACTCAATCTCACTGTTGCTTCTGAAGCCCTGTATTGATGCTGCCTTGGCTGTAGAGCTAAACTATTTCCATCATTACTTGAGTTCAGCATCTCACTGCTCTGTCCCTCTGGCATCTGTTGTCTAGTCTCATCAGCCAATGTCCTGACATGTCTTGTCATGTGTTTTGCTGCACTGAACATGTTAGCATGTGGTTTCCATATAGAAGAGTGAAGCGATGGCCCTACTTCACCTGTCATAGTAGGAAAAGATGGCAGCCCACTATGAGATGGGAAAATTGAGATATTCTGAGAGTACTCTTCTGTGGAATGAAATGAGAAATCTGGGTGGCAGACAGGGTCACTGTCTCCGCCTGGATCCACAGAGGTCCACAGCTGCCCATCAGACTCATCCATAACAAACTGGTCAGGTCCTGCCAGGGCCGTGGTCTGATCTAACTCCTCCTCTTTCTCATCCTTCACCATCACTAGGTCTAGTGAGTCGTCGTCCTCGTCTGGCCGGTGCTGCTCTGTACTGAACACCTCTGTAGATGCGAGCCGGGGTGTTCCTGGTTCCTCTGGACGATCAGAATTGGTGTAATGTTCCACTGAGTCTCTGGGAGATATATTGGGTTGTGTGATGAAGTCCTCACCACAGTGCCGTTGCTCAAAGGATGGTGGTTTCCCAGGCTTGGAACCAGATTCTAAAGATATGGAGATCAACATAAAATAAACATTACAAAAGACCCTTAACAGTTGCAAAACATGACTGCTTTTGAACTGACTGTGTCCGTGCGCTAAATATGCCAGAACATAAAACACCAATGTAATTTGGAACGTGTATACCACTACACCCTCACAGTCTTCCATAGACAGACAGAGCAGTACCCCTTATGGTCACACCCACCCTCTCCAGTGATCCTGAGCTCTTCCTGAGGGTCAGTCTTCCACACGTCCTCTGCTGTCTCCTCATCTTTGATCAGTATGGGTTCAGTCTCCACTCTCTGCTCCACATCAGTAGGCTGTAACAGGGAAAGAGGTTATTACTCAGGACACACACCATATCTTACCCGTTTCATGCTCATGAATCACACAAAAGCAGTAAATTCTCCTGATAATCCAATAACATAATTGATCCAAGATGTCAGGTCTCTGTAATTGTAAAAGGTGATGTATCACACATGGGGTTGAGAGTCCCCTTCAACAGACATCTCGCTGTCTCTCCACTGTGAGCTACTCCTCTGCTTGTTCAAAACAATCTTGACTGGATATGGAGATCTCTCTGATGCCATGGGGTAAAAACCTAGAAAATAATTGTATTTGGTCAAATATTAAGGCTATTCGCACATTTGGATTTTGCATATTCAATCAATTTACCATGAATAATAACACAACTACCCTTTCGTCTGCGTGTCTTCTTCAGCTCGCTCTCCATAATTTGACACTTTCTTTTCAGTACATCAATATCTTGCTGGCTTTGGGTCATTTCCAAACGTATAACAGCACAGCTATCATCTACACGTTTGTTTATTTCTGCTACAGCTGCTTTAGCTAAAACCTCCATAATGGATACAAACTGCTCCTGAAAATTGCAGCTGGCCATCCTGTCCAGCCCAGTATTTATTCGCCGTGACTAAGTAAATATGTTTAAACAATTTTGCTAGCCAATGAGCAATAAATAATCAGTATATTTCCAGTTCTCACGCTATGGCAAATGTTGATATTGGACCAATTCGACATTTGTAAGAGATCTATTTAGGCAAACGATGTTGACAAATGCTACCATGTCTCAAATCCGAGATGCGTGCGCAATCGCGCTTCCGTTTTCTTCTTCTTCATCACCATATTCGGTGTTAAAGAGCGGTTCGTATCCAATATGTTGCATTACCGCCCCCTAATGGACTACAATATACATATATTTACATCCTGATACAAAATTGGAAAAGGGGAAAAGGAAAAAAAAATTAAAAAGTATATATAACATTTAAAAAAACACCCATCCAACTAATTCTAAAAACCCACTACCCCATTCCACTATTTTAACCCTATCTGCTCCTGCACCATGCCAGCGGCCTGGGAGGACAGGGCACCACCACTCAACACACCTTGTAAGTCTTCTGAAGTCAAATCTCATATACCCAAATACTTCTCTGCAGCTGCCACAACAACATCTATTTTCTGTGATTTACATTCTATTTATGCGGTTGATAACCATTGCTATGAAAGCTAAGAAGCCAACCTTACTGAAGGATATATCACTCATTGGCCTATCGCTCTGTGCTGGCATCAGTAGTGTTAAGTACTTAAGTAAAAATACTTTAAAGTACTACTTAAGTAGTTTTTTAGTGTATCTGTACTTTTACATTCCTAAAGAAAATAATGTACTTTTTACTCCATACATTTTCCCTGACACCCAAAAGTACTTGTTACATTTTGACAGGAAAATGGTCCAATTCACAAACTTATCAAGAGAACATCCCTGGTCATCACTACTGCCTCTGATCTGGAGGACTCACTAAACACAAATGCTTCGTTTGTAAATTATGTGTGAGTGTTGGAGCGTGCCCTGGCTATCCGTCAATAAAAAAAACATATGAAAATTGTCCAGTCTGGTTTGCTTAATATAAGGAAGTTTAAATTATTTATACTTTTACTTTTGATACTTAAGTATATTTTAGCAATTATATTTACTTTTGATATTTAAGTATATTTAAAACCAAATACTTTTACTCAAGTAGTATTTTACTGGGTGACTTTCACTTTTACTTGAGTCATTTTCTATTAAGGCATCTTTACATTTACTCTAGTATGACAATTTAATAATTTTCCACCACTGGCTGGCATAGATCTACTATTCTCAGGGATCCTTTCAGGATCCTTCTCCCTTGACCCATCCTCCTCTACTTACTTCACTGCCTCCGCATGACACCTAATGCGCTACTGTGACTCTAGCTACCCCAGAAATCACTCCTTTCAAGAAACATATCTTCACCCAAGTTATTTGACACGGAGCGCCTGCTCCCTCTGCCCAGAAGAAACACAAACAAATATCACAAGTCCACTACAGGTTACCTTCACGGATTCATCTGCAACTCCTTTCCCACCCACCCTGAAACCACAAATGGATCCGCCCAAAGGGCATCCACACATTCTCAAAAAATGTTACTTCTACTGGACCAGATAATTTTTTATTTCCATCGATGCCAGGCTCGGGTTCCGAGCTTTTCACCACACTTTCCACCTCACTTAACTAGCCCTCATTCACTTACACTTTACCTCCAGAACTCTGTATGGTGCACTCCATTCATATTTTTCTTATTTTTCTTCTGTGGATTTTATATGGTGGTTGGCAAAAAACTTTAAGGCGCATTACTACCACCAAATGGATTGGAGTGTGAAATAGAGACAGGGGTCTAAATCAGGGCAACCCAATCCTGGAGAGCTACCATCCTGTAGGTTTTCACTCCAACCCTAATCTAGTGCACCCGATTCTAATAATTAGCAGGTTGATAAACTGAATCAAATCAGTTACAACTGGGATTAGAGTGAAAACCTAGAGGGAAAAAAACTGGCAAACGAATGTCTCCCTTTCCCTCCCATATTGCTGGCACTGAAATTGAACGTGTTCCGCTGTATCCATCTCCTCCTAACAGTGATCACACCTCCCAGTCTGAAGTTTTCTTACCAGTTTTAATGTACTGTTGAGCCTTGTGTGTCCCATTCTCATCCTTGTGATTACACTTTCCTCCCTTCTCTCTCGACCTAAGGACCTCCCTGCCCCCACCTTTTCCTGGATCTTATACAGGTCTTCCCTTTTCATCCCTGTTCCACAACTCTTGCATTTTGTTATTAACCACTGTTCCTATCAACCACTTGGCATCTGCTCCTACATGAGCTGGTTCCCAGTGGAACATCACAACTACCCCATCTGTCTCACACCATACAAGCACTGAAAAATCTCATACAATACATCTAGTCTGCTCCGAGACACAAATGCATTTAAGCTCATCAGTGCTGCACAGGAGTCAGAGCAGCTCCTCCACCCACTCTGCAGCCAATAGTATGGCCAGCAACTTCATTGTGTAAACAGATAAATTATCAGTTGCTCTTTTTGTCACTGCCACCTTAAACTCAGGAACACTAAAAGCTGCACTTGTCCTCCCTGTTTTATGGTGCTCAGATCCATCTGTGAATATATTCAAGACAGCATAGTACTGTGTTCTTAAATGTTCACTTACAATATTTACTGGATCTACTCCTTTCTCACCCTCTTAAGCAACCCTAGGCATATCATTGGCTGAGGGAGCAACCAGGGAGGGATAGCAGGAAGAACCACTGAGGGGCTCTCTCTCGCCATGCCATTACCCATCCACCCCAAACTTGTATTCAGATTTTGTTCATGCTCCCAGCCCTCTAGGAGCACCTTTTTTGTAGGATGTGTAACCCTAAGTCCTTGTAGATTTACCCAATATGTCAAGGCTAGTTGTTGTCTTAACTTTAAGGGCATGTCTCCCCACTCTACCTGCAGAGCTGCCACCGGGGAGGTCCTGATTGCTACACAACATATTCTTAGAGCTTGAGCCTGGATTACATCTAACTTTTTCAAAGATGTCTGAGCTTCTGATCCATATGCTACAGTTCCATTGTCCAGGGATGAACTTGACAGCGCAATTCACCGAGTGTACAAAACATTAGGAACACCTTCCTAATATTGAGTTGCACCCCCTTTTGCCCTCAGAACAGCTTCAATTCGTCAGGGCATGTACTCTATAAGGTGTTGAAAGTGTTCCACAGGGATGCTGGCCCATGTTGACTCCAATGCTTCTCACAGTTGTGTCAAGTTGGCTGGATGTCCTTTGGGTGGTGGACCATTATTGATATACACAATGGAAACTGTTGAGCGTGAAAAACCCAGCAGCGTTGCAGTTCTTGACACAATAAAACCGGTTGGCCTCAACTTCGATGATGTCATCTATAAAATAGCCTCCAACACTCTACTCAACAAACTGGATGCAGTCTATCACAGTGCCATCCGTTTTGTCACCAAAGCCCCATACACTACCCACCATTGCGACCTGTACGCTCTCGTTGGTTCAAATCAAATCAAAATCAAATCAAATTTATTTATATAGCCCTTCGTACATCAGCTGATATCTCAAAGTGCTGTACAGAAACCCAGCCTAAAACCCCAAACAGCAAGCAATGCAGGTGTAGAAGCACGGTGGCTAGGAAAAACTACCTAGAAAGGCCAAAACCTAGGAAGAAACCTAGAGAGGAACCAGGCTAGGTTGGTTGGCCCTCGCTTCATACTCGTCGCCAAATCCACTGGCTACAGGTTATCTACAAGTCTCTGCTAGGTAAAGCCCCGCCTTATCTCAACTCACTGGTCACCATAGCAGCACCCACTCGTAGCACGCGCTCCAGCAGGTATATCTCACTGGTCACCCCCAAAGCCAATTCCCCCTTTGGTCGTATTTCCTTCCAGTTCTCTGTTGCCCATGACTGGAACGAATTGCAAAAATCTCTGAAGCTGGAGACTCACATCTCCCTCACTAGCTTTAAGCACCAGCTGTCAGAGCAGCTTACAGATCACTGCACCTGTACATAGCCCATCTGTAAAGAGCCCATCTATCTACCTCATCCCCATACTGGTATTTATTTATTTTGCTCCTTTGCACCCCAGTATCTCTACCTGCACATTCATCCTCTGCCGATCTACCATTCCAGTGTTTAATTGCTATATTGTAATTACTTCGCCACCATGGCCTATTTATTTCCTTAACTTACCTAATTTGCACTCACTGTATATAGACTTTTTGTTTTCTTTTGTTCTACTGTATTATTGACTGTATGTTTTGTTTATTCCATGTGTAACTCTGTGTTGTATGTGTCGAATTGCTACGCTTTATCTTGGCCAGGTCGCAGTTGAGAACTTGTTCTCAACTAGCCTACCTGGTTAAATAAAGGTGAAATAAATAAATCAAATAAAAAATCAAATAAAAATGTATGGGGAATATTTCAACCTCTCTTCCCCAGCACCCCGTCATCCGCAAACAATGACCTCCTAATATCTGGTCTAAAACTGGGAGAATACATTGTCAATCATAATGGAGAACAAAAGACTAATGACAGTTCGCTGGGGTGGTACCATTATCTACCTCATAACTTTCTGACATAGAAATCCTCACCCTCACTTGTACTGATCGCCCAAAAAGAAAATCCTTTATCCAGTTAAAAACCCTTCCTCCAACCCCCATGATATCCAGTTTGATAAGTAAGCCTTCCTTCCAAATCATAAGCCTTCTCTACATCAAAGAAAACCGCTCCCACCACTTCCTTATTTGCCTGTGCCTTCTGTATGACTGACTCTAGGCACAGTAAAGGATCCATCATTCCCCTTCCTTTCCTGAACCCACTTTGATCTGGTGACATTAGGCCTCTGCTCTCCAGGAAGAACATCAGCCTTTCCGTTATCAAATCAAATTTTATTTGTCAAATGCTCCTAATACAACAGGTATTACCTTACCATGAAATGCTTACTTACAAGCCCTTAACCAACAATGCAGTTAAAGAAAGAGTTAAGAAAATATTTACTAAATAAACTAAAGTAAAAATAGTAAAATAAAAATAAAAAGTAACACAAAAATAACAGTAACGAGGCTATATACAGGGGGTACCGGTACCGAGTCAAAGCGCGGGGGTAAGGTTAGTCAAGTTATTTTGTACATGTAGGTAGGGGTAAATTGACTATGCATAGATAAAAAATAAATAGATGCATAGATAAAAAATAGCTACCCTCTGTAGCGCCTTATGCCGAGCAGTTGCCATACCAGGCGGCGATGCAACCGGTCAGGATGATCTCTATGGTGCAGCTGTAGAACCTTTTGAGGATCTGGAGACTCATGTCAAATCTTTTCAGTCTCCTGATGGGGAAAAGATGTTGTCGTGCCCTCTTCGTGACTGTCTTGGTGTGTTTGAACCATGATAGTTTGTTGGTGATGTGGACACCAAGGAACTTGAAACTCTCGACCCGCTCCACGACAGCCCCGGGAATGTTAATGGGGGCCTGTTCGACACGTTTTTTCCTGTAGTTCATGATCAGCTCCTTTGTCTTGCTCACATTGAGGGAGAGGTTGTTGTCCTGGCACCACACTGCCAGGTCTCTGACCTCCTCCCTATAGGCTGTCTAATCGTTGTCGGTTATCAGGCTTACCACTGTTGTGTCGTCAACAAACTTAATGATGGTGTTGGAGTTGTGTTTGGCCACTCCGTCGTGGGTGAACAGGGAGTACAGGAGGGGACAAAGCACACACCCTTGAGGGACCCCAGTGTTGAGGATCAGCATGGCAGATGTGTTGTTGCCTACCTTTACCACCTGGGGGCGGGCCCGTAAGAAAGTCCAGGATCCAGTTGCAGAGGGAGGTGTTTAGTCCTAGAGTCCTTAGCTTTGTGATGAGCTTTGAGGGCACTATGGTGTTGAACAGTGAGCTAGTAGTCAATGAACAGCATCCTCACATAGGTGTTCCTTTTGTCCAGGTGGGAAAGGGCAGTGTGGAGTGTGATTGAGATTGCATCGTCTGTAGATCTGTTGGGGCGGCATGCAAATTGGAGTGGGTCTAGGATATCCAGGATGATGGTCTTGATGTGAGTCATGAACAGCCTTTCAAAGTGAGTGAGTGCTACGGTGTGGTAATCACTTAGGCAGGTTACCTTTGCTTCCTTGGTCACAGGGACTATGGTGGCCTGCTTGAAACATGTAGGTATTACAGACTCGGCCAGGGACAGGTTGAAAATATCAGTGAAGACACTTGCCAGTTGGTCCGCGCATGCTTGGGTACCCGTCCTAGTAATCTGTCTGGCTCTGTGGCTTTGTGAATGTTGACCTGCTAAATGTCTTGCTCACATCGGCTATGGAGAGAGTGATCACATAGTCGTCCGGAACAGATGGTGCTCTCATGTGTCGTGACTTTGGCTATGCCGGATTAATTGATAAGACATGCTATTCTGTAAAATAATTGATCCGTAATCAATATCACCTGATTGAGCTAATCATGTAAATGTAATTAACTAGAGAGTCGGACACCACAAAATAATATTTATAGAGCTGTTATCTTCCGAATAAACTCTTAAAGACCTAGTAATATTTTACATCATTAGCAGTCAATATCAATCGTCATCTTACTTCAGTCTCATCATCTGAAAGTTGTAAATTCTTGGTTATCTGCAAGAACCCTGGCTAACAAGTTGAATCAGCAATACAAAATTGGGTTTAATGATTTATTTACTAAATACCTAACTAATCACACAGAATTCACATACACACAATTAATCATAACTTGATTACAAATTACGTCATAAAGGAAAACGTCCCTAGCGGGCGGAACAGATATGACAGCTTGTTACACAAAGGAAAAGGGGCTGGGTTGAGTGAAAGAGCGGGAGACTGAGGAACAAAGGGAAAAAGCTGTGCTATCGTAAATACAGTATCTTATGCATTCTAAATTACCGCCCATTTGGAAAAGGAAAATGCAATAAATATTTACTCTGAGCTGCGCTTCAGTAGGTTGGTGGTAGATGGAAGACCGTGTTGCCAAACCGAGTCCTTTGAAGAATGTCTCTGGTTGTCAATTGGATACGTTGTAGTAACGTCGTTGGGTGATAGACGGGATACTCTGTCTGTTCCTTCCTAAACCTCGTTGCATCTGCTGTTGCTAACTCAATGGCTAGAAGGTATCACTTCTGTAGTGAATAAAAGTTAAAGTTCATACCATTCGCAACCAAAGCTCACGCTGATGTTGGCTTCGTTCTGTAGTTATTATCTGAACCATTCTGATATAGGACCGTCGTCCCCACATCTTCGGAACAGAAGAGAGCGTGTTTGAAAAGTTTTATAGCTCATGTCCCTTCACAGAGGCGGGCCACTGAGTGAGCAGCCCTAACTTATGAAAACCCAATTCTCACATTTTAGAAGCTAAAATTACATTTCATCCCATCACAAATAATTTCATATTCAAACATTTAAATTGAACAACAATGGTCTACAGCTTATCATGAGGTACTCTACCTCAGGCAAGCACGTCACATCGGTCTCGCTAAAGAAAAACATATTTGTCCAGTTTGAGGTGAGTAATTGCTGTTCTGATGTCCAGAAGCTCTTTTCAGTCATAGGAGACGGTAGCGGCAACATTATGTACGAAAAAAGTTTTAAAAATAAGTTGCACGCAATAAAACAAACAAAATATCACAGTTGGTTAGGAGCCCGTAAAACGGCAGTCATCCCCTCCGGCGCCATTATATATCCTTTCCATAAGTTTACATGTATGAAATGCCAATGCTATCGGCCTATAGTTTGGACTAGTAGGGTCTTTCTTCCCTGGTTTGTCGGCACTACTAAAGCCTGCTTCGAACTGTCAGGCAGTTTCCTCATTGTAAAAGCTCAACACTTTCCCCATTGTAGTGTCATTGAGATGAGTCATCATGATGTAAAACATCTCATCCTTCCCATTTAGATCCTACCCCAGCTTTAGCTATAACTCTCTTAATCTCAGCCAAGGTAAAAGGAGCATTCAATGCATCCTCCACCACTTCTCTCTGTTCCAGGACCCCAGTATGTTCTCCGCTGCCCCTATTCTGTCAGATTACTTGAGCTGTGTACCTTCATAAATGCCTGAGCTAACATTTCTGCCTTCTCCAGATCTCTCACTGCAACAGCCTCCCCGCTTTTCTGCATTGGGAGATCCCAATCTCGTCTGACCCCACTCATCCTCTTAATTGCACTTCTGTTTAACTGGTGAGGTAAGTATTTGTTAGCGTAAATATGAGACTGCAACAGCCCTTCAAATTTGGCAGAGTTTAGCACTGGCAAGGCAAATACCAGGGCGTTTTCTAGGCCAATCGGCCACAAGATGGCAGTATGATTCCTTTTATGTCGTTTGTCACTAGATGTACGACCGACAGGTTAGGAGAGCATTTTAGCTAACCTTAACCCTTTTCCTAACCTTAACCTAAGTGTCCTAAGCTGCCACGTTAATTATCCTAACCTGCTGTGTAAGTTCTCCTAACCTGCTAGGAAAAAGTCACTTCCGGTTGTAGCTGTACTCCCTATAGTAAGAACCCAGCTATATCTATTGACTAAAAAGAGAAGACCTTAAAGACTTTGGATAGTCTGTTTTTAGTAAATATATATGGCTACATGCAGGGGAGAGTGTAATGCAGTGGCTCATATGGTTATCAATGTATAAAAGGCAATATGCATTGATAATGCACAACACACTGTGGTAAAATACAAAAACACTTTCTTCAACCATTTAAAACAAGTAATGGTGCCTTATAAGTCTAATGATGCCTTCATGAACGATTGAACATAGGCGTCATTTCCACAGCCTAATGAAACCATTCTGAAACTGTGGTATGGTATTTATTAAAGGATTGAAAGGGGATATAACTTATTTGACACACAGTTGGGAAACAAAACTAGTTTCATAGAACCTTCAAATAAACTGAATTTCATTATATATTTCAAGTAACTATTGCATAATACATGAATTATTGCTGATTTACATTGAGGTCCTTCTCTTTGGTTTTTAAATGCATGTACATATATAAGTGAAGGTATTAGATATAAAGAGTATTGCATATTAGATAGTGTGTAGAAGAAGAGAGCAAGTAGTGTTGATTGAGCTGCACGAGAGAATATGCATAACAGTACAGTAGTACTGATATACAGGTAACTGCCAAAATAAAGGAAGAACCAACATAAAGTGTTGTAATAGGGCGTTGAGCCACTACGAGCTAGAACAGCTTCAATGCACTTTGGCATAGATTCTGCAGTCTTGAACTCTATTGGAGGGATGTAACACTATTCCTCCATGAGAAATTACATCATTTGTTGTTTTTATTGATGGTGGTGGAAAAAGGCTGCCTCAGGCCCCGCTCCAGAATCTCCCATAATTGGGTTGAGATCTGGTGACTGAGACGGCCATGGCATATGGTTTACATCGTTTTCATGCTCATCAAACATTCCGTGACCATTTGTGCCCTATGGATGGGGTCATTGTCATCCTATGGGGCATAGCCATGGTAGCCAAAACAATGTCCTGTTCAGCATTTTTATACATAACCCTAAGCATGATGGGCTGTTTATTGCTTAATTAACACAGGAACCACACCTGTGTGGAAGCACCTGTTTTCAATATACTTTTGTGTCCCTCATTTACTCAAGTGTTTCCATTACTTTGGCTGTTGCCTGTATCTTTGTGAGAGTAAGTGAATTATGATTGCATGTGTGTGTGTGTGTGTGTATACAATAGGCAGGATTCCATTGACCCAGGTTTATTCGACAAAGCAATGTCGCAACGTTGTGACGTGTAATGGAAACATAGGAGACATTTCTAAAGACTAACAACATTTTAAACGGTTCAACAGCGGTGGATTTTTATTTAGTCAAACGTCATTTATTGTTTAAGATTATGGTCAAAACAGTTTTGAAAAAAATGATGATTGCCGAATCATTTTTGAAGGTATGCAAGGAGCGAGTCACCTCGTAACTATAAAACTCCATTCACAATATGTATCAAAATGTGTATGAGTATGCTGATGGACACCCCGACACCCCTAACCACGGCTCTGGCTGTTCTCTGTGACTGATAGAGGCCCTCTCCTCCCGCTGACATTTTGGCCCCTCTCACTACAGTGGAAGTCAATTGAATTTGATGTTATTTTGACTACAGGCCTGTTGTAGAACATGAAGCCTCTAAGCCTGACCCCACTGCTTTATTCCCCTGACCCCGACCATCCCACCCCTAACACACTGTCATTGTTACTCCTCACAAGTTCCGGGGTGACTGAGGTAAAAACAAAGAATAAGAAAGAGAGTTAAGACTGTTCCTACCTTCACTCTGCACCAGCACAACCAAGCAGCAGCAAGCGATAATGCAAGAAACACCTAAACTTCCCCTGTTGACTTCCTACTCTCTTTTTCCCCTCTTGCGTTCTCTTTCTATATATCTCCCTAATTATCTCCGCCTCTGCTGATTGTATGATTTACTGGTTCATTGATTTGTCAAACTACCAATCATATCAATCTATTTCTCTTATCTATTTAGCCATCTACAATATGTAATGAGCCTCGATTAAGATGATCCGTTTTATAAAGTATCAGTGGTGTCAGTTTAGACAATGTTCACAGTAAAAGTGTAGTTTCCAGATGTAAAATGTAAAGTTGTACGAACATGTATAGCCTATTTGACTGAAATAAATATTTTATTGCCTAGTTTTGAGACTACATAAGGCATTTTAAGGCAGCATAGTAACTTCAAAATATAACTCAGAAAATCCAAATGAATTTAGTTATTAACTTGACCTGATATGACTGTCCCTTGTGGCAAGAAGTGACATCCCAGATAGTCAAATACTAACTAGACAACACATACTAAATGGCTCCTATATAGAGTGCCTTTGGAAAGTATTCAGACCACTTGACTTTTTCCACATTTTGTTACGTTACAGCCTTGTTCTAAAATGTATTAAATTGTTTTTTCCCCTCATCAATCTACACACAATACCCCAAAATGACAAAGCAAAAACAGTTTTTAGAAATTGTAGCTAATTTATAAAATATAAAAACTGAAATATGACATTTACATAAGGTCTCAGATCCTTTACTCAGTACTTTGTTGAAGCACCTTTGGCAGTGATTTCAGCCTCGAGTCGTCTTGGGTATGCCGCTACAAGCTTGGCACAACTGTATTTGGGGGGTTTCTCCCATTCTTCTCTGCAGATCCATTCAAGCTCGGTCAGGTTGGATGGGGAGTGTTGCATCACAGCTATTTTCAGGTCTCTCCAGAGATGTTTGATTGGGTTCAAGTCCGGGCTCTGGCTGGGCCACTCAAAGACATTCAGAGACTAGTCCCAAAACCTCTCCTTAGTTGTCTTGGCTGTGTGCTTAGGGTCTTTGTCCTAATATAAGTTGACCCTTCACCCCAGTCTGAGGTCCCGAGCGCTCTGGAGCAGGTTTTCATGAAGGATCTCTCTGTACTTTGCTCCGTTCATCTTTGCCTCAATCCTGACTAGTCTCCCAGTCCCTGTCGCTGAAAATCATCCCCACAGCATGCTGCCACCACCATGCTTCACCATAGGGATGGTTCCAGGTTTACTCCAGATGTCACACTTGGCATTCAGGCCAAAGAGTTCAATCTTGGTTCCATCAGACGAGAGAATCTTGTTTCTCATGGTCTGAGAGTCTTTAGGTGCCTTTTGCCAAACTCCAAGCGGGCTGTCATGTGCCTTTTACTGAGGAGTGGCTTCCGTCTGGCCACTCTACCATAAAGGCCTGATTGGTGGAGTGCTGCAAAGATAGTTGTCCTTCTGGAAGGTTCTCCCATCTCCACAGAGGAACTCTAGAACTCTGAGTGACTATCAGGTTCTTGGTCACCTCCCTTTGGCTTGGCGGCAAGCTCTAGGAAGAGTCTTGGTGGTTCCAAACTTCTTCCATTTAAGAATGATGGAGGCCAGTGTGTTCTTGGGCACCTTCAATGCTTTAGAAATGTTTTGGTACCCTTCCCCAGATCTATGCCTCGACACAATCCTGTCTCGGAGCTCTACGGACAATTCCTTCAACCTCGTGGCTTGGTTATTGCACTGGCATGCACTGTCCACTGTGGACATATAGACAGGTGTGTGCCTTTCCAAATCATGTCCAATCAATTGAATTTACCACAGGTGAAATCCAATGAAGTGGTAGAAACATCTCAAGGATGGTCAATGGAAACAGGATGTACTTGAGCTCAATTTCGAGTAACATAGAAAAAGGTCTGAATACTTATAAAAAATAAGGTATCTGTTTTTATTTTTTATTTTACTTCGCAAAATCTAAAAATCTGTTTTCACTTTGTCATTATGGGGTTTTTTGTGTAGATTGCTGAGATTTTTAAAAAATTTAATCAATTCTAGAAAAGGGCTGTAACCTAACAAAATGTGGAAAAAGTCAAGGGGTCTGAATACTTTCCAAAGGCACTGTATTATTGATCTAAAAGCACAGATTGACTCATTCATTAAATCAGTTTGATTGAATAGAATATGGTTTTATGATTTTGTGGTAGAAATACACATTGTTACCAGTTGTAAATAAGTTGTTAAAATGAAAACGAGGAGCAGACAAGAGTCAAACATGAAAATCCTTTCACAAATCAATTGGAAGAAAAAGCTTATCAACATGTCTCAAAATACTTTCTGTACCACATTTTCACATAGAAAGTGTGATGAAATGATATTATGAACTATTTGTTCCATCTGTTCTGAGGCAACATTAAACTTGTTTGTGGATCCGCAGGGTATGTGGGTGCCCCGTATTGAGACACTGGACTCTCCCCTATGTGAGTTCTTTGATGTGACTTCATTTTGGAGCGCTGGGTGAAGCATTTCCCACACTGTGTGCACTTGTAGGGCTTCTCCCCGGTGTGGACCAGAGCATGTCTGATCAAGTTGCACTGCTGGGTAAAACTCCTGCCACACTGTTCACAGGTGTACGGTTTCTCTCCGGTGTGACTCCGGAGGTGTACTTTGAGCTCGCTGAAACGCTGGAAGCTCTTCCCACAGAAGGTGCAGCTGAAACGCCTCTCGGTTGTGCCGCCTGATCTCCACTGAGTCCTCATTCTCTTCACCATGTTAAAACTACTGTGACTCAGGCTGTATCCAGAGAAGGTGGAGGTGGTGGCCATGTTTGACCCTGTCGTGCACTCACTCAATCTCACTGTTGCTTCTGAAGCCCTGTATTGATGCTGCCTTGACTGTGGAGCTAAACTATTTCCTTCATTACTTGAGTTCAGCATCTCACTGCTCTGTCCCTCTGGCATCTGTTGTCTAGTCTCATTAGCCAATGTCCTGACATGTCTTGTCATGTGTTTTGCTGCACTGAACATGTTAGCATGTGGTTTCCATATAGAAGAGTGAAGCGATGGCCCTACTTCACCTGTCATAGTAGGAACAGATGGCAGCCCACTATGAGATGGGACCATTGAGATATTCTGAGAGTACTCTTCTGTGGAATGAAAGGAGAAATCTGGGTGGCCATCAGGGTCAGTGTCTCTGCCTGGACCCACAGAGGTCCACAGCTGCCCATCAGTCTCATCCATGACAAACTGGTCAGATCCTGTCAGGACCGTGGTCTGATCTAACTCCTCCTCTTTCTCATCCTTCACCATCACTAGGTCTAATGAGTCGTCGTCCTCGTCTGGCCGGTGCTGCTCTGTACTGAATACCTCTGTAGATGCGAGCCGGGGTGTTCCTGGTTCCTCTGGATGATCAGAATTGGGGTAATGTTCCACTGAGTCTTCGTGAGATATATTGGGTTGTGTGATGAAGTCCTCACCACAGTGCTGTTGCTCAAAGGATGGTGGTTTCCCAGGCTTGGAACCAGATTCTAATGATTTGGGGATCAACATAAATTAAACATTATAAAAGACCCATAACAGTTGCAAAACATGACTGCTTTTGAACTGACTGTGTGTCCATGCGCTACATATGCCAGAACATAAAACACCCAACCCCAATGCAACGATTTGGAACGTGTATACCACCACACCCACACAGTCTTCCATAGACAGACAGAGCAGTACCCCTTATGGTCACACCCACCCTCTCCAGTGATCCTGAGCTCTTCCTGAGGGTCAGTCTTCCACACGTCCTCTGCTGTCTCCTCATCTTTGATCAGTATGGGTTCAGTCTCCACTCTCTGCTCCACATCTGTAGGCTGTAACAGGGGACTGAGGTTATTACTCTGGACACACAGCATATCTAACCCTTTTCATGCTCATGAATCACACAAAAACGATAAAATCTCTTGATAATCCAATATCAGAATTGATCATAGATGTAAAATGTGATGTATCACACCTGGGGTTGAGAGTCTTCTTCAACAGCCAGCTCTTCATCTCTGCACTGTGAGCTACTCCTCTGCCTGTTCAAAACAATCTTGACTGGATATGAAGATCTCTCTGATGCCATGGGGTAAAAACCTGGAAAATAATTGTATTCAATGAAATATCAGGGATAATCACACATTTTTGTCCCCAGTTGTTCCATGGTGCAATCAAATAGCTCTCGAGAACCCAAGGGGGCATAGCCAGTTTACAGCCAGTCCCCCTTTTGGGTTCTCAGCTGATGGGACGAACCACAGCTGGCTCCATATGAACTACAATTCCGTCCCAACACACTGTCTACGCAAATATGCCTCACTTGCCATACGGTTTTGGAAACCTTCAGAACTTAACTTTTATAAGCGAGAAAGAATCTTTCAACTACGAAAGATACACTTACTATGCGCAGTTTAGCAAAGTTGCACCCGATTGTTTTCACACACCGCCTCAGCTACAACACATCCTCACCTTGCTAGACACCACCGATCCATGTTTCATTTTCGTTTTGTCTTGATTATTTACACACCTGGTTTCCATTCCATTAATTATGTTCATTATTTAACCCTCTGATTTCCTTCTCTGTTTTGTGCGTTATTGTTTGTCATGTGGGTTCTCGTTGTTTGTGCTTTAGTTTATTGTATATGTTCCTTGTTGGAATCTTACCATTTATTGAGTAAATCGTGGATTATTACTCAGAACTGTGTCCTGCGCCTGACTCTGCCTTTATTCAATTTTACCAACGGCCTCACAACTAATGGTTATGATTCATTATTCCTGGTAGATACAAAATGTTATGATTGCAGACAGAACCCAGAGAATGCGATGGTGCAATATTGAATTACTCATATTTTGATAGGGTGCATTCATGGTCAACGTCAGCCAGAGGTATACCCATGCTGTAGATACAGTGGGGCAAAAAAGTATTTAGTCAGCCACCAATTGTGCAAGTTCTCCCACTTAAAAAGATGAGAGGCCTGTAATTATTAATTATTAATTATGCACACGCACCCTCACACATAAGGATGGCTCTGTTGTGGAAAGACTGATACATGTTTGATAGTGTCTTGATGCTGTATTGTTTGTCCTTCATGTTCTAATACTTTAATGTTAACCCTTCCTTGTGTTTTTTGTAATAAATCAAAATAAAAAATTAAATCTTGTGTTGCAATTCTGATGTACAATAATAACTTTCAGCGTTTTGGCAGTTTCATCTCACCAACAAAAAAAACATACGAACGGCTTGTGAGGAGTGCTTCGTGAACAAGCACAACACAGTATTTAAAAAAACCCAGTTAAAAGTCTCCATTCTCTTTTACTCCTCAGTTGAGTTTACTTCACATTTAGGTAGCTAATGTAATGGATTTGTTTGCCAGGACAAGTTTAGATAGCACTAGCTGTATTATGACGTTTCAGTTCGCTAGGTGTATACAGTGGGGCAAAAAAGTATTTAGTCAGCCACCAATTGTGCAAGTTCTACCACTTAAAAAGATGAGAGAGATGCCATTAATACAGGTAATACATTTTCATCATAGGTACACTTCAACTATGACAGACAAAATTAGAAAAAAAAATCCAGAAAATCACATTCTCCAATTCCTCAGCTTCCCTCAGCCCATCCCATCTATCTCTGCTGGTCACCCTCAGCTTCCCTCAGCCCATCCCATCCCAACCCTCAGCTTCCCTCAGCCCATCCCATCTATCTCTGCTGGCCACCCACTTCGTGTTTCTACGCATCACATATCTTTCAACTATGCTATGATGTTTAACGTACAATTTCAATCTATCTAATCGAATAGAATCTACAGATTGCGTGTTGAAGATAAATACTTTTACTAAGAGTATTAGTATATTATTAATTGACTGACCCGGTCTCTCCAGATCGCCTAACAGTACTATTTCTAGGGTCAATTGTAGATCAATGCTATGTATTTTCAGCCATTCCTGAACCTGAGACCAGAAACAGGCTACCTGAGGGCAATACCAAAATAAATGGTCTATTGATTCTGTGTCCTCACAACAAAATCTGCAGAGCTTTGATGATTGTATGACCCAAATATTCAACATTTTGTTGTTGGCAAAAATTCTATGTAATAATTTTAGCTGAAAAGCACAAAGTTTTGAATCTTGCGTCGTTTTATATATCAACTCATACACCCTGTACCATGGAATCGGTACATCAAAAATCTCTTCCCAACTATTTTGCAATCTGTATGGCACAGTTGTCAACATCCTGGTCCTCAAAAGAAACTGGTATACTTTCCTATTTATGCTATTTTTATTCCTCTGCCAGTTTTGATCCTTTATATTGGGCAGACAGACCATTTTCCTACCTCCTCCCGCTGCCACCCGCCTCCTCCATTTTTGGGGCAATGCTGTAATCAATTGGTTGTACTCTTGGATTGAGCAGACCTTCCCGTACAATTCTGATAACTCCATGAAGGACATAACTCTACCATTACAATTTACAATATAATTTAAGAACAAAATACCCTTTTCAAACATCTTTCCCATAAATACAGGTATTTTATCAACCGGCACATTTAATTCAGCCATAATATTTGTTGTAATATTTGTTCTATCTTTTCAGAGGGATGAAATTGAAATTGTAGCCAGCTTTGCAAATCTTGTTTGAAAAAGACAGATACTTTGAAAAAAGTATAATTTTCAATTAATCGAAAATGAGACATGGCAAACTGCACAAAGGCAAAAAGGCCATTTTTAAACAATGGATGAGCTTTTCTTATTAATCTACTTGAGAACCATTTAGGGTTCAAATAAAACTTTTGAATGAGTGAAGCTTTTAGAGGGAGGTTTAGTGCTTTTATATTTAATAATCTCAACCCACCCAATTCATATTCATTATATAGATAGGCTTGTTTTATTTAGTCTGTTTTAGCGTCCCAGATAAAGCAAAAACATTTTGCTCATATGATTTGAAAAACGAATCATCAGGACTAGGCAGCGCCAAAAGTAAGTGAGTAAACAGATATGATTAAGGAGTTAATCAGGCCAATTTTTCCATATATAGACAGGTATTTACCTCTCCATGGTTGCAGGATCTTGTCTATTTTTACAAGTTTTCTATTGAAATTCATTGTGGAGAGCTTATTTATATCTTTTGTAATATGAATACCCGAGTATGTCTACTTCACCATCAGCCCATTTTATAGGTAAGCTGCAGGGTAATGTAAAAGTTGTATTTTTTTAAGGGTCCAATAGGTTTTAGTCCAGAGAGTACAGAAAAGTTATCTAGATTTTAATGAGACATTGCAGGGATCTAGCTTGCGGACTTAACATAAGACTTGAGTCATCGGCATACATGGACACCTTTGTTTTTAAGCCTTGGATTTCTAATCCTCTAATATTGTTATTGGATCTGATTTTAATAGCTAGCATTTTGATGGCCATAACAAATAGATATGGTGACAGTGAACACCCTTGTTTAACTCCTCTTGACAATTCAAAACTCTCTGAGAAGGAGCCGTTACTTACTATTTTACACCTGGGGTTGCTATACATTATTTTTACCCATTTTATTTACACTGCTCAAAAAAATTAAGGGAACACTTAAACAACACGACGTAACTCCAAGTCAATCACACTTCTGTGAAATCAAACTGTCGACTTAGGAAGCAACACTGATTGACAGTAAATGTCACGTGCTGTTGTGCAAATGGAATAGACAACAGGTGGAAATTATAGGCAATTAGCAAGACACCCCCTTTTAAGGAGTGGTTCTGCAGGTGGTGACCACAGACCACTTCTTAGTTCCTATGCTTCCTGGCTGATGTTTTGGTCACTTTTGAATGCTGGCGGTGCTTTCACTGTAGTGGTAGCATGAGACGGAGTTTACAACCCACACAAGTGGCTCAGGTAGTGCAGCTCATGCAGGATGGCACATCAATGCGAGCTGTGGCAAGAAGGTTTGCGGTGTCTGTCAGCGTAGTGTCCAGAGCATGGAGGCGCTACCAGGACACAGGCCAGTACATCAGGAGACGTGGAGGAGGCCGTAGGAGGGCAACAACCCAGCAGCAGTACCGCTACCTCCGCATTTGTGCAAGGAAGAGCAGGAGGAGCACTGCCAGAGCCCTGAAAAATGACCTCCAGCAGGCCACAAATGTGCATGTGTCTGCTCAAACAGTCAGAAACAGACTCCATGAGGGTGGTATGAGGGCCCGACGTCCAGAGGTGGGGGTTGTGCTTACAGCCCAACACCGTGCAGGACGTTTGGCATTTGCCAGAGAACACCAAGATTGGCAAATTCGCCCCTGGCGCCCTGTGCTCTTCACATATGAAAGCAGGTTCACACTGAGCACATGTGACAGACGTGACAGAGTCTGGAGACGCTGTGGAGAACGTTCTGCTGCCTGCAACATCCTCCAGCATGACTGGTTTGGCGGTGGGTCAGTCATGGTGTGGGGTGGCATTTCTTTGGGGGGCCGCACAGCCCTCCATGTGCTCGCCAGAGGTAGCCTGACTGCCATTAGGTACCGAGATGAGATCCTCAGACCCCTTGTGAGACCATTTGCTGGTGTGGTTGGCCCTGGGTTCCTCCTAATGCAAGACAATGCTAGACCTCATGTGGCTGGAGTGTGTCAGCAGTTCCTGCAAGAGGAAGGCATTAATGCTATGGACTGGCCCGCCCGTTCCCCAGACCTGAATCCAATTGAGCACATCTGGGACATCATGTCTCGCTCCATCCGCCACGTTGCACCACAGACTGTCCAGGAGTTGGCGGATGCTTTAGTACAGATCTGGGAGGAGATCCCTCAGGAGACCACCCGCCACCTCACCAGGAGCATGCCCAGGTGTTGTAAGGAGGTCATACAGGCACGTGGAGGCCACACACACTACTGAGCCTCATTTTGACTTGTTTTAAGGACATTGCATCAAAGTTGGATCAGCCTGTAGTGTGGTTTTCCACTTTAATTTTGAGTGTGACTCCAAATCCAGACCTCCATGGGTTGATAAATTTGATTTACATTGATAATTTTTGTGTGATTTTGTTGTCAGCACATTCAACTATGTAAAGAAAAAAGTATTTAATAAGAATATTTCATTCATTCAGATCTAGGATGTGTTATTTTAGTGTTCCCTTTATTTTTTTGAGCAGTGTATAAGAGAATTACCAAAATTGAAAAAATTCAGGCATTTATAAATAAAATCCTGTCTTACTTTATCAAATGCCTTTTCAAAATCTGCTATAAATACCATTCCTGGCTTCTTATATGTTTCATGATGTTCTATTATTTCTAGTAGTTGTCGTATATTATCTCCAATGTATCGTCCATGTAAAAAACCTGTCTGATCAGGATGAACAATACCTGGTAAAATCCTTTTAATTCTGAGTGCTATGCATTTTGCTAGTATTTTTGCATCACAACATTTGTTCAAGCCTAAAATGTTAGTGCTATGCATTATGTTTCAGGCATGAATTTTCTTACGATACTAACAATTTACATATTGATTTTATTATGATCTTAATGATACTTACGTTCAACCTTTTGGCAGGTATCTTGCTACATAAATGCACCTCAGGTGGCAGACAGCTTCGTGAATAGACCACAATATTTAACATTTCCATCTATCACCTCCTCCCAGCTGCCCACTGCACTGAGGCTAGGAAACACTGTCACCACCGATAAATCCACGATAATTGAGAATTTCAATAAGCATTTTTCTACTGCTGGCCATGCTTTCTACCCGGCTACCCCTAACCCAGTCAACAGCCCTGCACCTCCCACAGCAACTTGCCCAAGCCTCCCCCATTTATCCTTCACCCAAATCCAGATAGCTGATGTTCTGAGAGAGCTGCAAAATCTGGACCCCTACAAATCAGCTGGGCTAGACAATCTGGACCCTCTCTTTCTAAAATTATCTGCCGAAATTGCTGCAACCCCTATTACTAGCCTGTTCAACCTCTCTTTCGTATTGTCTAAGATCCCCAAAGATTGAAAATCTGCCGCGGTCATCCCCCTCTTCACAGGGGGTGACACTCTAGAACCAAACTGCTACAGACCTATATCTATCCTACCATGCCTTTCTAAGGTCTTCGAAAGCCAAATTTAACAAACAGATCACCGACCATTTCGAATCCCACCGTAACTTCTCCGCTATGCAATCTGGTTTCTGAGCTGGTCATGGGTGCACCTCAGCCACACAAGGTCCTAAACGATATCATAACCGCCATCGATAAGAGACAGTACTGTGCAGCTGTATTCATCAACCTGGCCAAGGCTTTCGACTCTGTCAATCACCACATTCTTATCAGCAGACTCAGCAGCCTTGGTTTCTCAAATGACTGCCTCGCCTAGTTCACCAACTACTTCTCAGACAGAGTTCAATGTGTCAAATCGGAGGGCCTGTTGTCCGGACCTCTGGCAGTCTCTATGGGAGTGCCACAGGGTTCAATTCTCGGGCCAACTCTCTTCTCTGTACAAATCAACGATGTCACTCTTGCTACTGGTGATTCCCTGATCCACCTTTACGCAGATGACACCATTCTGTATACTTCTGGCCCTTCTTTGGACACTGTGTTAACTAACCTCCAGACGAGCTTCAATGCCACACAACTCTCCTCCCGTGGCCTCCATGCTCTTCAACCGATCGCTGCCTACACCTGCCCGCCCGTCCAGCATCATTACTCTGGACGGTTCTGACTTAGAATATGTGGACAACTACAAATACCTAGGTGTCTGGTTAGACTGTAAACTCTCCTTCCAGACTCACATTAAGGATCTCCAATCCAAAATAAAATGTGGAATTGGCTTCCTATTTCGCAACAAAGCATCCTTCACTCATGCTGCCAAACATACCCTTGTAAAACTGACCATCCTACCGATCCTCGACTTCGGCGATGTCATTTACAAAATAGCCTCCAACACTCTACTCAGCAAATTGGATGCAGTCTATCACAGTGCCATCGTTTGGTCACCAAAGCCCATATACTACCCATTACTGCGACCTGTACGCTCTCGTTGGCTGGCCCTCGCTTCATATTCGTCACCAAACCCACTGGCTCCAGGTCATCTATAAGTCTTTGCTAGGTAAAGCCCCACCTTATCTCAGCTCACTGGTCACCATAGCAGCGCCCACTTGTAGCACGCGCTCCAGCAGGTATATTTCACTGGTCACCCCCAAAGCCAATTCCTACTTTGGCCGCCTTTCCTTTCAGTTCTCTGCTGCCAATGACTGGAACGAACTGCAAAAATCACTGAAGCTGGAAACTCATATCTCCCTCAATAACTTTAAGCACCAGCTGTCAGAGCAGCTCAAAGATCACTGCACATGCACATAGCCCATCTGTAAATAGCCCATCCAACTACCTCATCCCCAAACTGTTATTTATTTGGCTCCTTTGCACCCCAGTATCTCTACTTGCACACTCATCTTCTGCACATCTATCACTCCAGTGTTTAATTGCTATATTGTAATTATTTTTGCCACCCTGGCCTATTTCTTGCCTTACCTCCCTTATCCTACCTCATATAGGGTAGGGCAGGGTAGCCTAGTGGTTAGAGCGTTGGACTAGTAACCGGAAGGTTGCGAGTTCAAACCCCCGAGCTGACAAGGTACAAATCTGTCGTTCTGCCCCTGAACAGGCAGTTAACCCACTGTTCCCAGGCCGTCATTGAAAATAAGAATTTGTTCTTAACTGACTTGCCTGGTTAAATAAAGGTAAAAAAAAAAAAATATATATATATTTTTTTTATATTGTATTATTGACTGTATGTTTGTTTATTCCATGTGTAACTCTGTGTTGTTGTTTGTGTCGCACTGCTTTGCTTTTTCTTGGCCAGGGCGCATTTGTAAATAGCCTACCTGGTTAAATAAAGGTGAAATAAATAAAAATTAGATTTTTTTTTGCCATAGGGTGGAGAGAAATGTTTGCAGTTTTTAATATGATATATGAGCGAGAGTGACTAACAAAAATCAATGCAGATTCCATCGGTAATTCAACCATGATTACTACAAGTTTAGACAGGCTCTTATGGAAAAAGATTGCAGTCAGAGTGCAGTATAACTGTAGTTAAAATGCGGTATAACTGCAGTATGCTGCAAATGCTGTGAACAAAATAGCACTTTTTTTTACTGCAGTAATTTTGCAGTTCAACTGCAGTTATTCTGCAATTACTGCACACAAAATACCACAGTTGACAGCAGTTACTGCACTTTTACTGCAGTTTCAAAACTGCAATCTTCTTTTGTAAGTTGCTGGCTAGACTAATTTACCAGTCTCAAAAAATGTTAGCTGACCTGGGCTGATTGAGTGACTGTCAGTGACTGACATAAGATAACTGCTGATGCACAACTCAATTTCACCTTGTGTATTCTACTATTCTAACTCTTCAACAGTAAATTGAGACCCCGCTAGTTGCCAATCCCTAGTCTATTGAATGTGCTAGCAATCAAATTACCATGAATAAGACGTCATCAACTACCTTTTCTCCTGACTCGTTGTGTTTTCTTCAGCTCGCTCTCCATCACTTGACACTTCCTTTTTAGTAAATCAATATCTCGCTGGCTTTGGGTCATTTCCAAACGTATAACTGCACAGCTATCATCTACACGTTGGTTTATTTCTGCTACAGCTGCTTTAGCTAAAACCTCCATTAAGGAGACCAACTGCGCCTGAAAATTGCAGCTGGCCATCTTGTTCAGCCAGTATTCTCTGTGATTAAGTAAATAGTCTACAAATCTCGAGTCAATGTGCAATAAACAATCCGTTAATTTCAATTTCTCACACTATGGTAAATGTTATTTGCCCAATTTGGCATTTGTTAAGAGATCGATTGAAGCAATAGATGTTGATCAATTCCAACAATGTTCAAAAGAGAGATACGTGCGCAATCGCACTTCCGTTCAACTTGTGACGTAAGTATTTATTACCGTAAATATGAGACCGCAAAAGCCCTTCAAAATGGGCAGAGTTTAGCACTGGCAAGTGAAATACCAAAGTGTATAGGACAGCCATATCTATCGACAAAAAAATTATACGTTAAAGTCCAGTGGCTCACATGGTTAGAACTGCATAAAAGGTTATATGCATTTATAATGCACTATTTAAATGTATAATGCACAACACACTGCGATAAAATACAAAAACACTTTATTCAACCATTATTCAAAGTTATGGTTCCTTATGAGTCTAATAATGCCTTTATACACAGGTGTCAGGAAATTGTTAAACATTTAAAATATTGCCATCTCTGTTGTCATCCACACAACCTAATGAAACCATTCTGAAAATGTGGTATAGTATTTATTAAAGGGATATAACTTGTTTGACACAGCTGGGGATCAAGGACAATAATCTAGTTTCATGTAAACTTAAAATAATATGCATTATAGCTGATTTACATTGAGGTTCTTCACTTAGGGTTTTTAAGGCACGTACGTATATAAGTAGAAGTATTAGATATAAAGAGTATGCATATTAGATAGTGTGTAGAAGATAACATTGATGGAGCTGCCTGAGAGAATATGCATACGATTACAGTAGTACTGACATATCCGTGTGAGAGTTAGTTAATTATGATTGGATGTATATGGAGCAGTGTGTGTATACAATGGACTGTGTGTACACTGGGTGGTTATTCTCTCCAGGAGAGGAAGTAGAGCTCGCCCAGTGCATCGCCACACACCAGTTCACTGGAGCAGTGTGGGTTCAACTCCAAGACCATAACAGGACCCACACACACACCTGTACAGAGTTAGAGAGAGAGGGAGTGTAAGCATATATAAACAAAAAGTGCATTGGTCTGACTTTTCATCCATTCCTCGATGAAATCATTTGAGTGTGTGGAAACTGAAGAGTTGACATGAACCTGTTTCTTGGTGTTTCTGTCCCACAGTTTTGTCATGGGATGCTGAGATCATTGTGCTGTTGTTGAGTCACAGTACACTGATCCTGTCACTGTGTGCCTAGGGAAAATCAATCTTCAGTTTCATCAGAGGAAAAGGGAGAGCTCTTACAGGTTTCTTGCTGCTCCAGGAGTTGATGTTTGGTGGCTGATTGAACCACGTTTCCCTTGGAATCTCCACACACCACCAACTCTGGAGACAGGACACAAATTACAGTGCAGTTAATAAATTATTCATATCACAATTTGTTTACAGATGCTTCACAATATGTATCAAAATGTGTATGATTATGCTGATGGTCACCCTGACACCCCAAACCACAGCTCTGGCTGTTATCTGTGACTGATAAGAGCACCTCTCCTCCCTGCATCTCGTGGCTATTTTTGCCTTCTCATGAAAGCGGACGTCAATTGAACTGTACGTCATTCTGACTGCAGGCCTGTCGTAGATCATGAACCTTCTGGAGCCTGACCCCACCACGTCCCCATCCCCCTGACCCCTACCATTCCACCCCTAACACACCGTTACTGTTACTCCTCTCAAATTTCAGAGTGAGTTTGAGGTATAAACAAGAATGAGAAAGAGTAAGAAAAAGAGTTAAACTATTCCTTACCTTCACTCTGCACCGGCACAACCAAGCAGCAGTAAGCGTTGACGTAAGAAACTTCCCCTGTTGACTTCCTGAGTCTCTCTCTTTCTCTTTCTCTCTCCCCCATTATCTCTGCCTCTGGCAAATCAATGAAACAGTAAATCCTTCAAACTACCAATCCATTTCTCTCATCTATTTAGCAATATACAGCATCTAATGACCTTTGATTTGGATTACCAGTTTTATACAGTACCTGTTATGCCCTGACCATAGAGAGCCATTGTTTCTCTATGGTATAGTAGGTCAGGGCGTGAATAGGGGTGATCTAGTATTTCTATGTCTATGTTGTGTTCTAGTTTATTTTTCTATGTTGGTGTTTTGTATGATTCCCAATTAGAGGCAGCTGGTAATCTTTGTATCTAATTGGGGATCATATTTAAGTCGTTATTTTTCCCACCTGTGTTTGTGGGATCTTCTTTATGTTTAGTTGCCTGTTAGCACTTCATTGACTTCGTTCATTCTTTATTGTTTTGTGCGTTTCACTAGATACAGTGTCTTGCGAAAGTATTCGGCCCCCTTGAACTTTGCGACCTTTTGCCACATTTCAGGCTTCAAACATAAAGATATAACACTGTATTTTTTTGTGAAGAATCAACAACAAGTGGGACACAATCATGAAGTGGAACGACATTCATTGGATATTTCAAACTTTTTTAACATATCATAAACTGAAAAATTGGGCGTGCAAAATTATTCAGCCCCTTTACTTTCAGTGCAGCAAACTCTCTCCAGAAGTTCAGTGAGGATCTCTGAATGATCCAATGTTGACCTAAATGACTAATGATGATAAATACAATCCACCTGTGTGTAATCAAGTCTCCGTATAAATGCACCTGCACTGTGATAGTCTCAGAGGTCCGTTAAAAGCGCAGAGAGCATCATGAAGAACAAGGAACACACCAGGCAGGTCCGAGATACTGTTGTGAAGAAGTTTAAGGCCGGATTTGGATACAAAAAGATTTCCCAAGCTTTAAACATCCCAAGGAGCACTGTGCAAGCGATAATATTGAAATGGAAGGAGTATCAGACCACTGCAAATCTACCAAGACCTGGCCGTCCCTCTAAACTTTCAGCTCATACAAGGAGAAGACTGATCAGAGATGCAGCCAAGAGGCCCATGATCACTCTGGATGAACTGCAGAGATCTACAGCTGAGGTGGGAGACTCTGTCCATAGGACAACAATCAGTCATATATTGCACAAATCTGGCCTTTATGGAAGAGTGGCAAGAAAGCCATTTCTTAAAGATATCCATAAAAAGTGTTGTTTAAAGTTTGCCACAAGCCACCTGGGAGACACACCAAACATGTGGAAGAAGGTGCTCTGGTCAGATGAAACCAAAATTGAACTTTTTGGCAACAATGCAAAACGTTATGTTTGGCGTAAAAGCAACACAGCTGAACACACCATCCCCACTGTCAAACATGGTGGTGGCAGCATCATGATTTGGGCCTGCTTTTCTTCAGCAGGGACAGGGAAGATGGTTAAAATTGATGGGAAGATGGATGGAGCCAAATACAGGACCATTCTGGAAGAAAACCTGATGGAGTCTGCAAAAGACCTGAGACTGGGATGGAGATTTGTCTTCCAACAAGACAATGATCCAAAACATAAAGCAAAATCTACAATGGAATGGTTCAATAATAAACATATCCAGGTGTTAGAATGGCCAAGTCAAAGTCCAGACCTGAATCCAATCGAGAATCTGTGGAAAGAACTGAAAACTGCTGTTCACAAATGCTCTCCATCCAACCTCACTGAGCTCGAGCTGTTTTGCAAGGAGGAATGGGGAAAAAATTTCAGTCTCTCTATGTGCAAAACTGATAGAGACATACCCCAAGCGACTTACAGCTGTAATCACAGCAAAAGGTGGCGCTACAAAGTATTAACTTAAGGGGGCTGAATAATTTTGCACGCCCAATTTTTCAGTTTTTGATTTGTTAAAAAAGTTTGAAATATCCAATAAATGTCGTTCCACTTCATGATTGTGTCCCACTTGTTGTTGATTCTTCACAAAAAAATACAGTTTTATATCTTTATGTTTGAAGCCTGAAATGTGGCAAAAGGTCGCAAAGTTCAAGGGGGCCGAATACTTTCGCAAGGCACTGTAAATATGTGGAAACCATATCACGCTGCACCTTGGTCCGATGATTCTTACAACGAACGTGACAGTACCAGTGGTGTCAGCTTAAATAAGTGTGTCGTTTCCAGATTTAAAATCTAAATTTGTATGAACATGTATAGCCTATTACACTGAAACAAAAAAAATGTTGTCTAGTTTTGAGAAGACATACTTAACATTTTAAGGCAGCAGAATAACTTCAAAATCTAACCGAAAATCAAGTTGAATTGAGTTATTAACCTGACCTGATATGAGACTGTCCCTTGTGGCAAGACGTGACATTCCAGATAGTCAGACACTACCTAGACAATACAGACTAAATGGCTCCTACATATTATTCATCTAAAAGCACAGATTGACTCTTTAATTAAATACATTTAATTGAATATAATGTTTTTTTTACGATTTTGTGGTAAAAATACACAATGTTACCGGCTGTAAATAAGGATCTGTTAACAGTCAAATATGAAAACCCTTCCTCAAATATATTAGGAGAAAAATCTTGTCAAAATGTTCAAAAATATCTTACTATATTTTCACATAGGAATTGCAATTATGTTCCTATTTGTTCCATCTGTTTTGAGACTACACTAAACTTGTGTGTGGATCCCCAGGGTATGCAGGTGCCAGGTGTGGAGACACTGCACTCTCTCCTATGTGAGTTCTCTGATGTGATGTCATATTGGAACTCTGGGTATGGTTTCTCTCCGGTGTGACTCCGGAGGTGTACTTAAAGCTCGCTGAAACGCTGGAAGCTCTTACCACAGAAGGTGCAGCTGAAGCTTCTCTCGGTGGTGCCACCTGATCTCCACTGACTCCTCATTCTCTTCACCATGTTAAAACTACTGTGACTCAGGCTGTATCCAGAGAAGGTGGAGATGGTGGCCATGTTTGACCCTGTCATGCACTCACTCAATCTCACTGTTGCTTCTGAAGCCCTGTATTGATGCTGCCTTGGCTGTAGAGCTGAACTATTTCCATCATTATTTGAGTTTAGCCTCTCACTACTCTGTCCCTCTGGCATCTGTTGTCTAGTCTCATCAGCCAATGTCCTGACATGTCTTGTCATGAGTTTTGGTGCGCTGAACATGTTAGCATGTAGCATACATCATCTGTCATAGTAGGAATGGATGGCAGCCCACTATGAGATGGGAACATTGAGATATTCTGAGAGTACTCTTCTGTGGAATGAAAGGAGAAATCTGGGTGGCCATCAGGGTCAGTGTCTCTGCCTGGATCCACAGAGGCCCACAGCTGCCCATCATTCTCATCCATGACAAACTGGTCATGTCCTGCAGGGACATGGTCTGATCCAGCTCCTCCTCTTTCTCATCCTTCACCATCACTAGCTCTAGTGGGTCCTTGTCCTCGGCTGGTGCGAGCCCGGGTGTGCCTGGTTCCTCTGACTGATCAGAAATGGGGTAATATTCCCCATTGAGTCTTCGGGGAATATGTAGTAAAAATAAAGAAATCCTTAGAATGAGTAGATGTGTCCAAACTTTTGACTGGTTTTGGACACACTCATTCCAGGGGTTTTCTTTATTTGTACTGTTTTCTAGTCAACACTAAGTTGACTGTGCCTTTAATAAACAGCTTGGGAAATTCCAGAAAATTATGTCATGGCTTTAGAAGCTTCTGATAGGCTAATTGACATTATTTGAGTCAATTGGAGGGGTACCTGATAATGGAATTATATGTTTAAGTAATGATTAGAATATTCCACCCTGAAACCATATAATTGTATGAAATTAATTAGAATCATAAAGTTTCTAGTAATGAGTTGTGTAGGTTTAGACAGTAAAATTATATCTCTGTACAAAATGTCTTTATAGTATCTTAAACACAGACTGTCTGAGCAAAATTTGGTGCCGACCTTGCTAGGGGCCTCTGAGAGATTTGAGGGAGGACAGGGAGTGCTTCCCACGGTCTCCCTAATCTTTGTCGGCTGGGTAGTGATACCTTGTGTGTGTAGGATACCTACTGTTCGTGTGTATGTATGTGCATATGATATCTGCTGTTTGTGTGGAAGTATGTTCGCCGCTATAAAATTGATGTCTTTGTATTGTGAACTTCAGAACGTTCTTGTGAATAAACTGTACTAACCTTTTGCATAAGCTGAGTCTTTGACAAATTATTATTAAACCCATGGTCTTACAAACCTCGGGATTGGTCAAAGCTATTGATTGATTGTTATTATCGTTGGGATTGAAAATTCTCTTGACAGTACCTGGGGATGTATTTCAAGGCCTACCTTCAAACTCAGTGCCTCTTCGCTTGACATCATGGGAAAATCAAAAGAAATCAGCCAAGACCTCAGAAAAAAATTGTAGACCTCCACAAGTCTGGTTCATCCTTGGGAGCAATTTCCAAATGCCTGAAGATACCACGTCCATCTGTACAAACAATAGTAAGCAAGTATAAACACCATGGGACCATGCAGCCGTCATACCGCTCAGGAAGGAGATGCGTTCTGTCTCCTAGAGATGAACGTACTTTGGTGCAAAAAGTGCAAATCAATCCCAGAACAACAGCAAAGGACCTTGTGAAGATGCTGGAGGAAACAGGTACAAAAGTATCCACAGTAAAACGAGTCCTATATCGACATAACCTGAAAGGCCGCTCAGCAAGGAAGAAGCCACTGCTCCAAAACCGCCATAAAAAAAACAGACCATGGTTTGCAACTGTACATGGGGACAAAGATTGTACTTTCTGGAGAAAGTCCTCTGGTCTGATGAAACAAAAATAGAACTGTTTGGCCATAATGACCATCGTTATGTTTAGAGGAAAAAGGGGGAGGCTTGCAAGCCGAATAACACCACCCCAACTGTGATGCAAGGAGGTGGCAGCATCATGTTGTGGGGGTGCTTTGCTGCAAGAGTGACTGGTGCACTTCACAAAATAGATGGAATCATGAGGCAGGAAATATATATTGAAGCAACATCTCAAGACATCTGTCAGGAAGTTAAAGCTTGGTTGCAAATGGGTCTTCCAAATGGAGAATGACCCCAAGCATACTTCCAAAGTTGTGGCAAAATGGCTTAAGGACAGCAAAGTCAAGGTACTGGAGTGACCATCACAAAGCCCTGACCTCAATCCCATAGAAAATTTGTGGGCAGAACTGAAAAAGCGTGTGCGAGCAAGCAGGCCTACAAACCTAGCTCAGTTACAGCAGCTCTGTCAGGAGGAAGCCAAAATTCACCCAACTTATTGTGGTGTCATGACGTTGCCCTCTTTGGGTACAGCAAGCCCAGCCCAAGCCTCTCCCTGCCTCTTTCAACTAGGCTGTTGTGGTCAGATAGAGGTCGTAAAGACCCTGAGAAGACCCTGCCTCATGGCCACACAGTATAAGAGGCCGAGTGAATTTTCATAGAGAACAAAGGAATTTCTTCCACCTCACAGAACTTGAGGTCCGAACAAATGTCATGTTCCGGACAAGGTATAAAAGTTTGGTGAAGAATCCAGCTACGAACTGGTCCATTTGTTACATTTTGGGGAAGCTCATGGGAGACGGTGTGGCCACATTGCCATAACGCTGTTTCTTTAATAGCCTCAGATATGAGATTTACATCTAATTGTTTTATAAGATGAATGAGTGAGTATGATACTGTTTGTAAAATTGTGTGATGTGATTTTGGACCGTTTAATGACGGAAACTCCAATTCCCTTTTGAGTTTAATAAATCAGAGGACCGCCCCTGAGCCCAGTTAGGGTCAGGCATCCTGGGACAGCCCTTTTCTGCAATTCCGAATAAAACCCAACTTTGAGAAATTATCACCATACCATGTTTTTCTCATTCACGGGAGTACAAAGGTTGTAGACCCTTGCTGAATCTTTTAACCATACCACGTGGTTAAACTCTTTGACTATCGAACAAGTCTTTGATATTAATTACTAGTCTGCAGCTAGGAATTTGATATCATTGAACGCGAAGAACGACAACCGCCGAAACATCCATTCTATTACGAACATGAATGAATGCCACTCTGAACGAACCATTATAACCACAACAGAGAGAGAAACGGACAATTCTAAAAAAGAAACAAACTTTTCAACAGCGATCAAGACGAGACACTGAGTGTAAATTTATATATTGATTGCAATTGTTCCCGAATGAGTGAGCGTTCATGCGTAAAGGATTAGCATTTCAATTGTTATAATGATCAACTCTGTGGTGACTTCTCAACTGACCCTCCTACTGATTCTCGACTTCGGCGATGTCATTTACAAAATAGCCTCCAACAGTCTACTCAACAAATTGGATGCAGTCTATCACAGTGCCATCCTTTTTGTCACCAAAGCCCCATATACTACCCACCACTGCGACCTGTACACTCTTGTTCGCTGGCCCTCGCTTCATACTCGTCGCCAAACCCGCCAGAAGCTCCAGGTCATCTACAAGTCTCTGCTAGGTAAAGCACCGCCTTATCTCAGCTCACTGGTAGCAGCACCCACTCATAGCACGCGCTCCAGCAGGTATATTTCACTGGTCACCCCCAAAGCCAATTCTTCCTTTGGCCGCCTTTCCTTCCAGTTCTCTGCTGCCAATGACTGGAACGAACTGCAAAAATCACTGAAGCTGGAGACTCATATCTCCCTCACTAGCTTTAAGCACCAGCTGTCAGAGCAGCGCACAGATCACTGCACCTGTACATAGCCCAACTACAACATCCCCAAACTGTTATATATTTTGCTCCTTTGCACCCCAGTATCTCTACTTGCACATTCATCTTCTGCACATCTACCATTCCAATGTTTAATTGCTATATTGTAATTACTTCGCCACCCTGGCCTATTTATTGCTTTACCTCCCTTATCCTACCTCATTTGCACACACAGTATAGACTTTTTCTACTGCATTATTGACAGTATGTTTGTTTATTCCAAGTGTAACTCTGTGTTGTTGTATGTGTCGAACTGCTTTGCTTTATCCTGGCCAGGTCACAGTTGTAAATGAGAACTTGTTCTCAACTAGCCTACCTGGTTAAATAAAGGTGAAATAAAAAAATTGTAAAAGGTGATGTACCACACATTGGGTTGAGAGACCTCTTCAACAGACATCTCGCTGTCTCTACACTGTCTCTACATAGCTGTGCTGTACTCCTTTGCTCGTTCAAAACAATCTCGACTGGATATGAAGATCTCTCTGATGTCACGTGGTAAAAACCTGGAAAATAACTGTATTCAGTGAAATATTAGGGCTATTCACACATTCATGCAATCAATATTATAATGAATAATAACACATCAACTAACAGTAACTTTTCATCTGCACGTTTTCTTCAGCTCGCTCATTTGACACTTCCTTTTAAGTACATCAATATCTCGCTGGCTTTGGGTCATTTCCAAACGTATAACAGCACAGCTATCATCTACACGTTTGTTTATTTATGCTGCTGCTGCTTTAGCCAATACCTCCATAATGGATAATAACTGCAGCTGAAAATTGCAGCCCACCATATTGTCCAGCCTAAAATATAGATTTTAATTCTTTATTTGAAGTAAAAAGTCTACAATTTCCAAGCTAATGAGCAATAAACAGTTCGTATAAGTTGCTAAATGACAACAATGTAGTGAAGTGGGAGATGCATGAGCAAATGCAATCACACTTCCGTTCAACTCATGATGCAAGTATTTATTACCATAAATATGAGACTACAACAGACGTTGAAAATTCTTAGAACTAGCACCGGAAAGGCAAATACTGTACCAGACTATATTCTAGTCTGAATTTACAGTGTAGGGTAGCCATCTCTATTGACAAAAAAATAAGACGCTTTACTGTCTGAATAAATTCTTCAGATTGTAAAACATCTTGTGTTTTTAGCCAAAAGATAGTGGAATGCTATGGCTCACATGGTTATCAACCATAAAAGGCTATAGATGCATAATGCACGACACTGTGATGAAACGTAAATACAGAAACACTTCAGCCATTCATAAAAACAAATGGTTTATATATGATCAAATATTGTCATTTCCATTCTCATGAACACAACCTAAAGAAACCCGTCTGAAAATGTGGTATGGTATTTATTAAAGGATAGAAAAAGGTAGAACTGATGAGACACGCTGTACCAAAATAAATTAATGTCGGGAATCAATGCAATTGCACATTAGATGAGGCCTTCTCAGTAGGAGGAGCCTAGTATTTCTTGCTTACGGCATTCAATTAACAAAACAGTACATTCTAAATACTATGTAATACGATTAGTACACAGTATGCAGTTTAAGTAATTGTTACAGAAAAACTATGCAATTATGAACTATTTATTCCATCTGTTCTGAGACAACAATAAACTTGTGTGTGGATCCACAGGGCATGCGGGTACCACGTATTGAGAGACTGGACCCTCCCCTATGTGAGTTCTTTGATGTGACTTCATTTTGGAGCGCTGGGTGAAGCATTTCCCACACTGTGTGCACTCATACGGTTTCTCCCCGGTGTGGACCAGAGCATGTCTGATCAGGTTGCACTGCTTGGTAAAACTCCTGCCACACTGTTCGCAGGTGTACGGTTTCTCTCCGGTGTGACTCCGGAGGTGTACTTTGAGCTGGCAGAGACGCTGGAAGCTCTTACCACAGAAGGTGCAGCTGAAACGCCTCTCGGTGTTTCCGCCTGATCTCCACTGAGTCCTCATTCTCTTCACCATGTTAAAACTACTGTGACTCAGGCTGTATCCAGAGAAGGTGGAGGTGGTGGCCATGTTTGACCCTGTCATGCACTCACTCAATCTCACTGTTGCTTCTGAAGCCCTGTATTGATGCAGTCTTGGCTGTAGAGCTAAACTATTTCCTTCATTACTTGAGTTCAGCATCTCACTGCTCTGTCCCTCTGGCATCTGTTGTCTAGTCTCATCAGCCATTGTCCTGATATGTCTTTTCATGTGTGCTGCTGCACTGAACATGTTAGCATGTGGTTTCCATATAGAAGCGTGAAGCGATGGCCCCACTTCATCTGTCATAGTAGGAACAGATGGCAGCCCAATATGAGATGGGAAAATTGAGATATTCTGAGAGTACTCTTCTGTGGAATGAAAGGAGAAATCTGGGTGGCCATCAGGGTCAGTGTCTCTGCCTGGATTCACAGAGGTCCACAGCTGCCCATCAGTCTCATCCATAACAAACTGGTCAGGTCCTGCCAGGGTCGTGGTCTGATCTAACTCCTCCTCTTTCTCATCCTTCACCAGCACTAGGTCTAGTGAGTCCTCGTCTGGCCGGTGCTGCTCTGTGTTGAACACCTCTGTAGATGATAGCCAGGGTGTGCCTGGTTCCTCTGGATGATCAGAATTGGGGTAATGTTCCACTGAGTCTCTGGGAGATATGCTGGGTTGTGTGATGAAGTCCTCATCACAGTGCCGTTGCTCAAAGGATGGTGGTTTCCCAGGCTTGGAACCAGACTCTAATGATTTGGGGATCAACATAAAATAAACATTACAAAAAGACCCTTAACAGTTGCAAAACATGACTGCTTTAGAACTGACTGTGTGTCCGTGCGCTAAATATGCCAGTACATAAAACACCCAACCCCAATGTAGCAATTTGTAAAAGTGCACACCACCACACCCACAGTATTCCATAGACAGACAGAGCAGTACCCCTTATGGTCACACCCACCCTCTCCAGTGATCCTGAGCTCTTCCTGAGGGTCAGTCTTCCACACGTCCTCTGCTGTCTCCTCATCTTTGATCAGTATGGGTTCAGTCTCCACTCTCTGCTCCACATCTGTAGGCTGTAACAGGGACTGAGGTTATTACTCTGGACACACAGCATATCTAACACTTTTCATACTCATGAATCACACAAAAGCGGTAAATTCTCCTGATAATCCAATAACATAATTGATCCAAGATGTCAGGTCTCTGTAATTGTAAAAGGTGATGTATCACACCTGGGGTTGAGAGTCCCCTTCAACAGACATCTCGCTGTCTCTCCACTGTGAGCTACTCCTCTGCTTGTTCGAAACAATCTTGACTGGATATGGAGATCTCTCTGATGCCATGGGGTAAAAACCTGGAAAATCATTATATTCAGTCAAATATTAAGGCTATTCGCACATTTGGGTTTTGCATATTCAATCAATTTACCACGAATAATAACACAACTACCCTTTCGTCTGCGCGTTTTCTTCAGCTCGCTCTCCATCATGTGACACTTCCTTTTCAGTACATCAATATCTTTTTGGCTTTGGGTAATTTCCAAACGTATAACAGCACAGCTATCATCTACGCGTTTGTTTATTTCTGTTACAGCTGCTTTAGCTAATACCTCCATAATGGATACAAACTGAGCCTGAAAATTGCAGCTGGCCATCTTGTCCAGCCCAAATTACAGATGTGTATTCTCTGTGTGAAGTAAATAGCTAATGTGCAATAAACAATCCGTAGATCTTGCTAAATAACAACAATGTAGTGAAGTGGGAGATGAGTGAGCAATTTCAATAGCACTTCCGTTAAACTCTTGACGTAAGTATTTATTACCGTAAATATGCGACTGCAACGGCCCTTCAAATTGTTAGAATTATCACAGGCAAGACAAATAGAAGGGTCGATTCTAGTCTGCAGATACCGTGTTGGGTAGCCATCTCTATTGACGAAAAAAGAACACGTTTAACTTTCTGAATAAAGAATTCAGATTGTAAAACGTCGTGGTTTTTTTGCCAATAGGTACATGTAGGAGAGAGTGCAATGCAGTGGCTCACATGGTATTAATGCATAAAAAGGCTATCAGTACATAATGCATTCCTCACTGTGGTAAAAACGTAAAATACAAAAACCCGTTCTTCAACCATTCATAAAAACTCATGAATGATCAAATATTGTCATTAATGTTATCATCTACACTCTCATCGACACAACCTTATGAAACCATTCTGAAAATGTGGTATGGTATTTATTAAAGGATAGAAAAGGTATATAACTTTTTTGACACACAGCTGGGGAACAAAGATGATAAACTATTTTCATGTTAACTTCAAATAAACTTAATTTCATGATATATTTCAAGTAACTATTGCACTATTACATTATAGCTCATTTTCATTCAGAGGTTCTTCTCTGGGTTTTTAAGGCACAGTGCTTTCAGAAAGTATTCATACCCCTTAACTCATTCCACATTTTGTTGTGTTACAGCCCAAATTTTAAATGGATTAAATATATTTTTTTCTCACCCATCTATACACAATACCCCATGATGACAAAGTGAAAACATGCTTTTAAAAATGTTTGAAAATGTATTGAAAATGAAAAACTTAAATAAATGATTTACATAAGTAATCACACCCCTGAGTAAATACATGTTAGAATCACCTTTGGCAGCGATTACAGCTGTGAGTCTTTCTGGGTAAGTCTTTAAGAGCTTTGGATTGTAAAATATTTTCACATTATTCATTTCAAAATTCTTCAAGCTCTGTCAAATTCGTTGTTGTTCATTACTAGACAACTATTTTCAAGTCTTGCCATAGACTTTCAAGCTGATTTAAGACAAAACTGTAACTTGGCCACTCAGGAACATTCATTGTCTTCTTGGTAAACAACTCCAGTGTAGATGGAATAAGTACAATGATGTTGATCCATCCTCAGTTTTCTCATATCACAGCCATTCAATTCTGTAACTGTTTAAGTCACCATTGACCTCATGGTGAAATCCCTGAGTCGTTTCCTTCCTCTACGGCAACTGAGTTAGGAAGGACGCCTGTATATTTATAGTGACTGGGTGTATTGTTACACCATGCAAAGTGTAATTAATAACTTCACCATGCTCAAAGGGTTAAGCACATTTTTACTCATGAACTTATTTAGGATTTCCATAACAAAGGTGCTGAATACTTATTGACTCAAGACATTTCAGCTTTTTATTTATTTATTAATTTGTAAACATAAAAAAAACATAATTAATTATGATATTATGGGGTAATGTGTGTAGGCCAGTGACAAACAATCTCAATTTAATCAATTTTAAATTTAGGCTGTAACACAACAAAATGTTTTAAATGAGGCGACAGTACAGAATGTCTCCATTTTATTTTCTGTTTTTCTGTTTAGAAATGAATGCACTTTATGCATCTAGTCTCCCAATTTGAAGGTGTCTTAAGTATTTGGACAAACTCACTTATAGTCTATTACTAAAATACATAAAGTTAATTCATTTCAAAACGGTAAAACAGATATGTATGAAAATATCCTAAAATAAAAGGTGAAATTCTGTACTGTCACCTCATATAAAACATTTGATCTCAAATCCAGAATGCTGGAGTATAGAGCCAAATTAAATATTTTAGCTTCACTGTCCAAGTAAATACGTAGGGGAGTGTATTATTGATCTTAAACCGCAAATTGACTCTTTAATTAAATAAATGTTATTGAATATAACATGTTTTTTTTACGATTTTGTGGTAGCAATACACAATGTTACCAGGTGTAAATAAATAGGTTAATAAAATAAAAGTGATGATCCGTTAACAGTCAAATATAAAAACCATTTCACAAATCAATTAGGAGAAAAATCTTGTCAAAATGTCCCAAAATATCTTCTTTCCTATATTTTCCCATAGAAAATGCAATTATGTTCCTATTTGATCCATCTTTTCTGAGACTACATTAAACTTCTGCGTGGATCCCCAGGGTATGCGGGTGCCACATATTGAGACACTGCACTCTCTCCTATGTGAGTTCTCTGATGTGATGTCATTTTGGAGCGCTGGGTGAAGCATTTCCCACACTGTGCGCACTCATACGGTTTCTCCCCACTGTGGACCAGAGCATGTCTGATCAGGTTGCATTGCTTGGTGAAACTCTTGCCACACTGTTCACAGGTGTACGGTTTCTCTCCGGTGTGACTCCGGAGGTGTTCTTTGAGCTGCCAGAAACGTTGGAAGCGCTTCCCACAGAAGGTGCAGCTGAAACGCCTCTCGGTGGTGCTGCCAGAACTCCACTGAGTCCTCATTCTCTTCACCATGTTAAAACTACTGCGACTCAGGCTGTATCCTGAGAAGGTGGAGGTGGTGGCCATGTTTGACCCTGTCGTGCACTCACTTAATCTCACTGTTGCTTCTGAAGCCCTGTATTGATGCTGCCTTGGCTGTAGAGCTAAACTATTTCCTTCATTACTTGAGTTCAGCATCTCACTGCTCTGTCCCTCTGGCATCTGTTGTCTAGTCTCATCAGCCGATGTCCTGACATGTCTTTTCATGTGTGCTGCTGCACTGAACATGTTAGCATGTGGTTTCACAATAGAATAGTGAAGTGATGGCCCGATATCATGAGATGGGAAAATTGAGATATTCTGAGAGTACTCTTCTGTGGAATGAAAGGAGAAATCTGGGTGGACATCAGGGTCAGTATCTCTGCCTGGATCAACAGACGTCCATAGATGCCCATCAGTGTCATCCATTACAAATTGGTCAGGTCCTGCCGGGACCGTGGTCTGATCCAGCTCCTCCTCTTTCTCATCCTTCACCATCACTAGCTCTAGTGAGTCCTTGCTCTTGGCTGGCCGGTGCTGCTCTGTACTGAACACCTCTGTAGATGCGAGCCGGGGTGTTCCTGGTTCCTCTGGACAATCAGAATTGGGGTAATGTTCCACTGAGTTTTCGGGAGATATGTTGGGTTGTGTGATGAAGTCTTCATCACAGTTCCATTGGTCAAAGGATGGTGGTTTCCCAGGCTTGGAACCAGACTCTAAAGATTTTAGGATAAAAATAAAATGAACATGACAAAAGACACTTTATGATTTTGTCAATGAGGCCCTTTATCTACATCCCCAGTCAGATGAACTTGTGGATACAATGTTTTATGTATTTGTGTCCAGTATGAAGGAAGTTAGAGGTAGTTTGCGAGACAATGTTAACTAGCGTTAGCGCAATGAATGACTGGAAGTCTATGATTATCTACTACTGTAGTATACTAGAAGATACCCAGAGACTTCCAGTCATTGCGCTAGTGCTAGTTAGCATTGGCTCGCAAATCTACTTTACCTTCATTCATACTGGATAGAGACAAAAAAATATTACCCACAAATTAATCTGACTCTGGGGAAGTAAGTAAAAGGCAAAATTCTGAAGTATCCCTTTAACAGTTGCATACCATGTCTGCTTTAGGACTGACTATGTCTGTACGTTGGCGTTGACGTTATGCTAACATAAAACACAGAACATCATTGTAGCCATTTGGAACTTGCATACCACCACACCCACACAGTCTTCCATAGACAGACAGAGCAGAACCCCTTATGGTCACACCCACCCTCTCCAGTGATCCTGAGCTCTTCCTGAGGGTCAGTCTTCCACACGTCCTCTGCTGTCTCCTCATCTTTGATCAGTATGAGTTCAGTCTTCACTCCCTGCTCCACATCGGTAGACTAACAGGGGACTGAGGTTATTACTCTGGAAACACACCACATCTAACCCTTTTCATACTCATAAATCACACAAAAGTACATTCTTCTGACGTTACAATAACAGAAATTAATCAATAGGTCAGTTCTCTGTAATTGTAAAAGGTGATGGATCACACCTGCGGTTGAGAGTCCCCTTCAACAGCACTCTCTCGGTCTCTCCGCTGTGAGCTACTTCTCTGCTTGTTCAAAACAATCTTGACTGGATATGAAGATCTCTCTGATGCCATGGGGTAAAAACCTGGAAAATAATTGTATTCAAATATTCGAGCTACATTTCACACAATTCGGTTTTAAATATGCAATGCATTCAATTGACTATGAATAACACATCAACTACCTTTTCTCCTGACTCGTCCATGTGTCTTCTTCAGCTCGCTCTCCATCATTTGACACTTCCTTTTCAGTACATCAATATCTCGCTGGCTTTGGGTCATTTCCAAACGTATAACAGCACAGCTATCATCTACACGTTGGTTTATTTCTGCTACAGCTGCTTTAGCTAATACCTCCATAATGGATAATAACTGCGCCTGAAAATTGCTGCTGGCCATCTTGTCCAGCCCAAATTACAGATTTGTATTCTCTGTGTAAGGTAAATGGTCTACAATGTCCAAGCTAATGTGCAATAAACAAACCGTAGATGTTGATAAATGGCAACAATGTCTAATGTCTGAAGTGGAGATGCGTGCGCAATTGCAATCGGACCTCCGTTCAACTCGTGACGTAAGTATTTATTACCGTAAATATGAGACTGCAACAAACCTTCAAACTGTAAGAATTATCACAGGCAAGACAAATACTGTACCAGGTTTATTCAGGTCTGCATGTAGGGTTGCCATATCTATTCAATAAAAAACGTCTTCAGTTTTAGTCAATTGTTATGGCTACATGTAGGGGAGAGTGCATTGTGCAGTGGCCCACATGCATGGTTATTAATGCATAAAAGGCTATAGATGCATAATGCATGACGCACTTTGGTAAAACGTAAAATACCAAAACACTTTCTACCATTCATTAAAACTCATGGTTTATATATGATCAAATATTGACATCGGCACAACCTAATGAAACTATTCTGAAAATGTGGTATCGTATTTATTAAAGGATTGGAAAAGGTATACAACTTGTTAGAAACATAGCTTGGGAACAAAGATATTAAACTAGTTTAATGTAAATTTCCTTCAATGATACTGTATACTTCAAGTAACTATCGCATTATACATGCATTATAGCAGAGTTACATTAGGAAGTTATTCTCTTAGGGTTTTAAAGGCACATGCATATACTCCCCTATGTATTATTTTGGACAATGAAGCTACAACTTTTAATTTGGCTCTATACTCCAGTATTTTGGATTTGAGATAAAATGTTTTATATCAGGGGACAGTACGGAATGTCACCTTTTATTTGAGGATATTTAATGCATATCTGTTTATGCACGTCATATATCTAACCACCACATTTAGAATAATAATTTTGGGGGTGATTATATTTGTCACACAAGCGTGTAATGAAAATTAATTTCTTGCATATCCCAACTCCCGAGACACCCGCAGGGAGTGGAGTCACAGGCAGGCTCTCCATTGTCTAGTGCCCCTGGGGCAATTTGGATTAAGTGCCTTGCTCAAAGGCACAAGGGTGAAAGATTTCCTTGTCTGCTCCTTTATTTGAACCAGCAACCTTTGGGTTATTGGCCCAATGCTCTAACCTCGAGACTGCTTGCCACCCACATTCGAAGGTGTCATAAGTATTTTGGACAAATTCACTTAATTAAATAAACTTAGTCAAAAGTTAAGTATTTGGTCACACATTCCTACCACGCAATGACTACATCAAGCTTGTGACCATACAAAGTTGTTGGTTTCATTTGCAGTTTGTTTTGATTGCTTCGGTTGATGTCGTGGCCAATAGAAATGAATGGTAAATAATGTATTGCGTCAGAGTCACTTTTATTGTAAATAAGAAATTAAGAATGTAATCTACATTAATGGGGATGCTACCATGATTACAAATAATCCTAAATGAATCGTAGGTAATGATGAGTGAGAAAGTTACAGATGCACATAGATCATGCCCCCAAAACATGCTAACCTCTCACCATTACCATGGGAGGTAAGCGTCTATTTGTGTGGTATGATATTCATGCCTCTAACTTTCTCACTCATCATTAGCTAGGATTCATTCATGATTATCCGTAATCATGGTAGCATTCACATTAATGTAAAAGGGTTCAGAAACATATTCTATTCTTATTTACAATAAAAGTGACTCCAAAATGACACAATAAATGATTTACCATTCATTTATACAACGCACAACATAATCCAAAACAAACTGCAAATGAATCCAACAAGTTTGTAGTCACAAGCTTGATGTAGTCATTGTGTGCCAAGAATATGGGACCAAATATCAAACTTTTGAGAATATGTAATACATCATACGTGAATTTGTCAAAATACTTATGCCTCCTTCAAATGGGGGGAGAGTACATACATACAGTGCTTTCATTTCTAAACTGTAAAATATATGTCTGAAAATATCCTCAAATAAAAGGTGACATTCTGTACTGTCGCCTCATATAAAACATTTGATCTCAAATCCAAAATCCTGGAGTATAAAGCCAAATTAAAAGTTGCAGCTTCACTGTGCAAATAAATACATAGGGAGTGTATCAGTAGAGGTATTAGATACAAAAACAAAGCACATCAGATAGTGTAGAAGATAGCGAGAAGTGTTGATTGATCTACATTTTCACATTGAAAGTGTTTTCCGAAGCATAATGCAATTATGTTCCTATTTGTTCCATCTGTTCTGAGACTACATTAAACTTGTGTGTGGATCCCCAGGGTATGCGGGTGCCACGTATTGAGACACTGGACTCTCTCCTATGTGTGTTCTCTGATGTGACGTCATATTGGAGCGCTGAGTGAAGCATTTCCCACACTGTGTGCACTCGTAGGGCTTCTCTCCGCTGTGGACTACAGCATGTCTGATCAGGTTGCATTGCTTGGTGAAACTCCTGCCACACTGTTCACAGGTGTACGGTTTCTCTCCAGTGTGACTCCGGAGGTGTTCTTTTAGCTGCCAGAAACGTGGGAAGCTCTTCCCACAGAAGGTGCAGCTGAAACGCCTCTCGGTGGTGCCGCCTGATCTCCACTGAGTCCTCATTCTCTTCACCATGTTAAAACTACTGTGACTCAGGCTGTATCCAGAGAAGGTGGAGGTGGTGGCCATGTTTGACCCTGTCATGCACTCACTCAATCTCACTGTTGCTTCCGAAGCCCTGTATTGATGCTGCCTTGGCTGTAGAGCTAAACTATTTCCTTCATTATTGGAGTTCAGCCTTTTACTGCTCTGTCCCTCTGGCATCTGTTGTCTAGTCTCATCAGCCAATGTCCTGACATGTATTTTCATGTGTTTTGCTGCACTGAACATGTTAGCATGTGGTTTCCATATAGAGTGAAGCGATGGCCCCACATCATCTGTCATAGTAGGAACAGATGGCAGCCCACTATGAGATGGGACCATTGAGATATTCTGAGAGTACTCTTCTGTGGAATGAAAGGAGAAATCTGGGTGGCCATCAGGGTCAGTGTCTCTGCCTGGATCCAAAGAGGTCATCAGCTGCCCATCAGACTCATCCATGACAAACTGGTCAGGTCCTGCCAGGGTCATGGTCTGATCCAGCTCCTCCTCTTTCACCATCACTAGGTCTAGTGAGTCCTCGTCCGAAAGGTGCTGCTCTGTGCTGAACACCTTTGTAGATGATAGCCAGGGTGTGCCTGGTTCCTCTGGATGATCAGAATTGGGGTAATGTTCCACTGAGTCTCTGGGAGATATATTGGGTTGTGTGATGAAGTCCTCACCACAGTGCCGTTGCTCAAAGGATGGTGGTTTCCCAGGCTTGGAACCAGACTCTAATGATTTGGAGATCAACATAAAATAAACATTACAAAAGACCCTTAACAGTTGCAAAATACAACTGCTTTAGAACTGACTGTGTGCGTACATTCCCTCCATATGCCAGAACACAAAACACCTAATACCAATGTAGCAATTTGTAAAAGTGCACACCACCACACTCACAGTCTTCCATAGACAGACTGAGCAGTACCCCTTATGGTCACACCCACCCTCTCCAGTGATCCTGAGCTCTTCCTGAGGGTCAGTCTTCCACACGTCCTCTGCTGTCTCCTCATCTTTGATCAGTATGAGTTCAGTCTCCACTCTCTGCTCCACATCTGTAGGCTGTAACAGGGACTGAGGTTATTACTCTGGACACACGCCATATATTTATTTATTTTACCTTTATTCAACCAGGAAAAGCCCATTGAGACATAGTCTCTTTTGCAAGGGAGACCTGGCCAGAAGGCAGCAGCAATCAATACATTACAACACTTAAAACATACAATACAATCAAATCAGCACAGCAGTACAATCCAGCCTACAGGAAACATTTACACTCCTCCTGAACAGAGTTTTGTAACAGAGTTTTAAAGTCATCGAGGGGCAATAGACTACTACATCTAGTTGAAGCATACTTTTCAGAACATTCCTCTCGTGCACAATAGGAGAAGCAGTCTTGCCTAACACAGTAAGGGCCCTGGGGACTTTAAGTAGCAACCACCTAGTAGATCGTGGTTGCTACTTGCTACTTATTTTCCACCATAATTTGCAAATAAATGCATTAAAAATCCTACAATGTGATTTTCTGGATTTTTTCCTTCTCATTTTGTCTGTCATAGTTTACCTATGATAAAAATGACAGGCGTCTCTCAAGTGGGAGAACTTGCACAATTGGTGGCTGACAAAAAACTTTTTTTGCCCCACTGTACATACCTTAGTTCTAAAAGAATATATAGAGAATCTTAGCTTTAATTTTACGTGCTTCTATGAACTTCACATATTGGTGCTCGTGGGTCCTTTTAGATGGAAAGCTTCTAGTGGTGAAGGAGAGCAGGCTACAGAGGGAGTTTATCCAGGGATTTGTATATGAACACATAGCTAATGTATTTCATACTCAATCACACAAAAACTGTAAATTCTCCTGATATTCAAATAACAGAATTGATCCAAGAGATCAGGTCTCTGTAAATGGTCATGTATTACACTCCTTAAGTTCCAAGGATCTTACGTTATTTTCAGAGGTAGACGGACTCTGGCTGCCAAAACAGCCAAATACTCCAAACTAAACGTAAATCGATTCTCAATTGCGATACGGTTCTAGAAACATAACGCCCTTTACTTTGATGTCACAACAAAATTATTCCATAAATGCAAAATATACACTTACTGTACACTGTTTTAACGGGTTTTATCACAGTTGCATCCGACAATATTTTTCAGTGACAACACGTTTCTGGCGGCCTTCTTCCATTACACACTAGGTGTTCGAAGCAGCCTTGGTAACCTTAGCTAAATAGCTCAGGTGGTCCCTCTGTCTTCCGTAAACACGTACTGTAACATGGGGATATGGCCTTATGGGAGCACTAACCCTAAACCTATAAAAAGGTGTGTATCAATGTAACCTTTTGGTGTTTTAACAATTATTTATCGCTTATATGAAAGTTAAGTTCCTTATGCTTCCAAAACCGTACCTCAAGCGATGCATAGTAATGTAGGGTCCCCTGTACAGAAGACGCCTTCATCCAATGACTCTTATGTGTAATGGAATTGCGAGTCATGATCAAGGGCTACACCTGGGGTTGAGAGTCCTCTTCAACAGCCTTCTCTCCGTCTCTCCACTGTGAGTTACTCCTCTGCTTATTCAAAACGATATTGACTGGATATGAAGATCTCTCTGATGCCATGGGATAAAAAAAAAAATGAAAATATTCAGTCAAATATTAGGGCTATTCACACATTTGTTTTTAGCATATACATTCAATTTACCATGAATAACGAATAAATCAACTACCTTTTCTCCTTACTCGTCCTCGTGTCTTCTTCAGCTCGCTCTCCATCATTTGACACTTCCTTTTCAGTACATCAATATCCCGCTGGCTTTGGATAATTTCCATGCGTATAACAGCACAGCTATCATCTACACGATTGTTTATTTCTGCTACAGCTGCTTTAGCCAATACCTCCAGAATGGATACCAACTGTGCCTGGAAATTGCAGCTTGCCATCTTGTCCAACCCAAATTACAGATGCGTATTCCCTGTGTAAAGTAAATAGTATTCAATATCCAAGATAATGTGCAATAAACAATCCGTATATGTCCATAAATGACGACAATGTAGTGAAGCGGAAGATACGTGCATTACCTCTTTTTCTTCTATGGTATAATGTCGTTCGCGATAACTTGATGTGCATGTCGCCACCTATTGTGCGGGTGAACAATTTCCAAGCTAATGTGCGATAAACAATCCGTAGATGTTGTTAACTGGCGACAATATGGGAAATGCGTGCGCAATTGCATTTCTTGGTCTGCTTCTTGTTCTTCCGCAAACATACGTTAGAAGTGCATGCCGCCTCCTACTGTGTGGGGTGAAAACTGTGGAACTGCTACTTCAACCTCCTTCACCCTAACAGGGCACTCCTGAAACTCGAGCACGTGGTTCCCACCACAAATGCAGCACCGTGTTTCCATCCAATTACTCTTTCACAACATATTTATATATGATCAAATATTGTCATCAACACAACCTTATAAAACTATTTTGAAAATGTGGTAAAGTAAAAGGTAAAGTAAAACACAGTGAACAAAATATAAATGCAACACACAAAATTTCAAATATTTTACCGAGGTACAGTTCATATAAGGAAATCACAAATCAATCAATTGAAATAAATCAATTAGGCCCTAATCTATGTATTTTACATGACTGGGAATACAGATATGCATCTGTTGGTTACAGATACCTTAAAAAAAGGTAGGGGCGTGGATCAGAAAACCAGTCAATGGTGTGACCACCATTTGCCTCATGCAGCACGACACATCTCCTTCAAATAAAGTTGATCAGGCTGTTGATTGTGTTCTGTGGAATGTTGTCTCACTCCTCTTCAATGACTGTGAGAAGTTGCTGGATATTGGCAGGAACTGGAACACGCTCTCCGACACGTGGATACAGAGCATCCCAAACATGCTCAATGGATGACATGTCTGGTGAGTATGCAAGCCATGGAAGAACTGGGACATTTTTAGATTCCAGGAATTGTGTACAGATCTTTGCAACATGGGGCCGTGCATTATCATGCTGAAACATGAGGGGATGGCGGCGGATGAATGGCACAACAGTGGGCTTCAGGATCTCGTCATGGTATTTCTGTGCATTCAAATTGCCATTGATAAAATGCAACTGTGTTCGTTATCCATAACTTATACCCGCACATACCAGAATCCCACCGCCATCTGTTCACTCCAAAGTGACACAAGTTTATTATTTGGTCCCATATTCCTATTATGCAATAACGACATCAAGCTTGTGACACTACAAACTTGGATGCATTTGCAGTTTTTTTGGTTGTGTTTCAGATTATGTTGCGCCCAATAGAAATCTATGGTAAATAATGTATTAAAACACCATAAGTACTTATGACACTTTTAAATGGGGGGACTAGATACATAAAGTGCATTCATTTCTAAACGGTAAAACAGATATGTATGAAAATACCCTCAAATTAAAAGTGACATTCCTTCGACCACCACATCCGACACTGTCAAATCCTCATTCTTCCACAATATTGCCAAAGTCAGGTCCTCCCTTCCTGCCTTTGAAACCCTCATCTACGCATTCATCACCTCTCGTCTGGAGTACTGCAACTTACTACTCTCCGGCATCAATGCAAGCTCGCTTTATAAGCTGTAAATGGTTCCGAACACTGCAGCCCGACTCTTTACCCACACTAAGTCCTTGCAGCACATCACCCCTGTCCTCCATGAACGCCACTGGCTCCCTTTCTCCCATCTTGTTAACTACAAGATCCTACTTCTGACCTCCAAAGCCCTTCAACACCTTACCTCTACAACCTTCTTCTCCCCTACCAACCCACACTCCTACTCCGTTTCACTACAGCAGGTCTCCTTGCCGTTCCTAAATCCAAGCTCCAGATCTTCGGCGACAGGGCCTTCTCCAGGGTTGCACCAAGGCTCTGGAACTCTCTCCCACCAAGAATGGTGGAGCCGGAGGGGATGGCTGCCGTTTTACGGGCTCCTAACCAACTGTGCTGTTTTGTTATTTATTTTGCGTTTTGTAACTTATTTTTTTATTTGTTTTGTACATAATGTTGCTGCTACCGTCTCTTATGCCCAAAAATAGATTCTGGTCATCAGAACACTTTGAACTGGACAAAGAATGTTTATTTAATGAGTCCGATGTGAAGTATATACTGCTTTCTCGAAGAAAAAGCCCAAATCTCTTTCATTTGAGTGAAGACGGAGAAAAAGGAGGTCAGGCTGCCTTCTGAGAATTTGTAGGCGAGTGAGTAAACCTCCACTACCATCCGTTCTATTGGCCATGTGCAATCATTGCATGCAAACTTAAATCAGTTTTACCTAATTTCTACCAGCATGTCACATGTGCAACCAGAGGAAAAAAACTCTAGACCATCTTTACTTCACACACCCTGTGTATAGCCTCGTTATTGTTATTTTAGTGTTTTATTTATTTTAATTTTATTTAGGTAGGCTAGTTGAGAACACGTTCTCATTTGCAACTGCGACCTGGCCAAGATAAAGCAAAGCAGTGTGACACAGACAACAACACAGAGTTACACATGGAGTAAAAAATAAACAAGCCAATAACACAATTAACAAATCAATGACACAGTAGAAAAAATTAAGTCTATATACAGTGTGTGCAAAAGGCATGAGGAGGTAGGCAATAAATAGGCCATAGGAGCGAATAGTTACAATTTAGCAGAATAACACTGGATTGATAAATGAGCAGATTATGATGTGCAAGTAGAGATACTGGTGTGCAAAAGAGCAGAAAAGTTAATAAAATAAAAACAGTATGGGGATGAGGTAGATAGATTGGGTGGGCTATTTACAGATGGACTATGTACAGCTGCAGTGATCGGTTAGCTGCTCAGGGCTTGTAAATAAGCAATTTACTGTGAGGTCAACCTGTTGTATGTATTCGGCGCATGTGTACATCAACATCTTTCAGTCCCTCCTAAAGTCTCACCTCTTCAGCATAGCCTACCCCTTGTGACACATTTGAATGCGGGTCAAAAGAGAAATGAAAGTATTATCTGAGTTGTTTCGATCCTACCTGCTCTCACCGTCATTAACAGAACTGAGGGAAAACAGTGCCTGACAGGAAGGGTCGAAGGACACCGTCTACCGGTTAACCCCGCTTCCCGCTAGCACAGCAGGCGTGAGGATGGGGCGACACTATGTGCTTGCTAGCTTGCTAGTTAGCTAAAACAGTGTGTTGCCCCCGCGTGCCGGAGAAAACTGTGCCTGAGAGGCGCCGGCGAAGAACACTGTCTACCGGTGTCTCCCCCGCCTATCGCTAGCACAGCAGGTGGGATGATGAGGGGGCACCATGTGCAAGCTAACTTATTCTCACCGGTACCACCTCATTCATACCGATATTAGTTCCCGACTGAATATCAAGCGTATTTCATGCACCCCAGCAAGCAGACCAGTGGGAGACACAATGGCCCCGCCTTCTGTCCATTCTCCGTACAGCTTCTCACCCCGTCTCTTCCACTCCTTACCCTCTCTGCCTTCATTCAATTCTAGAGTGGACTTCAGCGTTTTCAACACCTTTTCTATATTCAACGATATTTTATGTACATTACAATACTGTCAACAACCTATGCCTTTACTAAAACTGCCTCACTCAAACTTGGTAGTCAGTGCGCCGACTTTACTACCCGATGTACTTCACACACACACCTATGCTTTGTTAGGACCTTAGAGAGACCCTTTCCCAAAGGCTAAATCGGTCTCAAGTCCGAGTAATCAATTCAAATATCCGTCATTCACACTTGGCCCTGCCTAGTACATCACATTCGCATCATATGGCTTTCCATTCGCACTTTGGTGGTCACTCGTTACCCACCATTCATACATGAAGTAAGTGTTCTCTGTTACCACCTACCAGCCAGGCATACTAGTACATCCCATACACAATGCACCATTAAGTATTGTCGATCAATAATAAAATTGCAGTTGCCAATAGAGATATTACTTTCTCAACTATTTTCCAATCTCACACATCATAATAGTTTAAATTTAGTAATTTACATCAAACAGCAGAGAGGGATTTGGCGACATCTCCTGAGGGAGGTCCGTCAGCTCATCTTCCCCCTCTGTGGGAGTAACCACCCCCATCATTTCTGGTTTCTTATTCAGTTGCACTCTGCGCGTCTCCTCGATAGCCCAAGTTCCTATTTTTTAGTTCCGCTTCTGCTCTTTCTCTCTGTTTAGTCCCTTGATTCTCAAATAAACGGCTCTTGTTTCTTTCTACCTCCTTGTCTCTAGCCTCCTGCAACGTCTCTCTTAACCCACATTCCATTGTTTTCAACTGGGCCCCTGTTGGCGGCCCCCCTCCTAGATAACCTGCTTGTGTCCATCTTGACTTCAATCCCTTCCAAACTTTCTTGATATGCTTCCATTGTTCCTTTCCCCCTGATCTATATTCCATTTTTTGGTCTAGGAAATCATTAAATTTCAGCTTAGGAGTGTTAGGGGTCGCCATGGTGAATTTGCTTTAATCGGAATTAAATGTATCTTAATTTGAATTTAATCGGAATTTAATCGGAATTCTCACAGACTACCTGAATATACTTAGCCCGTCGTTAGTTAATATCAACGATGTATTCTTGGAGACACTATTGCTCGTACTCTGCCTTATCTCAGAGCTTCTCCTTCGTATATCCAGAATTTTCAACAATAATGGTTTAATGATTGGATAATACTTTTAGAATTTAGGAAATAATAACAGGGTCTTGTGAAACTCCGTTTACATTTATACTATAGTCGATACACGAACATTCTTACATACATATAGAATTAACACAACATATTTTGCGACTTCTCACAATTTTACATTTATCACATAATTTCACTGTTCACATATTATTTCATCATTCTCATTTCAAGGACCTGACTGGGCGCTGCCAGACCGGACACACTATCCGGAATTTCGGTCCACTACGTATTTACTTTTTATAGACCACCTTACCGGACTCTGCCGGACCGGACACAATGCCGGACTGTCGGTGTTACAAATCTATTGCCCAATTATAGACCACCTTACCGTCTGCCGGACCGGTCACTAGCCGGACTATCGGTGTTACAAATCTATATTGACTATATTTTACTCCTTACTGGTCGCTGCCAGACCGGTCACAGCCGGACTATCGGAATATTCTATATCTACTATCACTTATCCCTGACCGGACACTACCGGACCGGACACAAGCCGGACTATCGGGATATTCTAATTCCCACATATGTTTACTTCACTGTCAATTTCAAGTCAATTATTTATGTTAAATTTACACAAAAATTCTTACCCACACTCGGTACTACTGATCGTAATTTGGTATGACTATTCGACAATATGCAAAGTTCGATTTAACCGGTTTTGCTTACCTTATTTTGTGGTCGACCAGAGATCAGTTTCCCGAGTTGAGCAGAATTGTTGTCCTCCCCCTAAAGTTTTCACCTGTCCTCCGGGAACCGTCCTTTCACCAACTCGCCCCCTCACACCCACATCAACCACTCTGGACTGGGTCGTTAGTAAACCATCCTCTGCTACCAAGATTCTGTTGATAATGGGATATGTAGGAGGGTGAGCCGGTCAAGGATCGATTCAGACAAGGTGGTAAATTGTATGACAAGTGACAGTTTAATTATGAGTAAAGATATCTGGTACAACGTATACGGGCCCATTTCATTCGGTTCTTAAGGAACCAGCAGAAAAGAAGCCCTGATAACAGAGTGCATGTATGTTATATACAGTACAGAAAGTAGGTTGAGTCTAGAAGTTCTGGTCTTCTGGTTGGTCCTGTTGGGCCGTCCGTCATCCCTCTGAGTCTTGTCGTGCCGTTCCTTGTCACACAATGTTCAGCTAAGAAGGAGATTAGGTGTGTGCGCTGGTTTCTGCAAGTCAAGGCTGTCTCTTCCTCCCAATGTGTGGGTGTATGTCTTATCTGTGTGTCCTCGGCAGTTAGTGTGTGTAATGTGTGTGTGCTGTGTGTGTGGGTGTGGGAGCTATCCTGTATGGGACCTAACATGTTTTACTGTGAAAATACGTTGTCTCAGTTATAGCAATGTAATAGCAGTAGGCTGGTCACCTGCATAAGAAATAGCACTTCCTTACACTAGTTAGCTGGGACACAGTGTGCTAGCTAACTTGCAGTATAAAGAAAGGTTCCTGCAGATGCAGGAATGCCACGAATTTCAGGCCGCAATTGGGCCCTTCTCAAGAGTTTTGATATCTGCCACACCCCCTTTGAATCAGCAGTTGTAATGTCGGAGGAGAAAAGCATGAACACATTTAAAGAGGATAGATTCTAGAACCAACTTCTCTGGTTATAAACGGCTTATGTGTCATGATGAGTTAAAAACATAAATTCTAGTGTCAAAATGTTCTACAAAGTGTAAATGACAAAATGTTGTTACACCAGACAAAATGCTGATACTGTATTTTTAACAGCTGTGAATGACAATAGAAGATGAAAGACCAGTGTAATATTTGAACATTGTTATATTAGAAGAACACTCACTGCTTCTACAGTATTATGTGAATGATGGTTTATTCTACATGGAACTGTTACTTGCAAGTTATCAAAACACTTTGTTTAGGATATCTACATAAGTTCAGCAATTGCACTCATATTACTCTGTAGGCTACTAATCGATACATGAGATGATAAAACTTCAAGTAGCAAGCTACTTTTTCATTTTATTTAACGAGGCAAGTCAGTGTAGCAAGGTGTAGAACTAGTTTCTCATTACACATTCCAGACACTGGTACTCCTTGCTATCTTGGCATACAGTGCCTGCAGAAAGAATTCCCACCCCTTGACTTTCCCCCCACATTCTCCCTGAATTTAAAATGGATTAAATAGATATTGTGTGACTGGCCTACACACAATACCCCATAATGTCAAAGTGGAATTATGTTTTTAGACATTTTTACAAATGAAAATCTGAAATGTCTTCAGTCAATAAGTATTCAACCCTTATGTTACGGCAAGCATAAATAAGTTCAGGAGTAAAAATGTGCCTAACAAATCACATAGGTTGCATGGACTCATTCGGTGTGCAATAAGTGTAACATGATTTTTGAATGACTACCTCATCTCTATACCCCACACATACAGATAATGGTAAGGTCCCTCAGTCGAGCATTGCATTTCAAACCGATTCAACCACAAAGGCCAGGGAGGTTTTCCAATGCCTCAAAGAAAGGAAACTATTAGTAAACTCAGCAAAAAAAGAAACGTCCTCTCACTGTCAACTGCTTTTATTTTCAGCAAACTTAACATGGGTAAATATTTGTATGGACATAAGATTCAACAACTGAGACATAAACTGAACAAGTTCCACAGACATGTGACAAACAAAAATTGAATAATGTGTCCCTGAACAAAGGGGGAGGGGTCAAAATCAAAAGTAACAGTCAGTATCTGGTGTGGCCACCAGCTGCATTAAGTACTGCAGTGAATCTCCTCCTCGTGGACTGCACCAGATTTGCAAGTTCTTTCTGTGAGTTGTTTCCCCACTCTTCCACCAAGACACCTGCAAGTTCCCGGACATTTCTGGGGGGAATGGCCCTAGCCCTCACCCTCCGATCCAACAGGTCCCAGACATACTCAATGGGATTGAGATCAGGGCTCTTCACTGGCCATGGCAGAATACTGACATTCCTGTCTTGCAGGAAATCACGCACAGAACGAGCAGTATGGTTGGTGGCATTGTCATGCTGGAGGGTCATGTCAGGATGAGCCTGCAGGAAGGGTACCACATGAGGGAGGAGGATGTCTTCCCTGTAACGCACTGCGTTGAGATTGCCTGCAATGATAACAAGCTCAGTCCGATGATGCTGTGACACACCGTCCCAGACCATGACGGACCCTCCACCTCCAAATCGATCCCTCTCCAGAGTACAGGCCTCGGTGTAACGCTCATTCCTTCAACCATAAATGCAAATCTGACCATCACCACTGGTGAGGCAAAACCGTGACTCGTCAGTGAAAAGCACTTTTTGCCAGTCCTGTCTGGTCCAGGGACGGTGGGTTTGTGCCAATAGGCAACATTGTTGCCCGGTGATGTCTGGTGAGGACCAGCCTTACAACAGGCCTACAAGTCCTCAGTCCAGCCTCTCTCAGCCTATTGCAGACAGTCTGAGCACTGATGGAGAGATTGTGTAACTGGTGTAACTCGGGCAGATGTTGTTGCCATCCTGTACCTGTCCCGCAGGTATGATGTTCGGATGTACCAATCCTGTGTAGGTGTTGCCACACGTGGTCTGCCACTGCGAGGAAGATCAACTGTCCGTCCTATCTCCCTGTAGCGCTGTCTTAGGCGTCTCACAGTACAGCCATTGCAATTTATTGCCCTGGCCAAATCTGCAGTCCTCATGTCTCCTTGCAGCATGTCTAAGGCACATTTACTCATTTATTTTGGGATCCATCCCTGTAACCGTCCTTCCCTGATGATGCTCAAGTGGACAAGGACTGTCTCATTAAATACAAGCACATTTATGTCCATCACTCTCCTCGTCGCTACTACTCCATTACCTTGGACCTTTTTCAAAAAGAGACGAGGACTGAGGACACATCACACTATTTTCCCAACTTTAAGGCCCTCCCCCTTCTTTTCATTTTTTAAAGTTTCTCCCTGCTGGTGTTGTCTTGTAGTGGTCAGTTTTTTTTTAGTTTCTACAATTCTAAATCGACTTTGGGTCACTGAGAAGCGCTATATAATTGTCCCATGTATTATCATTCATCTAAAAGTGCAGATTGACTCTCATGAAATCAATATGATTATTTATTATATAACGTTGTTTTTCTGATTTTGTGGTACAAACACACATTGTTACCAGTTGTAAATAAGTTGTTATAATGAAAGTGATGGGCCATAAGTCAAACATGAAAACATTCACATATCAATTCGGAGGAAAAACTTGTCAAAACATCTCAAAATACCTTCTGTGCCACAATTTCACATAGAAAGTGTTAGCGAAAAATAATGCAATTAAGTTTCTATTTGTTCCATCTGTTCTGAGACTACATTAAACTTGTGTGTGGATCCCCAGGGTATGCGGGTACCATGTATTGAGACACTGCATTCTCTGCTATGTGAGTTCTCTGATGTGACGTCATTTTGGAGCGCCGGGTGAAGCATTTCCCACACTGTGTGCACTCATACGGTTTCTCCCCACTGTGGACCATAGCATGTCTGATCAGGTTGCACTGCTTGGTAAAACTCCTGCCACACTGTTCACAGGTGTACGGTTTCTCTCCGGTGTGACTCCGGAGGTGTTCTTTTAGCTGGCAGAGACGCTGGAAGCTCTTCCCACAAAAGGTGCAGCTGAAACGCCTCTCAGTGGTGCCACCTGATCTCCACTGACTCCTCATTCTCTTCACCATGTTAAAACTACTGTGACTCAGGCTGTATCCAGAGAAGGTGGAGGTGGTGGCCATGTTTGATCCTGTCATGCACTCACTCAATCTCACTGTTGCTTCTGAAGCCCTGTATTGATGCAGTCTTGGCTGTAGAGCTAAACTATTTCCTTCATTACTTGAGTTCAGCATCTCACTGCTCTGTCCCTCTGGCATCTGTTGTCTAGTCTCATCAGCCATTGTCCTGACATGTCTTTTCATGTGTGCTGATGCACTGAACATGTTAGCATGTGGTTTCCATATAGAAGAGTGAAGCGATGGCCCTACATCATCTGTCATAGTAGGAACAGATGGCAGCCCACTATGAGATGGGACCATTGAGATATTCTGAGAGTACTCTTCTGTGGAATGAAAGGAGAAATCTGGGTGACCATCAGGGTCAGTGTCTCTGCCTGGATCCACAGAGGTCCACAGCTGCCCATCAGTCTCATCCATGACAAACTGGTCATGTCCTGCCAGGGCTGTGGTCTGATCCAGCTCCTCCTCTTTCACCATCACTAGGTCTAGTGAGTCCTTGTCTGGCCGGTGCTGCTCTGTGCTGAACACCTCTGTAGATGGGAGCTGGGGTGTTCCTGGTTCCTCTGGACGATCAGAATTGGGGTAATGTTCCACTGAGTCTCTGGGAGATATATTGGGTTGTGTGATGAAGTCCTCACCACAGTGCCGTTGCTCAAAGGATGGTGGTTTCCCAGGCTTGGAACCAGATTCTAAAGATTTGGGGATAAACATAAAATAAACATTACAAAAGACTCTTAACAGTTGCAAAATACGACTGCTTTTGAACGGACTGTGTGTGTATGTGCCCTCCATATGCCAGAACATAAAACACCCAACACCAATGTAGCAATTTGGAATGTGTATACCACCACACCCACAGTATTCCATAGACAGACAGAGCAGTACCCCTTATGGTCACACCCACCCTCTCCAGTGATCCTGAGCTCTTCCTGAGGGTCAGTCTTCCACACGTCCTCTGCTGTCTCCTCATCTTTGATCAGTATGGGTTCAGTCTCCACTCTCTGCTCCACATCTGTAGGCTGTAACCGGGGACTGAGGTTATTACTCTGGACACACAGCATATCTAACCCTTTTCATACTCATGAATCACACAAAAGCTCAAAAATCTCCTGATAATCCAATATCAGAATTGATGAAGATGTCAGGTCTCTGTAATTGTTAAAGGTGATGTATCATACCTGGGGTTGAGAGTCCTCTTCAACAGCCAGCTCTTCGTCTCTGCACTGTGAGTTACTCCTCTGTTTTTTCAAAACAATCTTGACTGGATATGAAGATCTCTCTGAAGCCACGGGGTAAAAACCTGGAAAATAATTGTTTTCAGTCAAATATTAAATATTAGGCTATTCACACATTTGGGTTTTGCATATACTATCAATTTACTAGTCTGGAGATGCGACGTAAAATTTCCTTGAATTCTATATCGGGCATAAATGAGCGTCAGGATCAGGAAAGTTCTCTCACGACCTCACAAGCCAGAATGTTGAATAAAATCATATTTTGACTTACTTAACCAGTTGTCGTTGATCCTTGTGCTGGTAGGAAAAGCGGTACGGCAAGCGGTTCCCGGAGTGCCAAGTCTGGGAACAAAAGGCTCCTGAACAGCTTCTACCACCAAGCCATAAGACTGCTGAATAGTTAATCAAATGGCTTTCCTGACTACTTGCACTGACTCTATTGCACCAGCTCTATCCACACTCCAACACACACTACATAAGCTCACAAAACACACACTTCACATACGCCGCTACTACTCTGTATTATTTATCCTGATCGCCAAGTCACTTTTCCCCCTACCTGCATGGACATACAGTTGAAGTCAGAAGTTTACATACACCTTAGCCAAATACATTTAAACTCAGTTTATCACAATTCCTGACATTTAATCCTAGTAAAAAGTCCCTGTTTTAGGTCAGTTAGGATCACCACTTTATTTTAATGTGAAATGTTAGAATAATAGTAGATAGTTTTATAGTTTTATTTCATCACATTCTCAGTGGGTCAGAAGTTTACATACATTTAATTAGTATTTGGTAGCATTGCCTTTAAATTGTTTAACATGGGTCTAATGTTTTGGGTAGCCTTCCACAACCTTCCACAATAAGATGGGTTAATTATGGCCTATTCCTCTTGACAGAGCTGGTGTAACTGAGTCAGGTTTGTCGGCCTCCTTGCTCGCACACGCCTTTTCAGTTCTGCCCACACATTTTCTATGGGATTGAGATCAGGTATTTGTGATGGCCACTCCAATACCTTGACTTTGTTGTCCTTCAGCCATTTTGCCACAACTTTGGAAGTAAGCTTGGGGTCATTGTCCATTTGGAAGACCCATTTGCGACCAAGCTTTAACTTCCTGAGTTATGTATTGAGATGTTGCTTCAATAAGTCCACATCATGTTCCATCCTCATGATGCCATCTATTTTGTGAAGTGCACCAGTCCCTCCTACAGCAAAGCACCCGCACAAGCCTCCCCCTTTTCCCTCCAAACACAACGATGGTCATTATGGCCAAACAGTTCTATTTTTGTTTCATCAGACCAGAGGACATTTCTCCAGAAAGTACGAACTTTGTCCCCATGTGCGGTTGCAAATCCATAGTCTGGCTTTTTTTTAATGGCGGTTATGGAGCAGTGGCTTCTCCATGCTGAGCGGCCTTTCAGGTTATGTCGATATAGGACTCGTTTTCACTGTGGATATAGATACTTTTGTACCCTTTTCCTCCAGCATCTTCACAAGGTCCTTTGCTGTTGTTCTGGGATTGAATTGCACTTTTCGCACCAAAGTACGTTCATCTCTAGGAGACACAATGACTCTCCTTCCTGAGAAGTATGACAACTGCATGGTCCCATGGTGTTTATGCTTGCATACTATTGTTTGTACAGATGAACGTGGTACCTTCAGGCGTTTGGAAATTGCTCCCATGGATGAACCAGACTTGTGGAGGTGTACAATTGTTAATGTCTAAAATCACTTTAGCACCACCCTAAAAACCCGATTCAAATTCGACACAAACCTTCAAATAGGTATGTAATGACACATTATATAAGAACTCTTTATAGTGTTTTATTTACATTTTAGAGGCGATAAGGTGATAAGTTTGACAGATCGAGTGAAAAAAAAGCTATTTTCCCACACAACATCTCTCCTTCTCACGATCACACATTAGTTTCGCTTCCCCACCCGCCGTTTTTAAAAAGACCCGACGGGGCTCATTGCCTGCTTGAATTATGCAGAAAAGGGCAGCGTTTAGGTCATGTAATTGATTCTGTTGGAAAGGGGAGAAATTGTGCTTTACAATGGCATTGACATTACAGTTGATCTGGAAGTATTACGTTTTTGGGGCGCTAAAGTAAGGGTAATTGTACGGACCCAGGCGATGTAAGAGTTTACGTTACACCTGTTGTATTCGGCGCATGTGACAAATACAATTTGATTGTGAGACAATATCCACAGGAAATAATAATTAAATCAACCTTTCAAAGTGCTCTCGAGCGGCGCACCATCACTACAGACCCTGGTTCAATCTCGGGCTGTATCACAAATGGTTGTGATCGGGAGTCACATAGGGCAAAGCACAATTGGCCCAGCATCATCCATCCTGGTTTAGGGGAGGGTTTGGTCATCATTGTAAAATAAGAATTTGTTTTTAGTATTAACTTACTTGCCTAATTAAATAAATAGTGCATTCAGATTTCTATAACCTGAAGCATGCACAAACCATGCCGGAGCTTGGCAAGTATGCATGGTGGTGTGCATGCATTTTCAAATTGTGTGCATGCTTCAGGTGATAGAAATATGAATAAACTACAAGCACTTTGAAAAGTTGATTTTATTATACTTTCCTGTGGCTCACACATAATCCTACATGCCAACGGCCCAACCGGTAAAGTAAATTAAACTACTTTTTACATTCTGATTGGTAGAGATCGTGAGTCAACTTTCCTGATCCAAATGCTCATTTATGCCGGACGTTGAATCCAGTATAATTCAGACGTTCCAGGCTATACATTTACAATAAAAAGTAACACATCAACTAACAGTACCTTTTCGTCTGCGCGTCTTCTCCAGCTCGCTCTCCATCATTTGCCACTTCCTTTTCAGTACATCAATATCTCGCTGGCTTTGGGTCATTTCCAAACGTATAACAGCACAGCTATCATCTACACGTTTGTTTATTTCTGCTACTGCTGCTTTAGCCAATACCTCCATAACCGATACCAACTGCGCCTGAAAATTGCAGCTCGCCATCTTGTCCAGCCCAAATTACAGATGCGTATTCCTTGTGTGAAGTAAATATTATTCAATTTCCAAGATAACGTGCAAAAAACAAGCCGTATATGTTGATAAATGACAACAATGTAGTGAAGCGGGAGATACGCGCAATTGTTCTTCTTCTTCTGTGGTATAATGGCGTTCGCAACAATGTGATGTGGATTCCGCCACCTACTGTGCGGGTGAATAATAAGGATCCCAAAAATTGAAATATGTAAGTAAAATATGAATTAAAAAAACATCAACCTGCTTTTCTGTTTTAAAAAAAAGAAGAAAAAAAAGTTATTATCAGGTCCCTACACAGACTCGAACGACTCCTGTTAGGGCGGGATATTTCCTAGCGACAATAGTCTTTGTAGTGTTTCTGCTGTGAAGTCTTGAAGCCCCTGCCATCGCTCTTTAGTTCATCTCGTTAAGTTTATTTATTACCGTAAATATCAGAGTGCAACAGCCTTTCAAATTTTTTTATGAATTAGCACTGGCCAGCAAATAACAGGGTATATTCTAATTTGCATATACAGTGAAAGGTAGCCATATCTAGAAGACAAAAAAAAAATGCAGGTGGCACACTTGGTTATTAATGCATAATAGGCCTTCAGAAAGTACTCACAGCCCTTGACATTTTCCACATGATGTTATGTGACAGCCTGCATTTAAAATTGATTACATTTTGATTTTGTATCACTGGCATACACACAATACTCCATATTGTCAAAGTCGAATGATGTTTTTAGACATTTTTACTAATTAATTCAAAATGAAAAGCTGAATTGTCTTATGGCAAGTCTAAATAAGTTCAGAAGTAAACATTTGCTTGAGTCACATAAGTTGCATGACTGTGTGCAATAATAGTGTTTTAACATGATTTTTGAATGACTACCTCATCTCTGTACCCCACACTTACAATTATCTGTAAGGTGCCTCAGTCGAGCAGTGAATTTCAAACACAAATTCAATCACAAGACCAGGGAAGTTTTCCAATGCCTCACAAAGAAAGGCCCCTATTGATAGATGGGTAAAATAAAATCATTCTAAAAGCAGACTGCACCTGTACATAGCCCATCCAACTACCTCATCCCCATACTGTTATTTATTTTGCTCCTTTGCATCCCAGTATCTCTACTTGCACATTCATCTTCTGCACATCTATCACTCCAGTGTTTAATTGTTTTATTGTAATTGTTTCACCACTATGGCCTATTTATTGTCTTACCTCCCTCATCCTACCACATTTGCTAACACTGTATATAGACTTTTTCTATTGTATTAATGACTGTATGTTTGTTTATTCCATGTGTAACTCTGTGTTGTTGTATGCGTCTAACCTCTTTGCTTTATCCTGGCCAGGTCGCAGTTGCAAATGAGAACTTGTTCTCAACTAGCCTACCTGGTTAAATAAAGATGAAATAAACTCTTGAAAAGATTTCAAGAGTATTTGGTGGTCTTCTTTTGGTGGACTGAGAACACAATCTCATTTACAGCAACAACCTGGGGAATAGTTACAGGGGATCGGATGAAGGAGTCAATTGTAAACTAGGTTTGATTAGGTGACCGTATGAGGGCAAGATTGGGATTTTAGCCTGGACACCGGGGTTAACAACCATATTCTTACGATATATTCTTTAGTGACCACAGAGTCTGGACACCCATTTAACATCCCATCCGAAAGATGGCACCCTACACAGGGCAATGTCCCCAATCACTGCCCTGGTCCATTGGGATATTTTTTCAGACCAGAGGAAAGGGTGCCTCCTACTGGCCCTCCAACACCACTTCCAGCATCATCTAGTGTCCGATGCAGGGTGGTATGCTGCTGCTGGAAATGAAGGATGCTTGTACAGAATAAAAATATCTCAAAACACGCATCCTGTTTGCAATAAGGCACTATAATAAAACTGCAAAAAATGTGGCAAAGAAATTAACTTTATGTCCTGAATACAAAGCGTTTGGGGCAAATCCAACAACACATCACTGAGTACCACTCTTCATATTTTCAAGCATGGTGGTGGCTGCATCATGTTATGGGTATGCTTGTCATCATTTACTATATCCACAGTAAAACGAGTCCTATATCGACATAACCTGAAAGGCTTTGGAGAAATGTCCTCTGGTCTGATGAAACAAAAATAGAACTGTTTGGCCATAATGACCATTGCTTTGTTTGGAGGAAAAAGGGGGAGGCTTGCAAGCCAAAGAACACAATCCCAACCGTGAAGCACGGGGGTGGCAGCATCATGTTGTTGGGGTGCTTTGCTGCAGGAGGGACTGGTGCACTTCACAAAATAGATGGCTTCATGAGGGAAATTATCTGGATATATTGAAGCAACATCTCAAGACATCAGTCAGGAAGTTAAAGCTTGTTCTCAAATTGGTCTTCCAGATGGACAATGACCCCAAGCATACTTCCAAAGTTGTGGCAAAATGGCTTAAGGACAACAAAGTCAAGGTATTGGATTGGCCATCACAAAGCCCTGACCTCAATCCTATAGAAAATGTGTGGGCAGAACTGAAAAAGCGTGTGCGAGCAAGGAGGCCTACAAACCTGACTAAGTTACACCAGCTCTGTCAGGAGGAATGGGCCAAAATTCACCCAACTTATTGTGGGAAGCTTGTGGAAGATTAACTTGGGTCAAACATTTCAGGTAAACAGTTTAAAGGCAAGGCTACCAAATACTAATTGAGTGTATGTGAACTTCTGACCCACTAGGAATGTGATGAAAGAAATAAAAGCTGAAATAAATCACTCTACTATTATTCTGACATTTCACATTCTTAAAATAAAGTGGTGATCCTAACTGACCTAAGACAGGGAATTTTTACTAGGATTAAATGTCAGGAATTGTGAAAAACTGAGTTTAAATGTATTTGGCTAAGGTGTATGTAAACTTCTGACTTCAACTGTAGTGTATTACATTTTGTCAAATGTTTAGTATTTGGTCCCATATTCCTACCACGCAATGACTAAATCAAGCTTGTGACTCTACAAACTTGTTGGATGCATTTGCAGTTTGTTTTGGTTGTGTTTCGGATTATGTTGTGCCCAATATAAATTCATAGTAAATAATGTATTGTGTCATTTTGGAGTCACATTGTAAATGAGAAATGTTTTTTTTAAATAGGTTATTGAAATAAAATAAAAATGAGGAGCCCTTAACAGTCAAACATGAAAAACATTTCACAAATGAATTCGGAGGAAAATCTAGTCAAAATGTCTCAAAATACCTTGTGTACCAACTTTTCCCATAGAAAATGTTATCCAAAAAATTATCAAATTATTAACTTTGTTCCATCTGGTCTGAGACGACATTAAACTTGTGTGTGGATACCCAGGGTATGCGGGTACCATGTATTGAGACTTTGGAGGCTGCTTATGGTAGAGAAATTCATATTAAATTATCTGGAAACAGCTCTGGTAGACATTTCTGCAGTCAGCATGCCAATTGCACGCTCCCTCAAAACTTGAGATATTTGTGGCATTGTGTTGTATGACAAAACTGCATATTTCAGAGTGGCCTTTTTTTGTCCCCAGCACAAAGTGCACTTCTGTAATGATCATGCTGTTTAATCAGCTTCTTGATATGCTACCTAACCCTAACCCTGTCAGGTGGATGGATTATCTTAACGTTTTGATAACCATGTAAATCTCTCGGACAAGGTAACTTTAATCAATATATTCGACTCTATTTACTCAGATTCGAAAATGCTAATTAGCGTCAACGTAGGCATTATGCAAAACTACAAATCCCTGCAAGCTCCTGCATGTCATCTCTGACGCCTTTGCTAACAGGTATTGTGTCAATTTACAACTTGCACAAGACAGTTCATGGAACTGTCAATTGAAAAACATTTTGCGAGTTTATTCATTACTACATTTAGCTAACAGATAGTTAATCCAGAGATTCTTACCTTTGCCTCGACAGTCTTTGCCTCGACAGTCTAGATCATCATGGCATTTGTAGTTCTTATGATAGCCACATTAGCAGCTAATTAACATTACATTTTGGGGGGGTAAATACTTAATTGAGATATTTACATGGTTATCAAAATGTCATGTCAGGGTAAGCCTACATGTATTTGAAGTGTTTCTAAAATCCCCAATGGGAACAATTTATGGTGGAATAACAATAGAAACCATGTTAGTTTGACCACTAGGTTTTATGGGTATTATGACTCATACTGTGGTACTCTATTCGTTATTAGGCAAACTAAGACGTCTCCCCCTTCTTGATAGCCCCCTTTTTGACGAGGAAGCACAAGTGTATCCTAGCACAGAAGAGTTTTAACATTTCTTCCACACACCCTTTGAATCAGCTGTTGTATTGTCGTCGGAGAAAAGCATGCACACATTTAAAAACAATATGCTACTTAACCTTTTATGTATAAAATGTATTGCAAAACTAACTTACAATTTTTTCATCGCTTTACACATTTATTTTGGGATCCACCCCGGTAAACGTCCTTTGCCTGATGGATAAGGACCATCTCATGGTCCTTTTCGTCCACATCACTCTCCTCACCCCCTCTCCTTTTTTCCAAAGGAGGCGAGAGAGGACTAGGAAGAAAATACGCAGGAGTTGAGCAAATCTAATTGAAAAAAAGCACCTACACACACTCTTGTCCTTACTTTAAGCCCCTCCCCCTTCTCTTTGTTTCTCCTGCTGTTAGTCTGGTGCCGTCTTGTGAATGATCAACAATTGTAAAGCAATTTTGGGTCATTGAAAAGCTCTACATATAGGTCTCATGTATTTGTATTATTGATCTAAAAGACGGATTGACTCTCAAAATCAAGCCTTCAACAATCAAACAAGAAAAGCACAAATCAATTTGGAGGAAAAGCTTGTCAAAATACCTTCTGCACCACATTTCCATGTAGAAAGAGTTACAGAAAAACTGAAATGATGTTCCTATTTCTTCTGAGACTACATTAAACTTGTGTGTGGATCCCCAGGGTATGCAGGTATCACGTATTGAGACACTGGACTCTCTCCTATGTGAGTTCTCTGATGTGATGTCATTTTGGAGCGCCGGGTGAAGCACTTCCCACACTGTGTGCACTCGTAGGGCTTCTCCCCGCTGTGGACCATAGCATGTCTGATCAGGTTGCACTGCTGGGTAAAACTCCTGCCACACTGATCGCAGGTGTACGGTTTCTCTCCGGTGTGACTCCGGAGGTGTACTTTGAGCTGGCAGAGACGCTGGAAGCTCTTCCCACAAAAGGTGCAGCTGAAACGCCTCTCGGTGGTGCCGCCCGACCTCCACTGAGTCCTCATTCTCTTCACCATGTTAAAACTACTGTGACTCAGGCTGTATTCTGAGAAGGTGGAGGTGGTGGCCATGTTTGAACCTGTCATGCACTCACTCAATCTCACTGTTGCTTCTGAAGCACTGTATTGATGCTGCCTTGACTGTAGAGCTAAACTATTACCTACATTATTTGAGTTCAGCGTCTCGCTACTCTGTCCCTCTGGCATCTGTTGTCTAGTCTCATCAGCCATTGTCCTGATATGTCTTTTCATGTGTGCTGCTGCACTGAACATGTTAGCATGTGGTTTCACAATAGAATAGTGAAGCGGTGGCCCCACTTCATTGGTCATTGTAGGAACGGATGGCAGCCCACTATGAGATGGGAAAATTGAGATATTCTGAGAGTACTCTTCTGTGGAATGAAAGGAGAAATCTGGGTGGCCATCAGGGTCAGTGTTTCTGCCTGGACCCACAGAGGTCCACAGCTGCCCATCATTGTCATCCATGACAAACTGGTCATGTCCTGCCAGGGCTGTGGTCTGATCCAGCTCCTCCTCTTTCACCATCACTAGGTTTAGTGAGTCCTTGTCTGGCCGGTGCTGCTCTGTGCTGAACACCTCTGTAGATGGGAGCTGGGGTGTTCCTGGTTCCTCTGGACGATCAGAATTGGGGTAATGTTCCACTGAGTCTCTGGGAGATATATTGGGTTGTGTGATGAAGTCCTCATCACAGTGCCGTTGCTCAAAGGATGGTGGTTTCCCAGGCTTGGAACCAGATTCTAAAGATATGGGGATAAACATAAAATAAACATTACAAAAGACCCATAACAATTGCAAAATACGACTGCTTTTGAACGGACTGTGTGCGTACATGCACGCCATATGCCAGAACATAAAACACCCGACAGCAATGTAGCAATTTGGAACGTGCATACCACCACCCTCACACATTCTTCCATAGATAGACAGAGCAGTACCCCTTATGGTCACACCCACCCTCTCCAGTAATCCTGAGCTCTTCCTGAGGGTCAGTCTTCCACACGTCCTCTGCTGTCTCCTCATCTTTGATCAGTATGGGTTCAGTCTCCACATCTCTAGGCTGTAACAGGGACTGAGGTTATTACTCTGGGCGCACACCATATCTAACACTTTTTATACTCATGAATCACACGAAAGCGGTAAATTCTCCTGATATTCCAATAACAGAATTGATCCAAAAGGTCAGGTCTCTATAACTCTAAAAGGTGATGTATCACACATGGAGATGAGAGTCCTCTTCAACTGCCATATTGTCTTCTCCCCACTGTGAGTTACTCCTCTGCTTGTTCAAAACAATCTTGACTGGATATGAAGATCTCTCTGATAACATGGGGTAAAAACCTGGAAAATAATTGTATTCAGTCAATTATTAGGATTATTCACACATTTGTGTTTTTATTCATTTGTTCAAGATGCAATCAAATTACCGTGAAGTACTACCTTTTCTCCTGACTCGTCCTCGTGTCTTCTTCAGCTCCCTCTCCATCATTTGACATTTATTTTTCAGTACATCAATATCACGCTGGCTTTGGGTCATTTCCAAACGTATAACAGCACAGCTATCATCTACACGATTGCTTATTTCTGCTACAGCTGCTTTAGCCAATACCTCAAGAATGGATACCAACTGCGCCTGAAAATTGCAGCTGGCCATCTTGTCCAACCCAGGATTCTCTGTGATTAAGTAAATAGAATACAATTCTCTAACTAGCCAATGTGTAAGAAACAATCCGTTTATTTATAGTTCTAACACTATGACAAATGGCCCAATTTGGTATGTGTAAGAAGAGAACGAGTCGCGCAAACAATGTTGTTGATAAATAGCAGCAATGTTGGAAGTGGGATATTCGTATGTAATCGCACTTCCGTTCAACTCATAAGGTATTACCGTAAATATGAGACTGCAACAGCCCTTCAAATGTGGTATAGTTTGACACTGGCAAAGTACCAGGGTGTATTCAGGCCCAACCGGCCACAGGATGGCGGTATTATTTATTTTACGTCGTGTGTCATGTTACAAACGACGTAAAGGGAAAAGTACCGCCATCATGCAGCGGGTTGGGCTAGGTGTATTCTTGTCTTCACGTAGAGCAGACATATCTATTTACAAAAAAATACGACAAAGAATTCAGATAGTAAAACGTCTTTTTTTAGTTAAATAGATATGGCTACATGTTGGGGAGAGTGCAGTGGCAGACATGATTATAAATGCAGCCAAGGCTATTTGCATTTATAATGCACAACGCATTGTGGTAAAAAACACTTTTCAACCATTCATACAAATTCATTATATATATATATATGATCAAATATTGTCACCTCCGTTCTCATCCACAAACCTAATGAAACCATTCTGAAAATGTGGTATGGTATTTATTAAAGGAGAGAAAAGAGAAATAACATGTTTGACACAGCTGGGGAACAAAGGACAAAAAACTAGTTTCATGTGAACTTAAAATTAAACTTCATTTATATATTTCAAGTAACTATTGCATACTACATGCATTATAGCTGATTTACATTGAGGTCCTTCTCTTAGGTTTTTAAAGGCATGTACATATAGTTGAAGTCGGAAGTTTACATACACTTAGGTTGGAGTCATTACAACTCGTTTTTCAACCACTCCACAAATTTCTTGTTAACTAACTTAGTTTTGGCAAGTCGGTTAGGACATCTACTTAGTGCATGACGCAAACAATTGTTTCACAATTCCAGTGGAACAGAAGTTTACATACACTAAGTTGACTGTGCCTTTAAACAGCTTGGAAAATTCCAGAAAATGAAGTCATGGCTTTCTAAGCTTCTGATAGGCTAATTGACATAATTTGAGTCAAAGCCTACCTTCAAACTCAGCACCTCTTTGCTTGACATCATGGGAAAATCAAAAGAAATCAGCCAAGACCTCAGAAAAAAAAAATTAAACCTCCACAAGTCTGGTTCATCCTTGGGAGCAATTTCCAAACGCATGAAGGTACCACGTTCATCTGTACAAAAAAATAGTATGCAAGTATTAACACCATGGGACCAGGCAGCCGTCATACCGCTCAGGAAGGAGACGCGTTCTGTCTCCTAGATATGAACGTACTTTGGTGCGGAAAGTGCAAATCAATCCCAGAACAACCGCAAAAGACCTTGTGAAGATGCTGGAGAAAACAGGTACAAAAGTATTTATATCCACAGTAAAACGAGTCCTATATCGACATAACCTGAAAGGCTGCTCAGCAAGGAAGAAGCCGCCATAAAAAAATCCAGACTACGGTTTGCAACTGCACATGGGTACAAAGATCGTACTTTTTGGAGAAATGTCCTCTGGTCTGATGAAACAAAAATTGAACTGTTGGGCCATAATGACCATCGTTATCTTTGGCGGAAAAAGGGGGAGGCTTGCAAGCCGAAGAACCCCATCCCAACCGTGAAGCACGGGGGTGGCAGCTTTAAAAGGCTAACTGATTTTTAGAAAACCCTTTAGCAATTATGTTAGCACAGCTGAAAACTGTTGTGCTAATTAAAGAAGCAATAAAAACAGCCTTCTTTAGACCAGTTGAGTATCTGGAGCATCAGCATTTGTGGGTTCGATTACAGGCTCAAAACGGCCAGAAACAAAAAACTTTTTTCTCAAACTCATCAGTCTATTATTTTTCTGAGAAATGAAGGCTATTCCATGTGATTAATTGCCAAGAAATAGAATATCTCATACAACGCTGTGTACTACTATCTTCACAGAACAGCGCAAACTGGCCCTAACCAGAATAGAAAGAGGAGTGGGAGGCCCCGGTGCGCAACTGAGCAAGAGGACAAGCACATTAGAGTGTCTAGCTTGAGAAATAGACGCCTCACAAGTCCTCAACTGGCAGCTTCATTAAATAGTACCAGCAAAACACCAGTCTCAACGTCAACAGTGAAGAGGCGACTCCGGGATGCTGGCCTTCTAGGCAAGAACATTTCTAAGTGACCCCAAACTTTTGAACGGTAGTGTAAGTAGAGGTATTAGATAAAGAGTATGCATATTAGATCGTGTGTAGAAGATAACAGGTGGTGTTGATTGAGCTGCATGAGAGAATATGCATAACAGTACAGCAGTACTGATATATCTGTGAGAGAGTAAGTTAATTAGGGCTGTGCGTGTGTATACAGCAGTGTGTGTATACAATGACTGTGTACACTGGGTGGTTATTCTCTCCAGGAGAGGAAGTAGAGCTCACCCAGTGCATCGCTACACACCAGTTCACTGGAGCAGTGTGGGTTCACCTCCAAGACCAGAACAGGACCCGCACACACAAACCAACCCACCCGTACAGTAGCACAGAGAAATAGTGTAAGCACACACACAAAGTACTTAAGTAAAAATACTTTAAAGTACTACTTAAGGTTTTTGGGGTATCTGTACTTTACTATTTATATTTTTTTGCCAACTATTACTTCACTACATTCCTAAAGAAAATAATGTACTTTTTACTCAATACATTTTCCCAGACACCCAAAAGTACTCGTTACATTTTGACAGGAAAATGGTCAATTTCACAACTTATCAAGCGATCCATCCCTGATCATCCCTACTGACTCTGATCTGGCGGACTCACTAAAAACAAATGCTTTGTTTGTAAATTATGTCTGACTGTTGGAGTGTTCTCCTGGCTATCCGCCAATAAATAAATAAAATAGAATGTTGCCATCTGGTTTGTTTAATATAAGACATTTGAAATGGTTTATACTTCTGATACTTAAGTACATTTGAGCAATTCCATTTACTTTTGATACTTAAGTATATTTAAAACCAAATACTTTTAGACTTCTCAAGTTGTATTTCACTGGGTGACTTTCACTTTGACTAGTCATTTTATATTAAAAGGTATCTTTACTTTTACTCAAGTATGACAATAGAGTACTTTTTCCACCACTGCCTGTACAGAGATGCAGATAGTGTAAGCATACAAACATAAACAGTATATTGCTGTGACTATTCATCCATTCTTTGAGAAATTATTTGAGTGCGTGAACATTTACGAGTTAGAATAACATCCACCTGTTTCTTGGTGTTTCTGTCCCACATTTTGACAGTTCTGTCATGGGACTTCGAGATCACCATCGTGCTGTTGGCGAGTCACAGTACACTGATCCTGTGCCTAGGGAAAAATCCATCCAAAATAATATTCATCATCATCGAAAAAAGACATCAGTTTCATCAGAGGAAAAGGGAGAGCTCTTACAGGTTTCTTGCTGCTCCAGGAGTTGATGTTTGGTGGCTGCTTGAACCACATATTCCCCTTGGAATCTCCACACACCACCAACTCTGGAGACAGGACACAAATTACAGTGCAGTTAATAAATTATTAATATAACAATGTGTGTACACATTATTTGTTTACACAATATGTATCAAAATGTGTATGAGTATGCTGATGGACACCCCGACACCCCAAACCACAGCTCTGGCTGTTCTGAGGCCCTCTCCTCCCTGCCTCTTGCAGCCATCTCACTACAGTGGAAGTCAATTGAATTGCACATCGTTGTGCCTGCAGGCCTGTCGTAGAACATGAAGCCTCTGAGCCTGACCCCACCTCTCCATCCCCATGACCCCTACCATTCCACCCTTAACACATGGTCACTGTTACACCTTTCGAGTTTCGGGATGACTGATGTAAGAACAATAAATAAGAAAGAGTAAGGAGATGTAAGACTGTTCCTACCTTGACTCAGGTACACACAAGCGATGAAGTACGAAATCACTAAATGTGTTGACTTCCTGCTCACTCCATTATCTCCACCCCTGTTGATAGGCAAATCAATGAAGAGATAAATCTTTGAAACTACTAATCATATAAATCTTTTTCTCTTCTCTATTTAGCCATCTACAGCATCTAATGAACCTTGATTCAGATGACCAGTTTTATACAGTCCCAGTGGTGTCAGTTTAGACAATGTACACAGTAAGTGTAGTTTCCAGATGTAAAATATGAAGTTGTATAAACATGTATAGCCTATTACACAAACAGATATTTTATTGCCTCGTTTTGAAAAGACATACAGTAACTTAACACTTTGGGGCAGCAGAGTAATTTCCAAACCTTAACTGAAAATCAAGTTGAATTGAGTTATTAACCTGACCTGATATGAGACTGTCCCTTGTGGCAAGACGTGACATTCCAGATAGTCAGACACTACCTAGACAATACAGACTTAATGGCTCCTACATATTATTAATCTAAAAGCACAGATTGACTCTTTAATTAAATACATTTGCTTGAATATAATATGGTTTTATGATTTTGTGGTAGAAATATAAAATGTTAGTAGATGTAAATAAATAGGTTATTAAAAAAAGTGAGGATCCGTGAACAGTGAAACATGAAAACCATTTCACAAATCAATGAGGAGGAAAAGGTTGTCAACATTTCTCAAAATACCTTCTAAACCAAAATTTACATAGAAAGTGTTTCCAAAGCATAACGCAATTATGTTCCATCTGTTCTGAGACTATATTAAACTTGTGTGTGGATCCCCAGAGTATGCAGGTGCTACATATGGAGACACTGCACTCTCTCCTATGTGAGTTCTCTGATGTGATGTCATATTGGAACGCTGGGTGAAGCATTTCCCACACTGTGTGCACTCGAAGGGCTTCTCCCCACTGTGGACCACAGCATGTCTGATCAAGTTGCACTGCTTGGTAAAACTCCTGCCACACTGTTCGCAGGTGTACGGTTTCTCTCCAGTGTGACTCCGGAGGTGTACTTTGAGCTGGCAGAGACGCTGGAAGCTCTTCCCACAGAAGGTGCAGCTGAAACGCCTCTCAGTGGTGCCGCCCGACCTCCACTGAGTCCTCATTCTCTTCACCATGTTAAAACTACTGTGACTCAGGCTGTATCCAGAGAAGGTGGAGGCCATGTTTGACCCTGTCATGCACTCACTCAATCTCACTGTTGCTTCTGAAGCCCTGTACTGATGCTTCCTTGGCTGTAGAGCTAAACTATTTCCATCATTATTTGAGTTCAGCGTCTCGCTGCTCTGTCCCTCTGGCATCTGTTGTCTAGTCTCATCAGCCAATGTCCTGACATGTCTTGTCATGTGTTTTGCTGCACTGAACATGTTAGCATGTGGTTTCCATATAGAAGAGTGAAGCGATGGCCCCACTTCATCTGTCATAGTAGGAACAGATGGCAGCCCACTATGAGATGGGTAAATTGAGATATTCTGAGAGTACTCTTCTGTGGAATGAAAGGAGAAATCTGGGTGGCAGACAGGGTCAGTGTCTCTGCCTGGATCCACAGAGGTCCACAGCTGCCTATCAGACTCATCCATGACAAACTGGTCAGGTCCTGCCAGGGCCGTGGTATGATCCAGCTCCTCCTCTTTCACCATCACTAGGTCTAGTGAGTCCTCGTCCGGCCGGTGCTGCTCTGTGCTGAACACCTCTGTAGATGCGAGCCGGGGTGTTCCTGATTCCTCTGGACGATCAGAATTGGTGTAATGTTCCACGGAGTCTCTGGGAGATATATTGGGTTGTGTGATGAAGTCCTCATCACAGTGCCGTTGCTCAAAGGATGGTGGTTTCCCAGGCTTGGAACCAGATTCTAAAGATATGGGGATAAACATAAAAGAAACATTACAAAAAGACCCTTAAGAGCAAAACATGACTGCTTTAGAGCTGATTGTGTGTACGTGCGCTACATATGTCAGAACATAAAACAACAATGTAGCAATTTGGAACTTGCATACCACCACACCCACACAGTCTTCCATAGACAGACAGAGCAGTACCCCTTATGGTCACACCCACCCTCTCCAGTGATCCTGAGCTCTTCCTGAGGGTCAGTCTTCCACACGTCCTCTGCTGTCTCCTCATCTTTGATCAGTATGAGTTCAGTCTTCACTCCCTGCTCCACATCGGTAGACTAACAGGGGACTGAGGTTATTACTCTGGACACACAGCATATCTAACCCTTTTCATACTCATGAATCACACAAAAGCGATAAAACTCCTGATAAGCCAATATCAGAATTATCTTAGTTGTTAAAGGTGATGTATCACACCTGGGGTTGAGAGTCCTCTTCAACAGCCAGCTCTTCGTCTCTGCACTGTGAGCTACTCCTCTGCTTATTCAAAACAATTTTGACTGGATATGAAGATCTCTCTGATGCCATAGAGTAAAAAGCAAGAAAATAATTGTATTCAGTCAAATATTAGAGCTATTCACACATTTGGGTTTCCCATATCCAATCAATTTACTAGCCTGGAGACCCGATGTTGAATTTCATAGAAATTTCATAGAAATAGAGCAGGAAAATTCTCTCACGACGTCTACAAGCCAGAATGTCAAATAAAACAATAGTTTAACTTACTTTACTGGTTGTCAGTGTATTTGTTCCTTTTGCAGGTACATTACATGACCAAAAGTATGTGGACACCTGCTTGTCAAACAACTCATTCCAAAATCATGGGTATTAATATGGAGTTGGTCCCCCTTGGCTGCTACAACAGCCTCCACTCTTCTGGGAAGGCTTTCCACCAGATGTTGGAACATTGCTGCAAGGACTTGCTTCCATTCAGCCACAAGAATATTTGTGATATTTGGACACTGATGTTGGGCAATAAGGCCTGGCTCGCAGACGGCGTTCTAATTCATCCCAAAGATGTTCGATGGGGTTGAGGTCAGGGCTCTGTGCAGGCAAGACAAGATATTCCACACCGATCTCATACCATTTCTGTATGGACCTCCCTTTGAGCACGGAGGCATTGTCATTCTGAAACAGGAAAGGGCCTTCCCCAAACTGTTGGAAACACAGAATCATCTAGAATGTCATTGTATGCCGTAGCGTTAATATTTCCCTTCACTGGAACTAAGGGGCCTAGCTGAACCATGAAAAACAGCCCCAGACCATTATTCCTCCTCCACCAAACTTTACAGTTGGCACTATGCATTTGGGCAGGTAGCGTTCTCCTGGCATCCGTCGAACTGCTAGATGGTGAAGCGTGATTTATCACTCCAGAGAACATGTTTCCATTGCTCCAGAGTCCATCGGTGGCGAGCTTCATGCCACTCCAGCCGACGCTTGGCATTGCGCATGGTAAACTTAGGATTGTGTGTGGCTGCTCGTCCATGGAAACTAATTTCATGAAGCTCCCGACAAACAGTTATTGTGCTCACGTTGCTTCCAGAGGCAGTTTCGAACTCGGTAGTGAGTGTTGCAACTGAGGACAGACAATTTTTATGCGATGCTCGCTTCAGCACTCCCGATCTGTGAGCTTGTGTGGTCTACCGCTTGGCGTTGTTGCTCCTAGATGTTTCCACTTCACAATAACAGCACTTACAGTTGACCGGCACAGCTCTAGCAAGGCAGAAATTTGACTAATTGACTTGTTGGAAAGGTGGCATCCTATGAGGGTGCCACGTTGAAAGTCACCAAGCTGTTCATTAAGGCCATTCTACTTGCCAATGTTTGTCTATGGCAATTGCATGGCAATTGGCAAAAATTGTAATATCCTATGTTTCTCAAGAGTCGTGGTTGAACGAGGACATGGGCATGAACTCAGCAAAAAAGAAACGTCCTCTCACTGTCAATTGCGTTTATTTTCAGCAAACTTAACATGTGTAATATTTGTATGAACATAACAAGATTCAACAACTGAGACAAACTGAACAAGTTCAACAGACATGTGACTAACAGAAATTGAATAATGTGTTCCTGAACAAAGGGGGTCGGTCAAAATCAAAAGTAACAGTCAATGCAGCTGTTGGCCACACCAGATACTAAGTACTGCAGTGCATCTCCTCAAAGACTGCACCAGATTTGCCAGTTCTTGCTGTGAGTTGTTACCCCACTCTTCCACCAAGACACCTGCAAGTTCCCGGACATTTCTGGGGGGAATGGCCCTAGCCCTCACTCTCCGATCCAACAGGTCCCAGACGTGCTCAATGGGATTAAGATCCGGGCTCGTCACTGGCCATGGCAGAACACCGACATTCCTGTCTTGCAGGAAATCACGCACAGAACGAGCAGTATGGCTCGTGGCATTGTCATGCTGGAGGGTCATGTCAGGATGAGCCTGCAGGAGAGGTACCACATGAGGGAGGAGGATGTCTTCCCTGTAACGCACAGCATTGAGATTGCCTGCAATGACAACAAGCTCAGTCCGATGATGCTGTGACACACCGCCCCAGACCATGACGGACCCTCCACCTCCAAATCGATCCCGCTCCAGAGTACAGGCCTCGGTGAAACGCTCATTCCTTCGACCATAAACGCAAATCCGACCATCACCCCTGGTGAGACAAAACCACAACTTGTCAGTGAAAAGCTTTTTTTGCCAGTCCTGTCTGGTCCAGGGACGGTGGGTTTGTACCCATAGGCGACGTTGGTGTCTGTGATGTCTGGTGAGGACCTGCCTTACAACGGGCCTACAAGCCCTCAGTACAGCCTCTCTCAGCCTATTGCGGACAGTCTGAGCACTGGTGGAGGGATTGTGCGTTCCTGGTGTAACTCGGGCAGTTGTTGTTGCCATCCTGTACCTGTCCCGCAGGTGTGAGGTTCGGATGTACCGATCCTGTGCAGGTGTTGTTACACGTGGTCTGCCACTGCGAGGATGATCAGCTGTCCGTCTTGTCTCCCTGTAGCGCTGTCTTAGGCGTCACACAGTACGTACAGAGGTTGCAATGTATTGCCCTGGCCACATCTGCAGTCCTCATGCCTCCTTGCATCATGCCTAAATCATGTTCACGCAGATTAGCAGGGACCCTGGGCATCTTTCTTTTGGTGTTTTTCAGAGTCAGTAGAAAGGCCTCTTTACTGTCCTAAGTTTTCATAACTGTGACCTTAATTGCCTACCAATCTGTAAGCTGTTAGTGTCTTAATGACCATTCCACAGGTGCATGTTCATTAATTATTTATGGTTCATTGAACAAGCATGGGAAACAGTGTTTAAACCATTTACAATGAAGATCTGTGAAGTTATTTTGATTTTTACAAATTTATCTTTGAAAGACAGGGTCTGAAAAGGGGACGTTTCTTTTTTTGCCGAATTTACATCTCGCTGGTTTTTCCATGAATCATCAAGCCCAGGTGGCAGATTCGGGTAAGGCGAAGGGAGGATGTGGGTGTCTCTTTGTTAACAACAGCTGGTGTGTGACCTTTAATGTTAAGGAAGTGTTGAGTTGTTGCTCGCATGACTTAGTATGGTCTGCAGCTTATCAGGAGGTATTCTATGTACTATATATCTCGTAGCCATTTAACACCAAACAGATGCAGGCACTAAGACCACACGCAACAAGCTGTATAGGGCCATAAGGAAACAAGAAAATGCACATTCAGAGGTGGCGTGTCTTGTGGCCGCTGATTTTAATGCAGGGAAACTGAAATCCGTTTTACCAAATTGTTACCAGTATGTCATCACCTGTGCAACTAGAGGCGACAGAACTCGAGATCACCTTTACACCACACACAGAAATGCATACAAGGCCCTCCCTCGCCCTCCCTCTTGCAAATCAGACAATAACTCTATCTTCCTGCTTACAAAAAAATAAAACAGAAAGTACCAGTGACAAGCTCAATACTGAAGTGGTCATTTGAAGCGGATGCTTAGCTACAGGACTGCACAGATTGGAAAATGTTCCGGGATTCATCTGGTAACGCTGAAGAATCATCGCCTTCATTAATAAGTGCATCAACGATGTTGTCCCCACAGTGACTGTACATACATACCATAACCAGAAGCCATGTTTTACATCCGCACTGAGCTAAAGCCTACAGCTGCCGCTTTCAAGGAATGGGACACTAATCCAGATGCTTTTAAGAAATCCTGCTATAAACTCCGACGAGCCATCAAACAGGCAAAGCTTCCACAGAGGACTAAGATCGAATTCCACTATGCCGGCTCTGACGCGTGACGGATGTGGCAGGGCTGGCAAACTATCACAAATTAGAAAGGAAACTCAGCCACGAGCTGCCCAGCGACACGAGCCTACCAGACGAGCTAACAGGTGGTGCTCTCATGCATGGTTCAGTGTTGCTTGACACTGAACCATGCATGAGAGCACCAGCTGTTCCGGATCACAGTAGTGATCTTGCTCTCTGTAGCCAATGTGAGTAAGACCTTTAAAACAGATTAACATTCGCAAGGCTGGGGCCAGATGGAATAGCAGGACGAGTACTCAGACCATGCGCTGACCAGCCGGTCTGTAATAACAACCTGTTTCAATCAGACCACCATTGTCCCCCTTCCAAAGAACGCCAAGGTAACCTGCCTAAATTACTATCGCTTCGAAGCATTCACATCTATAGCAAATAAATGGTTTGAAAGACTGGTCATGGCTCCCCTCCTGTACTCCCTGTTCACTCACCATTGCGTGGCGGTGCACGACTCCAACACCATCAATTTGCTGAAAACAACGGTGGTAGGACTGATCACCGACGACGAGGCAGCCTTTTGGGAGGATGTCAGAGACCTGGTAGTGTGGTGCAAAGACAGAAACCTCTCCTTTAACGTCAGCAATTATTGTTGACTACAAGAAACGAAGGAGCGAGCGCTTCAAGTTCCTCAGTGTTCACATCAATTAGGAATTAACATGATCCACACACACCCACATAGTTGTGAAAAGGACATGACAGCGCCTCCTCCCCCTTAGGAAGGATGGGCCCTCAGATCCTCAAAAGATTCTACAGCTGCACCATTGAGAGCATCATGACTGGCTCCATCACTGCTTGGTATGGCAACTGCAAGGGGCCCGACCGCAAGCCGCTATTGAGGGTGGTGAGTACTGGGGTCGAGCTCCCTGCCATCCAGGACCTTTATACCAGGCGGTGTCAGAGGAAGAATCCAGTCACCATAGCCATAGACCGCAAGGCAAACGGTACCAGTTCACCAAGTCTGGAACCAACAGGACCCTGAACAGCTTCTACCACGAACCAATAAGACTGCAAATCAAGGCTGCTAAATAGCTAATCAAATGGCTACCCAAACTACCTGCATTGAACCTTTAACTAACCATCTTGCATTGACTCTATGCGCGCGAATGCATGCACGCACACACTAGAGGTCGACTGATCGGAATGGCCGATTAATTAGGGCCGATTTCAAGTTTTCATAACAATCGGAAATCGGTATTTTTGGGCGCCGATTTTGCCAATTTTATTTAACTAGGCAAGTCAGTTAAGAACACATTCTTATTTTCAATGACGGCCTAGGAGGTAGAACGACAGATTTTTACCCTGTCAGCTCGGGGGATTCAATCTTGCAACCTTACAGTTAACTAGTCCAATGCTCTAACCACCTGATTACATTGCACTCCACGAGGAGCCTGCCTGTTACGCGAATGCAGTAAGCCAAGGTAAGTTGCTAGCAAGCATTAAACTTATCTTATAAAAAACAATCAATCAACGACTGTCGTTGCTCCAATGTGTACTTTATCCATAAACATCAATGCCTTTCTTAAAATCAATACACAAGTATATATTTTTAAACCTGCATATTTAGCTAAAATAAATCCAGGTTAGCAGGCAATATTAACCAGGTAAAATTGTGTCACCTCTTGCGTTCATTGCACGCAGAGTCAGGGTATTTGCAACAGTTTGGGCTGCCTGGCTCTTTGCGAACTAATTTGTCAGAATTTTACGTAATTATGACATAACATTGAAGGTTGTGCAATGTAACAGGAATATTTATACTCATGGATGCCACCCGTTAGATAAAATACGTAACGGAATAAACGTTTTGTTTTCGAGATGATAGTTTCCGGATTTGACCTAAGGCTCTGATTTCTGTGTGTTTATTATAGTAAAGTCTATGATTTGATATTTGATAGAGCAGTCCGAGGGGTGGTAGGCAGCAGCAGGCTCGTAATAGTCAAAGGTATATGGTTTAGAGAGAAATAGTCGACGCGTTATAATTCCTGTAATAACTTGCGGCTGAACTTGAAAGGGGTTCGTTCCTTCGTTATTTTACCGTTCATGTCTTCCATAGAGAATGTCTTGATCTACTTCAAATAAGGTCTGTGTTTCGTGCAGGCATAAACCGCCTCGGCGTTTTGATACCCGTGTAAATCTCACTAGGATTGTAGTATCTGGGATCTACATCTGTTTATATTAGTTACTGTGCTGTTACTAAGCAGTAATGCATTACGGCAGTGTTACATTACTACACCTAATAGGAAATGCACATGCGCACTGGGGTGCCGGGAACTGTAGAGCACGAGGGGTTTTGACTAAACGAAAACTAACTGTACTCCCGTTTCCTGCCTGGTCATTTCTCCACAACACAAATATTACAGTGGCGACGAGGTGATTAAACTACATAAACGAACATTGCTTGAAGGGAAGAATGTTGCGTGAGTAATGAAACTCAAAATAATTATGTAATTCGTCAGTTATTTTTTATTTTCTTTCGCCAGTAGAGAAGGCTAAGCACTGCTAGCTAGTACAGTATTCAGGAGCTGCCAAGTAGCAAGACTATTGGAGTCCAGAATAGCGACACTGCCCTCTGGTGGTTAAATAAAAAAAACTAATTGAACCCATTGAAATTAGGCAATCTCAGTGGAGGAATATTGTCAAGAAAAAAAAGGAAGAAGGAACGTCACACGGTGTGTACATTATTACAAAAGAGTGCAGTGAATGAAGTAATTGCAGAAACTTCTGAAGTCGAGTATCTAGAGTTTGAGGCTATAAAAGAGCATTTTGATTCCTATTTGGAGCGTTTTGAGCGTTGGCTGGCTGCAAATTAAATCAAAGATGAAAAGAAAGCAGACGTATTTCTCAGTGTTTTGGGTCCAACTGAGTATGGATTGCTGAAAGGTCTCATTGAACCAATAAAAGCAGTGGAGTTGAACTATGCAGAACTGACTGAAACTCTTTCAAGGTATTTCAAGCCTAAGCCAATTCTCATTGCAGAACGTTTCAGATATTCCCAACGTCACCAGGGTCAAGGGGAAACTGTGGCTGACTACATCCTTGCTTTAAAAAGGCTGGCAAGTACATGTGAGTTTGCACGATTTCTTGATGATACTCTCCGAGACAAGTTTGTATGTGGTCTCACAGGTGAAGCATATCACAGAAGGCTCCTGTCAGAGAAGGACCTGACCTTTAAGAAAGCCTGTGATATAGCACTTGGACTCGAGCTTGCCCACAGGGATACTATTGAGCTATCGGGACATGCAGAACGTCAGAAAGGTGTTCACAAGTTCAGTGATGCACGTGGTGAAAAAAGCTCACAAAAGTCACACTTTTTTCAGTCCCGTCCTCAAGGTTACACAAGAACAAAGCAGCCCACATCTCAAAGGTCTAAGCCAAGTTGCTACAGATGTGGGGGAGATAATCATCAGCACAGTGAATGTCGATCCCAAAATGAAAAGTGCCACAATTGTGGAAAGGTTGGACATTTACAGAGAGTGTGTAAGGCCTCAAAATGCACAGCAAGAGTGCAAAGTGTGAGACGCAGCACAGGAAGAGGAAGGTACAACTGAAACAGTAGTGGAACTGTTCACAGTGTACACAGCTCAACAACAAAAAGATGGAATCTATCTCAACATGGAGATAGCAGGAAAACCAGTAAAAATGCAGCTGGACACCGGAGCGTCTGTATCTCTGGTTCCAGAGAGACTCTACAAAGAAAAACTGAAAGAGTGCCCTCTTCAGCCCGCGTCCATCCGCCTTTCTTCATACACTGGTGACAGTATTCCCGTGTTAGGGCAGATCCAGGTACCAGTCCGGTATGAGGGAAAGGAGTGGACGCTACCGCTTGTCATTGTTACAGGAGAAAAATCAGCCTTGCTAGGCAGAAACTGGCTACAAAAGATCAAGTTGAACTGGGGAGAAATCTTCAGTCTGAGAAATGACAAACCAGTGAGTCAGGCTACACTCACTAACATGCTGGAGACGCACAAATAACTTTTCAAAGACGGCTACGGTGAAATACATGACTTCACAGCAAAAGTCAGAGTGCAAGAAGGAACCAAGCCTATCTTTCACAAACCACGTCTGGTTCCCTATGCTCTTAAGGAAGCAGTAGAGAAGGAACTGGACTGCCTACAGAAGAATAACATAATCACGAAAGTAGCGACTGGGCCACTCCGATTGTTGTAGTTCCAAAGAAAGACAAGACCGTCAGAATGTGCGGTGACTACAAGGTCACAGTAAATCGCTGCATACTACCAGAGTAATATCCACTACCAAACGCTGAAGATCTGTTTGCCACTCTAGCTGGTGGGAAGGTTTTCAGTAAGCTGGACCTGGCATTCGCTTATCAGCAACTGAAGCTGGATCCGGAGTCAGAACAGTATCTGGCCATCAATACACACAAGGGGCTATTCAGATTCAATCGCTTGGCCTATGGAATCTCGACAGATCCAGCGATATTCCAACACACAATGGATCAGATCTTGGACGATATAGACCATGTTGTGTGCTTCATGGACGACATCCTCGTGTCAGCACCAACCATTGGAGAGCACCTTGTAGTGCTGGACAAAGTGATGTCAAGACTTGAGAAATATGGAGTGAGAATGAAACGCAGCAGGTGTGGAGTTCCTCCAGGACTCAGTGGAGTATCTCGGATACAAGATTGATGCACAAGGCCTGCACCCAACCAACAGCAAGGTGGAAGCAATCGTAAACGCACCAGCACCCACAAATATCTCAGAGCTGAGGTCATTTTTGGGGCTCCTGAACTATTACGGAAAGTTTGTGGCAAACTTGTCCACATTGTTGCATCCGCTTCACCAACTGCTGCAGGCCGATACAAAGTGGAATTGGTCCCCACAATGCGAAGCAGCAGCATTCAAGACTTGCAAACAGCGTCTGCTAAAGACCCAGTGCTTTCCAAAGTCTTGGACTTAACATTAGGCAGTTGGCCAACCTTCGTAAATGACGATAACCTTCGTCCATTCATCGACAAGAAAGACCAGTTGTCCACTGATCAAGGGTGTGTTCTGTGGGGATCAAGGGTGGTGGTACCTCACAAATTCCAGAGGAGACTGCTATCTGATCTGCATGAGGGACATCCAGGGATCACTCGAATGAAAGCACTCGCTCGCAGTTATCTGTGGTGGCCTGGACTGGATCAGGACATTCAACAGCATATAGGCCACTGCTCACCTTGTGAAGCTGTTCGCAACAAGCCTGCTGCTGCACCTCTTCATCCATGGTCCTGGGCTGCTACACCTTGGGAACGCATCCATGTGGATTACGGCGAAATTGACAAGCAACATTTCCTTGTTGTTGTCGATGTCCATTCCAAGTTGATGGAAGTGTTCCCTACTCAACTGACCACAGCTGAGAAGACCATCAATCTTCTCAGACACCTGTTTGCATCCTTTGGACTAGTCAAGGAGGTCGTATCGGACAATGGCCCTCCGTTCACATCAAACGATTTTGAAATGTTTCTCAAGAACAACGGAGTAAGGCACATCCTGTCACCACCTTACCATCCGCAATCAAACGGAGCAGCGGAGAGAGCCGTGCAAACCTTTAAGAAGGCCTGGACTAGACTCGAGGTTCAGTCTGTGCCCACCCACCAAAGGCTTCCCCGGTTCCTGTTTACTTACCGTAACACCCCACACACAGTAAAGGAATGTACACCAGCTGAACTGTTTCTGAAATGCCAACCACGTACCCGCCTGACATTGTTGAAACCAGACTTGTCAAGCACTGTGGCAAAGCACCAGCTACAGCAGAAGAAAGCTCATGACAGACACTCAAAGACTGTCAGAGAATTCAAAGAGGAAGAGAGGGTGATGGTACGTGATTTCAGACACCCCAAGCGCCTGTGGAACTCAGGTGTGATCTTGCAACGCAGAGGACCTTTGACTTACCAAGTCCAAATTGGTCATCGACAGGTCAACGTTCATGTGGATCATCTGCTACGGTCCAACGCACCAGCAGAGACATGCCGAGAGAACAAGAACAATAACGACCCCCAGGGCTATTCTCCTGACTGTGGACGTACGGGAGAGACAGAGCCTGACCTTCCACCCGAACCTGGCCCCCCACCGGAAGCCCAGGAGGAGCGGAGATATCCTATTCGACAGCGAAGGGCACCTCAAAAGCTTGACCTGTGAGTTGAGCTGGTTAAGGAGGTAACGGACAGTAAAACAAAATTTGTAATATGTCCTAGATAAAAGGAAAGAAAAAGGACATTACCTGGGTTAGTTATTAGGACACAAACTCCATCTTCGGGGCAGAATAATCCCCTGGATTTGTGCTGGGCTCTGAAAAGTCTGCTTCAACCCAGTAGTTGAAAAATGTTTAAGAATGCATTGTTCAGATATTGCATTAGTAGTTACCTAACATATTTACCTTGTTCTCTGAGAGTTAAACACTATGGGGGAGGAGTGTAGTATCTGGGATCTACATCTGTTTATATTAGTTACTGTGCTGTTACTAAGCAGTAATGCATTAACGGCAGTGTTACGTTACTACACCTAATAGGAAATGCACAAGCGCACTGGGGTGCCGGGAACTGTAGAGCACGAGGGGTTTTGACTAAACGAAAACTAACTGTACTCCCGTCTCCTGCCTGGACATTTCTCCACAACACAAATATTACAAGGATAAGGTAAGGTTTGTCAACATATTTTCATAAATCCACTCTACAATTTTTTTTTTTTTTTTTTATCTTCGCTTATATTTAGCCAATATTGATCAGAGTTACCTTGTCCTATGGATATCTACACAGTTATCAAATTGGCAAGGTGGTGTAAGCCTACACGAAACACCGACCTTATTTTAAGTGAATCTAAAAATATCCTATGGAATAAATGAATAAAGGAACCGCTTTTCAGATTTTGTTAGAAGGTGTCATGGGAATTATGACGCGCACTTTGGTAGTCAATTCTTACCATGTCCATTATTAAAATAGGATTTCCTGCATATAGAAATGACAGTTTTTGTTTTCAACATTCATCACAGATAACTTAAAATCTATTTTTATTCAAACAGTTGAGAGTATTTGTCTCCTAAGCAGACTCTTCAGTATCATTGCCACTTCAGAGCTGTGTGTGTGTATGTGTGTTTTACAGATGGCAGAGAAAAGCAGAGCACCAGTGTGGGACTATTACATTGAATTGGCACCAGGAAAAGCAAGGTGTCTAATTTGTGATAAAGATGTAAGCATGGGGTCAGCAATGGCTAAATCAAAAAATACCACCAACCTGTGGAATCACCTTAAGAACACCCATCCAAAAGCCCATAATATGTATTATATTAAGTTAAAATAAAAGTGTTCATTGTTTATTCAGTATTGTTGCAATTGTCATTATTACAAAAATGTGTGTGTGTGTGTGTGTGTGTGTGTGTGTGTGTGTGTGTGTGTGTGTGTATATATATACACACACACACACACAGTGGGGCAAAAAAGTATTTAGTCAGCCACCAATTGTGCAAGTTCTCCCACTTAAAAATATGAGAGGCCTGTAATTTATATCATAGGTACACTTCAACTATGACAGACAAAATTAGGAAAAAAATCCAGAAAATCATATTGTAGGATTTTTTATGAATTTATTTGCAAATGATGGTGGAAAATAAGTATTTGGCCAATAACAAAGGTTTATCTCAATACTTTGTTATATACCCTTTGTTGGCAATGACAGAGGTCAAACGTTTTCTGTAAGTCTTCACAAGGTTTTCACACACTGTTGCTGGTATTTTGGCCCATTCCTCCATGCAGATCTCCTCTAGAGCAGTGATGTTTTGGGGCTGTTGCTGGGCAACACGAACTTTCAACTCCCTCCAAAGATTTTCTATGGGGTTGAGATCTGGAGACTGGCTAGGCCACTCCAGGACCTTGAAATGGTCCCTTTGCAGAAAAACAGCCCCAAAGCATGATGTTTCCACCCCCATGCTTCACAGTAGGTGTGGTGTTCTTGCAACTCAGCATTCTTTGTCCTCCAAACACAACGAGTTGAGTTTTTACCAAAAAGTTATATTTTGGTTTCATCTGACCATATGACATTCTCCCAATCTTCTTCTGGATCCTCAAAATGCTCTCTAGCAAACTTCAGACGGGCTTGGACATGTACTGGCTTAAGCAGGGGGACACGTCTGGCACTGCAGGATTTGAGTCCCTGGTGGCGTAGTGTGTTACTGATGGTAGGCTTTGTTACTTTGGTCCCAGCTCTCTGCAGGTCATTCACTAGGTCCCCCCGTGTGGTTCTGGGATTTTTGCTCACCGTTCTTGTGATCATTTTGACCCCACGGGGTGAGATCTTGCGTGGAGCCCCAGATCGAGGGAGATTATCAGTGGTCTTGTATGTCTTCCATTTCCTAATAATTGCTTCCACAGTTGATTTCTTCAAACCAAGCTGCTTACCTATTGCAGATTCAGTCTCCGCAGCCTGGTGCAGGTCTACAATTTTGTTTCTGGTGTCCTTTGACAGCTCTTTGGTCTTGGCCATAGTGGAGTTTGGAGTGTGACTGTTTGAGGTTGTGGACAGGTGTCTTTTATTCTGATAACAAGTTCAAACAGATGCCATTAATACAGGTAACGAGTGGAGGACAAAGCAGCCTCTTAAAGAAGAAGTTACAGGTCTGTGAGAGCCAGAAATCTTGCTTGTTTGTAGGTGACCAAATACTTATTTTCCACCATAATTTGCAAATAAATTCATTAAAAATCCTACAATGTGATCTTCTGGATTTTTTTTCTCATTTTTTCTGTCATAGTTGAAGTGTACCTATGATGAAAATTACAGGCCTCTCATCTTTTTAAGTGGGAGAACTTGCACAATTGGTGGCTGACTAAATACTTTTTTGCCCCACTGTACGGCGTTGAAAAATCATAATCAGTCGACCTCTAGCACACACACACACACGCAAAGTTCATAGGAGCATATCGAATTGGGTGTCAGATGAAAGCTACTAGCCTATATTTTGTGAAATGAAGGCAAATATACCATTTTCAAGCTATTAGAAATACATCAAAACACAATGTTGATGTAAAGACCCCTGCCAACCAATATCAACACAGAATTAGTTTGAGAAATAGTTTACCTTCTGTAAGTTAAGAGATATTGCCTTGTGCTTTGTAATTCCGTTTCCAAGAAACCATACATCTTCAAGACATGTTCTAATATCTCTCTCCCTCATGAGGGAGAATAATGAACATTCACAGAAGTAACAAGTAATGGTAGACCTGTCATTTTAATGATATCAATTTTGTTTTAGAATTATTAAGTGATTAATACTCTTAATTCCCCCACCCCCCAAAAATACAGTAATGGAATAACTGCAACTGAATTGGCTAAAATGAGAAATCATAATAGTCACAAACCAGTTGTGTCACCTGCTACTGTCCTCCCTTCCACTGGCATACTGTTACTTTCAGCTCATAACTGTTTTCTTTGTCTTTCTGTTGTCTGGTGGTCAAAACAAGAGTGTATGAGTCTGGACAACCCATCTCTCTCTCTGACTTTCTCCCTCTCCAGTTAATGTCACCTCTCCTAGCTCTTACTGACACCTACCCATGAGCCCACTCTTTCCATTTACTTTAACAAGCATCCTCACCCACTGAGAACCAACTGACACCGGAAGTTGAAAAGTAGTTACTGAACACTACTGTACTCTACTGCACTGTACTCTACTGCACTGTACTCTACTGCACTGTACTCTACTGCACTGTACTCTACTGCACTGTACTCTACTGCACTGCTGTATTGTACACTACTTTTTTGTGATGTCCAAACTTGTGAAACATGAGGAGAATGACATTCATATCCATAATGATGCATTTTTGTGTGGTACAGATCAGGGAGCCTTGATGTAATTCTGTTATCGTAGTTTTTTTCTAACGCAAGGTGCCATGTTATAGCTGACACCCCATTCTTTTTGCAGACACCTTTGATCTTAATTCAGAACAGATACAGTATTAAAATGAGTTTTGGGAAAATGTGTTCGCATAAAAACCTGTGGGAGATTTTACAGTAATTCCATTACCAAGATTGCATCAGTTCTTCTACTAAATTAGTTTTTGTAAATGTTTCAGTGGAAATTGTTAAAAGTAGTCCTTGTGCATAGAGTTGTATGGTTTGTTAAACTTTGAAACGAATGGTTTTTGTTTGGCATACATTTCAAAGTAAAATAGTCAAATGAGTCAAAGTGTCATTCTGTTATAGTTGAATTGCCATGCTGCTACTGCTTCACATACGCTGCTGCTACATCTCTGTCTATCATCTATCCTGTAGCCTAGTCACTTTACCCCTACCTAGATGTACATACAGTGCCTACAGAAAGTATTCACAACCATTGACTTTTTCCAAAACAAATTGTTACAGCCTGAATGGATTATACTGAGATTTTGTGTCACTGGCACACACACACACACAACACCCTATAATGTCAAAGTGGAATTATGTTTTTCAAAATGTTAACAAATCGTCTTGAGTCAATAAGTATTCAACACCTGTGTTATGGCATGCCTAAATAAGGTCAGGAGTAAACATTTGCTTAACAAGTCACATAATAAGTTACAGGGACTCATTCTGTGTGCAATAATAGTGTTTAACATGATTTTTTTGAATGACTACATCATCTCTGTGCCCCACACATACAAATATCTGTAAGGTCCCTCAGTCGAGCAGTAAATTTCAAACACAGATTGAACCACAAAAAACAGGGAGGTTTTCCAATGCCTAGCAAAGAAGGGCACCTATTGGTAGATGGGTAAGAAAAAAAAAATAGACATTGAATATCCATTTGAGCATGGTGAAGTTATTAAATTACACGTTTGATGGTGTATCAATACACCCAGTCACTACAAAAATGTAGGTGTCCTTTCTAACTCAGTTGCTGATGAGAGGAAGGAAACCTCTCAGGGATTTCACCATGTATTACACCTTGATCACACCTACAGAGTTTTGCGCAAAAGGGTACGCATCAACATCTGGATATGTGTGCAACAAAAGTTCAACATTCACTTTATGCTACCATTTATGTCAAGTCTTCTACGCATTCAATTTGGTGTATACTTTTGATAAATCCACGGTATGCGCCACATAGAACACAATACAATGCAATACTGCAAGGCAAACGTAGCATTCTAGTGGAAATTAATGTACTTCTGGTGGACCAAAACGCAATTACCCTGTCAAAACGCAAAACCCTGTCAGTGTGATCGAGGCGTTAAGCTCATACTTCAGGTGATATAAATCTGAACACACAACCAGCACTATGAAAAGTTAATTTAATGATATTTTCCTGAGGATATATTTCTCACATTCCTACCTGCAAATAGACTAACTGCACGGACAACCGGTAAATTAAGTTCAAATATAACTTTATTCAAAATTATAGCTTGTAAGGTAACATTATAGATCGTGAGAGGAAACTTCCCTGATCCAAACGCTCATTTATGCCCGATGTTGAATCCAATTAAATTCAACGTCGGGGTCTCCACTCTCCAACATTAATTTACCATGAATAATAACACAACTACCTTTTCGTCTGCGCGTCTTCTCCAGCTCGCTCTCCATCATTTGCCACTTCCTTTTCAATACATCAATATCTCGCTGGCTTTGGGTCATTTCCAAACGTATAACAGCACAGCTATCATCTACACGTTTGTTTATTTCTGCTACAGCTGCTTTAGCTAATACCTCCATAATGGATACCAACTGCGCCTGAAAATTGCAGCTCGCCATCTTGTCCTGCCCAAATTACAGATGTGTATTCTCTATGTGAAGTAGATAATATAAAATGTCAAAGTTAATGTGCAATAAACAATCCGTAATGTTGATAAATGGCAACAATGTAGTGAGTGGGTAACGTGTGAGCAATCGCTCTTCCGTTCAATTCGTGACGTAAGTATTTATTACCGTAAATATAAGACTACAACAGCCCTGAAAAATTGGTGGTATTGGCACTGGCCAGTAAATACCAAGGTATATATATACCAGACTGCATGTAAGGTAGCCATATCTATTTACAAAAAATACGAATTCGAAAAAATAAAGAATTCGGATCGTAAAAACGTAATCTGTTTTTAAGTTAATAGATATGGCTACATGTAGGGGAGAGTGCAGTGTAATGCAGTGACAAACATGGTTATTAATGCATAAAATACTATTCAGTGCTTAATTTGAACCGGGTCCGGCACCTCTATGTTTTGGACTGTTTCGTTCCGGAACCTATTTGGCCAGATCCGGTACCTTTCGTAGCACGAAAAATAATTGTCCGTTGTATAAATTCGAATAAAAGCGCTCGAAGTTCATTGAACTTAAATTTAAAATATTTTTCCAAAGTTATAGAATAACTGCTGTCTGTTCAGAAATAAATGAAATAATTCAGAATAGCCTACTATACCATGAAAAATATCATAATTTAGCCACAGAGGAGCAATAGCTTTTCTTTGTTGCCAATTATTATTTATTTTTTTCACCTTTATTTAACCAGGTAGGCAAGTTGAGAACAAGTTCTCATTTACAATTGCGACCTGGCCAATATAAAGCAAAGCAGTTCGACACATACAACGACACAGAGTTACACATGGAGTAAAACAAACATACAGTAGAAACAAGTCTATATACGATGTGAGCAAAGCAAAAAATAATGGGGTGTAAAGGAGCAAAATAAATACAGTAGGGAAAGAGGTAGTTGTTTGGGCTAAATTATAGGATGCTTTGTTGCGAAATAGGAAGCCAATTCTAGATTTAACTTTGGATTGAAGATGTCTGATGTTGGTCTGGAAGGAGAGTTTACAGTCTAACCAGACACCTAGGTATTTGCAGTTGTCCACGTATTCTAAGTCAGAGCCGTCCAGAATAGTGATGTTGGACAGGCGGGCAGGTGCAGGCAGCGATCGGTTGAAGAGCATGCATTTAGTTTTACTTGTATTTAAGATCAATTGGAGGCCACGGAAGGAGAGTTGTGACCCAAGTCTGACTTTATGGGTCTCTTTTCAGAGCTTAAAAGGATAAACATTCAACACCATGGGCCAAAAAAGGTTAAATATATTGGCCATGCTGTCAAACCAGCATGACTTCTGCCGCGTTCAAAACAACTGGAACCTTGGAAATGGGAAATCTCAGACTTCAGACAACTGGGAACTCTGAAAAATGAGCTCCGACTGGGAAAATACGTTTTGAACGGTCATCCAACTCGGAATTCCAAGTCGGGAGCACGGGCTTCTTTCTAGAGTTCCGACCTTAAGACCACTGATGTCATGGTTCGACCTTGTTTTTTTCAGTTCCCAGTTGTCTTGAAAGCACCATAAATCCAGAGAATGCCAGACTTTTCATCGACTATTGTAAGAGCTTTTATTGTCTGCTTATATGCCCCCCTTCATTTATTCTACGGTTCTGACTTAGTGTACAGGGAGAATACTGTAAGAACGGCCCATGTTCTGAATTCTGTTGCTGTACATTTTAAAAGTGTTGAACAAATATTTATATAGACTATGTCCATCTTAGCTCGCTCATTTATGTCTTAATCAAAATTACAGATTGCCTCTTATCTGCTTGTCCTCCCGTTATGCCATAGTTTGTACATCTCAATTGTCAGTAGAAACCACATTTATTTAAGGAAGTCTGCCATATCAGCTATGTTTTTTTTAAATGCAGTAAATGAGGCTGAATGAACTGTTTCGCTGCCAGATAATGTTCCGCTGATAGCCAGGTGTAGCAGTGGTAATGATTAATTCCATGGTGCTGAAAAGAAAGCTCTGCTGTTGGGACAGCTTTATCTGGACCCTAACTGTCACACCCTGATCTTTCTCACCTGTCTTTTCACCTCCATCCCCCTCCTGGTGTCGCCCATCTTCCCCATTATCCCCTGTATATTTATACCTGTGGTCACTGTTTGTCTGTTGCCAGTTCGTTTTGTTTCGTCAAGCCTACCAGCGCTTTCCCCTCTGCTTCTGTCTCTTGATTGTTCCTGTTTCGTAGTTTCCCCGGTGTTGACCATTCTGCCTGCTCTGACCCTGACCCTGCCGTCCTGTACCTTTGCCCCACCTATCTGGATTACTGACCTCTGCCTGCACTTGACCTGTCTTTTGCCAGCACCTGTTCGATTAACTGTTATTACTTCGACATTGTCTGCATCTGGGTCTTACCTGAAATGTGATAGTACGAACTGACCATGACTGACCCAGCGGACTCGGACGAGCTGCGCAATGCCATCTCCTCCCAAGGAGCCACCATTTGTAGGCACAAGGAATTGCTTCGTGGCCTTATGGAGGGGGTACACATCTTGGCCGAACGCCATGCCAAGGTGTTGGACATCTTGCTGGAGAAACTCTGAGGGTTGGTTGGGAGGCAGCCTACTATGACGGTAACCTCACAGCCCCTCAGTAACTCAGCAGTTAGCAGCGCAGCTTCATCGTTCACTCTGCCTTCCCGGAAGCCCCTCTTACCTCCCCCGGAACGCTTCAATGGAGAGCCTGTCGGGGGTTTCTAGCTCAGTGTGCCTTCATCTTTGAGCTTCAGCACTCCTCCTTTCCCTCGGACCGCTCTAAGATAGCGTACCTAATCACGCTGATGTCCGGGAGGGAGGGAGCCTGTGCTACAACTGTATGGGAGCAACAGCTGTCCATATGCGTCAGTCTGGAGGAGTTCATGGGAGAAGTAAATAAGGTGTTTGATGCCCCATTCTCCGGAAGAGAGGCTACCCAGAAGCTACTCCAGCTTTGGTAGGATTTCCGCACGTTGGCAGCTGAGAGTGCCAGGAACCAGGAAGCGCTGTTCGACATGTTCCTACACGGAGTCTCGGAGGAGTTCAAGGACGAGCTTACAGCCCAAGAATTACAGATAGATTTAAATTCCCTCATCGCCTTGACCATCAGGATCGTTGGGCGACTACGGGAACGACAGAGGGAGAGGAGATTCGAATTTGCTCACCCGTCCAAGGATTCCACCTCACCTCCGAGGCATCCCGGAAGTCCCCGATGGCCCCGTTGTCGAGAGAAGCCGAGGCTACCCGAGGTTCCCCGAGAGTCGCCGAAGACGGCCGAGTCACCATTTCCCGAGACTATGTAACGTCTTCCTGGTGGCTCATAAGTTGCCCCGGACCTCTCCGCCATTCCCGTTGAGTACCAGGACCTTTGGGGGTTGTTCAACAAGGCCCGGGCCACTTTGCTTCTGCTACACCAACCATATGACTGCGGGATTTACCTTCTACCTAGCACCACTCCGCTCCAGGGACGACTGTACTCGCTGTTGGTACCGGAGACCAAGGCTATGGAGACCTACATTGGGGACTCCCTAGCTGGAGGATTTATCCGTCCTTCTTCCTCCCTTGCTGGCGCAGGGTTCTCCTTTGTGGACAAGACCCTGAGCCCGTGCATCAACTACTGGGGACTCAATTACATAACGGTGAAGAACCGCTACCCGCTACCACTCATCTCCTCGGCCTTCAAGCCACTCCAAGGGGCCTTGCAGTCTTCCACATGGCCAGCAGCCACTACAAGTATTTGGTAATGCCATTTGGCCTTATCAACGCCCCTGCTGTGTTCCAGACTCTGGTCAATTATGTTCTCCATGACATGTTGAACTAGTTCGTCTTCATTGATGACATCCACCTCTTCTCCCGCTCCCCCCAAGAACATAAAGATGGTCATTATGGCCAAACAGTTCTATTTTTGTTTCATCAGACCAGAGGACATTTCTCCAAAAAGTATGATCGCTGTCCCCATGTGCAGTTGCACACCGTAGTCTGGCTTTTTTTTATGGCGGGTTTGGAGCAGTGGCTTCTTCCTTGCTGAGTGGCCTTTCAACTTATGTCGATATAGGACTCGTTTTACTGTGGACATAGATATTTTTATACCTGTTTCCTCCAGCATCTTGCCAAGGTCAATAAGTCTATGTCTGGTAACAGTAATGTTAATGAATTACCGTCATGTGTTTTGAAGGACTCTATTGCTATATACAGTGCCTTGCGAAAGTATTCGGCCCCCTTGAACTTTGCAACCTTTTGCCACATTTCAGGCTTCAAACATAAAGATATAAAACTGTATTTTTTTGTGAAGAATCAACAACAAGTGGGACACAATCATGAAGTGGAACTACATTTATTGGATATTTCAAACTTTTTTAACAAATCAAAAACTGAAAAATTGGGCGTGCAAAATTGTTCAGCCCCTTTACTTTCAGTGCAGCAAACTCTCTCCAGAAGTTCAGTGAGGATCTCTGAATGATCCAATGTTGACCTAAATGACTAATGATGATAAATACAATCCACCTGTGTGTAATCAAGTCTCCGTATAAATGCACCTGCACTGTGATAGTCTCAGAGGTGCGTTAAAAGCGCAGAGAGCATCATGAAGAACAAGGAACACACTAGGCAGGTCCGAGATACTGTTGTGAAGAAGTTTAAAGCCGGATTTGGATACAAAAATATTTCCCAAGCTTTAAACATCCCAAGGAGCACTGTGCAAGCGATAATATTGAAATGGAAGGAGTATCAGACCACTGCAAATCTACCAAGACCTGGCCGTCCCTCTAAACTTTCAGCTCATACAAGAAGAAGACTGATCAGAAATGCAGCCAAGAGGCCCATGATCACTCTGGATGAACTGCAGAGATCTACAGCTGAGGTGGGAGACTCTGTCCATAGGACAACAATCAGTCGTATATTGCACAAATCTGGCCTTTATGGAAGAGTGGCAAGAAGAAAGCCATTTCTTAAAGATATCCATAAAAAGTGTTGTTTAAAGTTTGCCACAAGCCACCTGGGAGACACACCAAACATGTGGAAGAAGGTGCTCTGGTCAGATGAAACCAAAATTGAACTTTTTGGCAACAATGCAAAACGTTATGTTTGGCGTAAAAGCAACACAGCTGAACACACCATCCCCACTGTCAAACATGGTGGTGGCAGCATCATGGTTTGGGCTTGCTTTTCTTCAGCAGGGACAGGGAAGATGGTTAAAATTGATGGGAAGATGGATGGAGCCAAATACAGGACCATTCTGGAAGAAAACCTGATGGAGTCTGCAAAAGACCTGAGACTGGGACGGAGATTTGTCTTCCAACAAGACAATGATCCAAAACATAAAGCAAAATCTACAATGGAATGGTTCAATAATAAACATATCCAGGTGTTAGAATGGCCAAGTCAAAGTCCAGACCTGAATCCAATCGAGAATCTGTGGAAAGAACTGAAAACTGCTGTTCACAAATGCTCTCCATCCAACCTCACTGAGCTCGAGCTGTTTTGCAAGGAGGAATGGGAAAAAATGTCAGTCTCTCGATGTGCAAAACTGATAGAGACATACCCCAAGCGACTTACAGCTGTAATCGCAGCAAAAGGTGGCGCTACAAAGTATTAACTTAAGGGGGCTGAATAATTTTGCACGCCCAATTTTTCAGTTTTTGATTTGTTAAAAAAGTTTGAAATATCCAATAAATGTTGTTCCACTTCATGATTGTGTCCCACTTGTTGTTGATTCTTCACAAAAAAATACAGTTTTATATCTTTATGTTTGAAGCCTGAAATGTGGCAAAAGGTCGCAAAGTTCAAGGGGGCCGAATACTTTCGCAAGGCACTGTATGTCTTTCGGAGTATGCAGTTGCATGGTTTGCTAACTATCTGTCTGATAGAACTCAGTGCACTCAATTTGATGGGCTTATGTCTGTTAAATTGTCTGTCTTGAATGGTGTGCCCCAAGGATCTGTACTTGGTCCTCTCTTATTTACTATTTATATAAATGATTTAGACAAAAATGTCCAAAATGCACAACTTCATTTTTATGCTGATGAGACTGTTGTGCTTCGTCTCTTACAAAAGCTTTCCAGAACATGCAAACTGCTTTTTATAATGTTCAACATACCTTGTGTCAATTGAAGCTTATCCTCAATACTGAGAACTAAACTAATGGTGTTTTCTAATGAAAGAAATAGACCTCTGAACCTTTCACCTATTACTACCTGTCAGGGCAAGGAGATTGAGGTTGTAACCTCGTATAAATATCTTGGAATTTTAATTGATGACGGCCTCTCTTTTGAATTGCATATTCAACAACTTACAAAAAAATTGAAGCTGAAATTGGGATTTTATTTTAGGAATAAGGCCTGTTATTCTTTTGAAGCCAGAAGGAGGCTAGTATCAGCTACATTTATGCCTTTACTAGACTATGGGGATATTTTATATATGAATGCCTCCGCTCAGTGTTTGAGATCAATTGACACTCTTTACCATGGCCCTTTGAGATTTATTTTAAACTGCAAAACCCTTATGCACGACTGCACTTTGTATACCAGGGTTGGCTGGCCTTCTCTAGTCACTCGTAGGCTCAGTCACTGGTATACTTTTATTTACAAAGCCATTTTGGGTTTACTACATTTTTATTGTTCAGAAATGTGGTGGGTACTCTCTTCGTTCGCTGGACTTTATCCTGCTAACTGTTCCAAATGTCCCGAACTGAATTTGGTAAAAGGGCTTTTATGTACTCTGCGCCATCGTCTTGGAACACCTTACAAAATACTTTTAAACTGGAAGAACTTGTCCCGATTGGTGTTTTTAAATCACTGATGAAGGATTTTGAGGCTGATTCCCTGACCTGTCAATGTTTTTAATTTGCTTTTTTAGACTCTTGTGAATTCAATGGTTTTTACTAGATTACTTGTAGTTTTTCATGTTGTCTGTCTGTAATTTTTTTGTAATGACTTGGTGCTGCCTATCTTGACCAGGACGCCAAGATAGTTTTTTTTTAATCTCAATGAGCCCTTCCTGGTTAAATAAAGGTTAAATAAATAAATAAAAAGGTCCTTTGCTGTTGTACTGGGATTGATTTGTACTTTTCGCACCAAAGTACGTTCAACTCTAGGAGACAGAACGCGTCTCCATCCTGAGAGGTATGACGGCTGCGTGGTCCCATGGTGTTTATACTTGCATACTATTGTTTGTACAGATGAACGTGGTACCTTCAGGCGTTTGGAAATTGCTCCCAAGGATGAATCGGACTTGTGGAGGTCTACAATTTCTTTTCTGAGGTCTTGGCAGATTTCTTTTGATTTTCCCATGATGTCAAGCAAAGAGGCACTGAGTTTGAAGGTAGGCCTTGAAATACATCCACAGGTACACCTCCAATTATCTCAAATTAAGTCAATTAGCCTATCAGAAGCTTCTAAAGCCATGACATAATTTTCTGGACTTTTCCAAGTTGTTTAAAGGCACAGTCAACTTAGTGTATGTAAACTTCTGACCCACTGGAATTGTGATACAGTGAATTATAAGTGAAATAATCTGTCTGTAAATAATTGTTGGAAAAATTACTTGTATCATGCACAAAGTAGATGTCCTAACTGACTTGCCAAAAGTATAATTTGTGGAGTGGTTGAAAAACAGGTTTTAATGACTCCAACATGAGTGTATGTAAACTTCCGACTTCAACTGTACATGCTAATATTATCACTGACACTGTACCTATAATAACAAGCTGCACTGATGCAGCACTAAATGCTTTATAGCTCAATTAAAAGTAGTATATCATTAACCGAGGATCACACTGGAAATAAGTGTTTTTACACTTTCACGTGTCATCTTCTTGTCACGATCGTTGGAAGCATACTCGGACCAACGTGCAGCGTGATCTGGGTTCAACATCTTTTTTTATTTAAAGTAAGTGAACCACACAACAAAACAATAAAGAATAAACTAAACGTGACAACAATGGAGTGCTAACATGCAACTACGCATAAACAATATCCCACAAAACACAGGTGGAAAAAAGCTACCTAAATATGATCTCCAATTAGAGACAACGATTACCAGCTGCCTCTAATTGGGAAACATACAAAATCACCAACATAGAAAACAAAACTAGAACCCCACATAGAAATAATAAACTAGACTAACCCCCCAGTCACACCCTGATGTACTCCACCATAGAAAATAAGGTCTCTCTTGGTCAGGATGTGACACCTCTGGATTTTCTTGTTCTTAAATTATGTTTTTTTTACTGTACAATGTGTTTTACCTAAAATAAAATCAATCAATACTCTTTTACTCTTTTTCTTAACCAAATGCTCAATACATCATGAGTACCCCCACCACCACTCTCAGCATCAGTCCTTATTTATCAGTGGAGGAGGGAGGGACAAGATCAAAGTTTCCCACACACCTGGTGGAGAGGTGAATGGTTGATTGACTGAACGAGAAGGATAGGCCTACAGTATACTCTATACTATCAAATTAAAATGACATAATTATCATTATGCAGAAATATGAAAAAATATATAAACGCAACATAAACAAATATATAAACACAACATGCAATAATTTTAAAGACTTTACTGAGTTACAGTTCATATAAGGAAATCAGTCAATTGAAATAAATTCATTAGGCCCTAATCTATGGATTTCACATGACTGGGAATACAGATATGAATCTGTTGGTCACAGATACCTTAAAAAAAAGGTTGGGGTGTGGATGAAAAAAAATGTCAGTGTCTGATGTGACCATCATTTGCCTTGTGCAGCAGGACAGATCTCCTTCACATTGAATTGATCAAGCTTTTGTGGCCTGTGGAATGTTTCACTCCTCTTCAATGGCTATTCAAAGCTGCTGGATATTGCTGGGAACTGGAACAAGCTGTCGTACACATCGATCCAGATCATCCCAAACTTGCTCAATGAGTGACATGTCTGGTGAGTATGCAGGCCATGGAAGAACTAGGACATTTTCAGCTTCCAGGAATTGTGTGCAGATCAAGTTTCAAATGTTAATGTCACATGCACAAGTACAGTGAAATGCCTTTCTTACAAACTCAAAACCCAACAATGCAATAGTCAATAACAGTGTAACACTAGAAGAAAAAAACACAATAATAAGAAAAAATATGAAGACCACAATAAGTAGGTAAGCATACTATATACAGGGTCAGTTCCAATACCATATTTACAATGTACAGGGATACTGGAGTGATGGAGGTAGATATGTATAGGGGTAAGGTGACTAGGCATCAGGATATAAGATAAACAGAGTAGCAGCAGCTTGTATGTGAGTGGGTGTGCATGTGTGTAGAGTCAGTATATATGTACAGTGGGGAGAACAAGATACACTGCCGATTTTGCATGTTTTCTACTTACAAAGCATGTAGAGGTCTGTAATTTTTATCATAGTTACACTTCAACTGTGAGAGACGGAATCTAAAACAAAAATCCAGAAAATCACATGGTATGATTTTTAAGTAATTAATTGGCATTTTATTGCATGACATAAGTATTTAATACATCAGAAAATTTGGTACAGAAACCTTTGTTTGCAATTACAGAGATCATTTGTTTCCTGTAGTTCTTGACCAGGTTTGCACACACTGCAGCAGGGATTTTGGCCCACTCCTCCATACAGACCTTCTCCAGATCCTTCAGGTTCGCGATACATGGCCCCATCCATCCTCCCCTCAATACGGTGCAGTCGTCATGTCCCCTTTGCAGAAAAGCATCCCCAAAGAATGATGTTTCCACCTCCATGCTTCACTGTTGGGATGGTGTTCTTGGGGTTGTACTCCTCCTTCTTCTTCCTCCAAACATGGTGAGTGGAGTTTAGACCAAAAAACTATATTTTTGTCTCATCAGACCACATGACCTTCTCCCATTCCTCCTCTGGATCATCCAGATGGTCATTGGCAAACTTCAGACGGGCCTGGACATGCGCTGGCTTGAGCAGGGGGACCTTGCGTGCGCTGCAGGATTTTAATCCATGACGGTGTAGTGTGTCACTAATGGTTTTCTTTGAGACTGTGGTCCCAGCTCTCTTCAGGTCATTGACCAGGTCCTGCCGTGTAGTTCTGGGCTGATCCCTCACCTTCCTCATGATCATTGATGCCACACGAGGTGAGATCTTGCATGGAGCCCCAGATCGAGGGTGATTGACCGTCATCTTGAACTTCTTCTATTTTCTATTAATTGCGCCAACAGTTGTTGCCTTCTCACCAAGCTGCTTGCCTATTGTCCTGTAGCCCATCCCAGCCTTGTGCAGGTCTACAATTTTATCCCTGATGTCTTTACACAGCTCTCTGGTCTTGGCCATTGTGGAGAGGTTGGAGTCTGTTTGATTGAGTGTGTGGACAGGTGTCTTTTATACAGGTAATGAGTTCAAACAGGTGCAGTTAATACAGGTAATGAGTGGAGAACAGGTAGGATTCTTTAAGAAAAACTAACAGGTCTGTGAGAGCCGGAATTCTTACTGGTTGGTAGGTGATCAAATACTCATGTCATGCAATAAAATATTAAAAATCATACAATGTGATTTTCTGTCTCTCACAGTTGAAGTGCACCTATGATAAAAATGACAGACCTCTACATGCTTTGTAAGTAGGAAAACCTGCAAAATCGGGTAGTGTATCAAATACTTGTTCTCCCCACTGTATGTGCATGTTATGTGTGAGTGAGCAGATGATGAAGCGAGTGTGTGTGTGAGTGTGCATAGAGCCAGTGCAAAAATACAAATAAAAAGGTCAATGAGGATACAAGGTTAACTCAGATAGTCTGTGTAGCTATTTTGTTAGCTATTTATCAGTCATATTGCTTGGGGATGGAAGCTGTTCAAGAGCCTGTTGGTGCCAGACCTGATGAACCGGTACCACTTGCCGTGCGGAAGTAGAGAGAATAGTCTATGGCTTGGATGGTTGGAGATCCTTGCGACATGTGACCTTGCATTATCATGCTGAAACATGAGTTGATGGCACGAAAATGGGCCTCGGGATCTCGTCACAGGATCTCTGTCCATTCAAATTGACATCAATAAAATGCAATTGTGTTCGTTGTCCGTAGCTTATGCCTGCCCATAACATAAACCCACCGCCACCATGGGGCACTCTGTTCACAACGTTGACATTAGCAAACCGCTTGGCCACACGCCATACATGTGGTCTGCGATTGTGACGCCAGTTGGACGTACTGACAAATTCTCTAAAACAATGTTGAAGGCGGTTTATGGTAGAGAAATGTACATTATATTATCTGGCAACAGCTCTGGTGGACATTCCTGCAGTCAGCATGCCAATTGCACGCTCCCTCCAAACTTGAGACATCTGTGGCATTGTGTTGTGTGACAAAACTGCACAAGATGCACCTGTGTAATGATCATGCTGTTTAATCAGCTTCTTGATATGCCACACATTTTAGGTGGATGGATTATCTTGACAAAGGAGAAAATGTCACTAACAGGGATGTAAACAAATTTGTGCTCAAAATTTGAGAGAAATAAACTTTTTGTGTTTAGGGAACATTTTTAGGATATTTTATTTCAGCTCATGAAACATGGGACCAACACTTTACATGTTGTGATTATATTTTTGTTCAGTGTACATTCCTCTCTGTTTGAATTAACACTTTTCATCTATTCCACACCCAGTGATATTCCACACTCAGTGATATTCCACACCCAGTGATATTCCACACCCAGTGATATTCCACACCCAGTGATATTCCACACATCCGTTCTGCAGCTATGTTTAATTTTCCCCTGCTTTGACTATGGCAATAGTACATTTCTTTCTGACAGCCTGCGTAAGTTTAGTGGTTGAATTTTAATCACATTTCTCAATAAAAATGACAGTCTAGGTTTACGTTCCAGATGGCATCCTATTCCTTATTTATTTATTTATTTTTAATTGAACCTTTTTTTAACTAGGCAAGTCAGTTAAGAACAAATACTTATTTACAATGACAGCCTACACCGGCCAAACCCGGACGACGCTGGGCCAATTGTGCATCATCCTATGGGACTCCCAATCACGGCCGGTTGTGATACAGCCTGGAATAGAACCCGGGTGTCTGTAGTGACGGCTCTAGCATTGAGATGCAGTACCTTAGACTGCTGCGCCACTCGGGAGCCCCGTTAAAATCAGGGTATCTGTAGTGACGCCTCCATCACTGAGATGCAGTACCTTAGACCGCTGTGCCACTCGGGAGCCCCGTTAAAATCAGGGTATCTGTAGTGACGCCTCCAGCACTGAGATGCAGTACCTTAGACCGCTGCGCCACTCGGGAGCCCCGTTAAAATCAGGGTATCTGTAGTGACGCCTCTAGCACTGAGATGCCGTACCTTAGACCGCCACTCGGGAGCCCCGTATAAAATCAGGGTATCTGTAGTGACGCCTCTAGCACTGAGATGCAGTACCTTTGACCCCCACTCGGGAGCCCCGTTAAAAACAGGGTATCTGTAGTGACGCCTCTAGCACTGAGATGCAGTGCCTTTGACCGCCACTCGGGAGCCCAAAGAGTGCATTACTTTTGACCAGCAATTGCAAATTGTGATTTTGATGTGTGCTTGGGGTTATTGCCTTGCTGGAAATTCAACTTCCTGGTGTGACAGAGTGGATACAAACCCTGAGTCTACTGCAGGAGTAACCAACTTTTTACCATTAAACCAAACCAACTCCCTCTTGGGCCGAGGGCAGACATTGATTTTGGAGACGCAGGTGGGGCTTCACCTTCACGTGACCATGAGCAACCATTCTTCAGCTTATGTCCGCTACACTGGCAGAGGTAACCAGGTTTTTGGCTAAATAGTGTACATTAGAAATGTGTTATAAACATTATGCTGACCATGGTATCACAAGACAGCCTTTTTCTTCTAAGCAATTTGATCTGAAAAAGCATCACTGACTCTAGAACTGAAAAATGACAGGATGTTGAGAACATGATTTTATCATTTGGATACATAAGGATGCACTCTGACATAATTGTAATTCATATCCGTCATTCAAAACAGCAACTCTTGATCTTTGATAAAATAAAGTCAATATGTCATAATTTACCTTGCTTAAATATACACTGCTCAAAAAAATAAAGGGAACACTAAAATAACACATCCTAGATCTGAATTAATGAAATATTCTTATTAAATACTTGTTTCTTTACATAGTTGAATGTGCTGACAACAAAATCACACAAAAATTATCAATGGAAATCAAATTTATCAACCCATGGAGGTCTGAATTTGGAGTCACACTCAAAATTAAAGTGGAAAACCACACTACAGGCTGATCCAACTTTGATGTAATGTCCTTAAAACAAGTCAAAATTAGGCTCAGTAGTGTGTGTGGCCTCCACGTGCCTGTATGACCTCCCTACAACACCTGGGCATGCTCCTGGTGAGGTGGGTGATGGTCTCCTGAGGGATCTACTCCCAGACCTGGACTAAAGCATCCGCCAACTCCTGGACAGTCTGTGGTGCAACGTGGCGTTGGTGGATGGAGCGAGACATGATGTCCCAGATGTGCTCAATTGGATTCAGGTCTGGGGAACGGGCAGGCCAGTCCATAGCATCAATGCCTTCCTCTTGCAGGAACTGCTGACACACTCCAGCCACATGAGGTCTAGCATTGTCTTGCATTAGGAGGAACCCAGGGCCAACCGCACCAGCATCTGGTCTCACAAGGGGTCTGAGGATCTCATCTCGGTACCTAATGGCAGTCAGGCTACCTCTGGCGAGCACATGGAGGGCTGTGCGGCCCCCCAAAGAAATGCCACCCCACACCATGACTGACCCACCGCCAAACCGGTCATGCTGGAGGATGTTGCAGGCAGCAGAACATTCTCCACAGCGTCTCCAGACTCTGTCACGTCTGTCACATGTGCTCAGTGTGACCGTGCTTTCATTTGTGAAGGGCACAGGGCGCCAGTGGCGAATTTTCCAATCTTGGTGTTCTCTGGCAAATGCCAAACGTCCTGCACGGTGTTGGGCTGTAAGCACAACCCCCACCTGTGGACGTCGGGCCCTCATACCACCCTCATGGAGTCTGTTTCTGACCATTTGAGCAGACACATGCACATTTGTGGCCTGCTGGAGGTCATTTTGCAGGGCTCTGGCAGTGCTCCTCCTGCTCCTCCTTGCACAAAGGTGGAGGTAGCGGTCCTGCTGCTGGGTTGTTGCCCTCCTACGGCCTCCTCCACGTCTCCTGATGTACTGGCCTGTCTCCTGGTAGCGCCTCCATGCTCTGGACACTACGCTGACAGACACAGCAAACCTTCTTGCCACAGCGCGCATTGATGTGCCATCCTGGATGAGCTGCACTACCTGAGCCACTTGTGTGGGTTGTAGACTCCGTCTCATGCTACCACTTGAGTGAAAGCACCGCCAGCATTCAAAAGTGAGGAAGCATAGGAACTGAGAAGTGGTCTGTGGTCACCACCTGCAGAACCACTCCTTTATTGAGGGTGTCTTGCTAATTGCCTATAATTTCCACCTGTTGTCTATTCCATTTGCACAACAGCATGTGAAATGTATTGTCAATCAGTGTTGCTTCCTAAGTGGACAGTTTGATTTCACAGAAGTGTAATTGACTTGGAGTTACATTGTGTTGTTTAAGTGTTCCCTTTATTTTTTTGAGCAATATATTTCTGATGCTTCTGATAGGGAATATGGAAAGATTTCTTCTCTGTGGAGAAAATAAAACAGTGTATATTTACATAGGTTTATTTATTTTCCAATTAAAAGTGAAAACAAGTGATAATAATTAATACAAGGAAGGAATTGATGCAGACTCGCATGCCCAAGTGACGATTAGAGTCTGCCTGATGTTGCAACAAACTAGCCAAGTCCGACCATCCTGATATCCTGAACATACAGTGCCAGACAAATGTATTGACACCCTTGCACTTTTTTGAAACAGTTTCCTATTTCTTCTAAAATATTTGGTGTTTTAGGAAGAGGAAGGACTCCTAAGGATTCCTTATTTCCATGTTAGAAAGACATGTTTGTTCTACGGTAGGGCATAATTCTATGTTAAATCAAACTTTATTTATAGAGCACATTTACAAGTGAATGCATTTCAAAGTTTTTAAAACAAAAAGTAAAATAATAAATAAAAATTACAAAGATAAAATAGATGATCTAGACAAATGGAAATGTTAAAATTAAACAGATCATATTAAAATAATAACAGGAAAAAAACAACAGTGAAACCAGAGAGACTGTTGGAAGGAAAATAAGATAAATAAAATTGAATAAAGCAAATAAAATTATATCAGGTAGATAAAATAGCACAATAAAACTACCCTAAATAAAAGCACAGATAGAAAGGTATGTCTTGAGCTCTCTCTTAAAAATGTCTACTGTCTCTGAGGCCGTCAGATCCTCCAGCAGGCTGTTCCAACAGCCCGGTCTCATAGACTAGACATAACATAGTAAATATACCTCCGAGACTCTCAAATTAGTATGATATGATATGTTACATTTGGTTACACAAGACAGATGGTTACTTAGGGCAAAAATGAAAGTAGGGTGGTTTGTCGGGGTGGATGCATAACGTTAAAGGTTGCACGTTTGAATCTTATCAAGGACAAGTTTAGCATTTTAGCAACGTTTTAACTACTTTTTAGCTACTTTGCATGTTAGTTAACCCTTCCCCTAACCCTTTTAGCTAACCCTTCCGCTAACCCTTTAACTTATCCCTAACCCCTAGCCCAGCTAATGTTGGCCAGCTAGCTAACGTTAGCCACCTAGCTAGAATGCGTAACATATTGTACATTTTGAAAATTCATAAGATATTTGAATTGTAATTCGAAACATATCATATGAAATGGGTGATGGACATCCACAAATGAATACATACCATACAAAAATGTAACATATCATACCAAATGGAGTGTCTCAGATTTACCTGCAGAATAATATGAAATGCTCTTAGACCAGGTTGGTTCCAAAGGTACAAATGTTTTAAAACGTTGCATCCTGCTGAACGCACCCGAGAACAGCAGAGTGGAGAAGAGTCAGGATGTTGTAGGATGAACAAGGACAGAGCGTTGGCTGTCGTGGTTCCGAAAGACAAAACTATGTTGAAAGGCTATGACATATTTCATGAACCAAAATAATATTATGAAAATATGAATGTGCATTTTGTTATAAAGTGGGTGATCGGCGTCTTGAAGGGGAGGTTCCATATTCTTAATGGGCCACTTCCTCTTCAGTTTGTGAAGACTCCGCGGGACAAAATGGAAAACAGGGAGGTGGCCGCAATTGATAAAACTGTACGTGTGTGCAGCTTTGATATTGTAATCTCCATTCTCATCGACACAACCTAATGATACCATTCTGAAAATGTGGTATGGTATTTATTAAAGGATAGAAAAAAAGTATATAACTTGTTTGAAACACAGCTGGCAAACAAAGACCATAAACTAGTTTCATGTAAACTTAATTTCATGATATATTTCAAGTAACTATTGATGCATTATAGCTGATTTACATTGAGGTTATTTACTTAGGGTTTTTAAGGCACATACATAAACACTCCCCTACTATTTATTCGGACAGTGAAGCTAAAACTTTTTATTTTGGCAAATTGACTCTTTCAATAAATATATGTTATTGAATATAGCATGGTTTTTATGATTTTGTGGTACAAACACACATTACCAGTTGGAAATAGGTTGTTGAAATTAAAGTGAAGAGCCGTCAACAGTCAAACATGAAAACCATTTTACAAATCAATTTGGAGGAAAAGCTTGTCAAATTGTCTCAAATTACCTTCTGTAACACATTTGTACATAGAAAGTGTTACAGGAAAACTATGCAATTATTATCTATTTGTTTCATCTGGTTTGAGACAACATTAAAGAGTGACTGAATGCACTAATTCCACATTTCTCTGTTGCTCTTTTAAGAAAAAACAGATTTCAGACTTGGGGGTGAGGTTCGATGTGGCAGTTAATAATGTTTGTCCCCCATGAAACACCATAGGAACGATGCCAGTATTATGAATCTAAGATAGACTTCTTGAGTTAACTTGGACGTTTTTGACGAGGAGGTTTTAGTTGAGTAATTTTACTTATAGTTAAGATGTTTGGTGCTGTATTTCTCAAGTTAAACAAAGTGAGATGGGCAGGTGTGTCTGAAAAGCTGTGTGTTCTACGGTGGATTGGATAGACCGCAATCACCACAGCTGTGTATCTGGTGTTAGTGGGCATTGGTAAAATCAAAACCCAACCCAAAAGTAAGTTCTGTTGAACCTACTTACAAAACTCAGTTTTGGATGAGACTGAATTTATGAACACAATTATCCTATTTACAATTTGACAATAGAATAAATGTTTATGACTCATCGGTGATACATAGCCTTTTTATATCAGAAGATGTTTATTGCCTTCAGTTGCGCTTTAAACCTGTGTGTGGATCCCCAGGGTATGCGGGTACCACGTATTGAGACACTGGACTCTCTCCTATGTGAGTTTTCTGATGTGACTTCATGCTAGAGCGCTGGGTGAAGCATTTCCCACACTGTTTGCACTCGAAGGGCTTCTCCCCGCTATGGACCACAGCATGTCTGATCAGGTTGCACTGCTGGGTAAAACTCCTGCCACACTGTTCGCAGGTGTACGGTTTCTCTCCGGTGTGACTCCGGAGGTGTACTTTGAGCTGGCAGAAACGCTGGAAGCTCTTCCCACAAAAGGTGCAGCTGAAACGCCTCTCGGTGGTGCCGCCCGACCTCCACTGACTCCTCATTCTCTTCACCATGTTAAAACTACTGTGACTCAGGCTGTATCCAGAGAAGGTGGAGGTGGTGGCCATGTTTGACCCTGTCATGCACTCACTCAATCTCACTGTTGCTTCTGAAGCCCTGTATTGATGCTGCCTTGGCTGTAGAGCTAAACTATTTCCATCATTATTTGAGTTCAGCGTCTCGCTACTCTGTCCCTCTGGCATCTGTTGTCTAGTCTCATCAGCCAATGTCCTGACATGTCTTTTCCTGTGTGCTGCTGCACTGAACATGCTAGCATGTGGTTTTCCTATAGAAGAGTGAAGCGATGGCCCTACATCATCTGTCATAGTAGGAACAGATGGCAGCCCACTACGAGATGGGAAAATTGAGATATTCTGAGAGTACTCTTCTGTGGAATGAAAGGAGAAATCTGGGTGGCAGATAGGGTCAGTGTCTCCGCCTGGATCCACAGAGGTCCACAGCTGCCCATCAGACTCATCCATGACAAACTGGTCAGGTCCTGCCAGGGCTGTGGTCTGACCCAGCTCCTCCTCTTTCTCATTCTTCACCATCACTAGCTCTAGTGAGTCCTCGTCCTTGGCTGGCCGGTGCTGTTCTGTGCGGAATACCTCTGTAGAAGCGAGCCGGGGTGTGCCTGGTTCCTCTGGACGATCAGAATTGGGGTAATGTTCCACTGAGTCTTCGGGAGACATGCTGGGTTGTGTGATGAAGTCCTCATCACAGTGCCGTTGTTCAAAGGATGGTGGTTTCCCAGGCTTGGAACCAGACTCTAAAGATTTAGGGATAAAGATAACAATAAACATTACAACAGACCCTTAACTGTTGCAAAACATGACTGCTTTAGACCTGACTGTGTGTCCGTGCTCTACGTATACCAGAACATAAAACACCCAACACCAATGTAGCAATTTGGAACGTGCATACCACATCAACACAGTCTTCCATAGACAGAGCAGTGCCCCTTATGGTCACACCCACCCTCTCCAGTGATCCTGATCTCTTCCTGAACGTTAGCCTTCCACACGTCCTCTGCTGTCTCCTCATCTTTGATCAGTATGGGTTCAGTCTCCACTCTCTGCTCCACATCTGTAGGCTGTAACGGGGACTGAGGTTATTACTCTGGACACACCATTTCGAACACTTTTCATACTCATAATTCACACAAAAGCAATAAATTCTCCTGATATTCCAATAACATAATTGATCCTAGAGGTCAGGGGCCTCATTTAAAACCATGCGTATGTACAAAATATACCCCAAAACATGCGTGGCCATTTATAAATACTTAACTTGGCCAGAGAATGTGCTCACTTTCCTGCAAAATTTAGACCATGCCAATGCAGTTTCTATGTGGTTGAAGCATTGCATTGCAAGCACGCAAGTAGCCTAGTTTTTCTTGCAAATGGGGGTTAAGATGGCCATGTTTTTTCATAACAAATAACAGGTTAATAACAAGATACAATTGTTTGCCGTTAGTGAGAAGAGATCAATTTAGTTTATCTTTGTATTTTAAAATAATTAGAAATAGGCAATTGCCTAGGCTATTATGTATTTAATTTCAATGATCATTGCAGATGAAATGAATCACCTCTTCTGTGATGGTTTCATACTCATCAGGTAGCCTACAGGCCTACAACAAGTTAGATTCCATTCTCCCTGTCTCTCATTTAATTGGCCCACTTCACAGTAGTAATTAGATAAGCTATTTCAAGTATTTTGCTCCATGCCATCTGATCCAGAGCACAGTTTAACAATAGAACAAACGATTGTAGGCTACTTCTGTAGGGTCTGAAAAACTGTAATTCAACATTTCTCCAGTAGACAATATTTAATTTGTAACATAATATATATTTTCATAACATTACCAGAATAAATCCCTCACCTTTTCTGCCCATCATGGGTTCATATTCATTAAGTATCCTAAAACAAATGACCATGTCATCTCTCATTTAATTGGGCCTATTAAATATACCACGGCTTTCAAACAATCAGCATTCAGGGCTCAAACCACCCAGTTTATAATGCTCGATCACGTACTCACTGTTTCACGACGGGTCTGGTGTATACCTGGAAATATGCGTGCGCCAAGTTCATAAATGTATATATGTTTGTATATGCGCAGTCTTGTCAGTAATGGCACACGCAGATAGTGTGAATGAATGCAACAGTTACGAGGCCCCTGGATTTCTGTAATTGTAAAGGTGTTGTATCACACCTGTGGCTGAGAGTCTTCTTCAACAGACAGATCTTCGTCTCTCCACTGTGAGCTACTCTGCTTGTTCAAAACAATCTTGACTGGATATGAAGATCTCTCTGATGCCATGGGATAAAAAACTGGAAAACAATTGTATTCAGTCAAATATTCACTCGTGCTTTTCTTCAGTTGCTCCATGATGCAATCAAATGACCATGAATAACAACACATCTATATACCTTTTCTTCTGACTCGTCCTCGCGTCTTCTTCAACTCGCTCTCCATCATTTGCCACTTCCTTTTCAGTACATCAATATCTCGCTGGCTTTGGGTCATTTCCAAACGTATAACAGCACAGCTATCAGCTACACGTTTGTTTATTTCTGCTACAGCTGCTTTAGCTAATACCTCCATAACGGATACCAACTGTGCCTGAAAATTGCAGCTGGCCATCTTGTCCAGCCCAGTATTCTCTGTTAAGTAAATATGTTACAATTTTGTAGCTAGCCAATATGCAATAAATAATCAATTAATAAAAATTATTACACTATGGCAAATGTTGATAGTGGTCCAATTTGGCATATGTAAAAGATCGATTAAGGCCAACAATGTTTCAAGTAAGAGATGCGTGCGTAATCACACTTCCGTTCAACTCGTGACGTAAACATGCATTACCGTAAATATGAGACTGCAACAACCCTTCAAAATTGGTAGAGTTTAGCGCTGGCAAGGCAATTTCTTCTTTTTTTACGCTTTAGTCACACAGGAGCCATTTTGAAACGAAAACGAGGCTGAGGTGGGAAATACTACAGTCGTGGACAAAAGTTTTGAGAATGACACAAATATTAATTTTCACAAAGTCTACTGCCTCAGTTTGTATGATGGCAATTTGCATATACTCCAGAATGTTATGAAGAGTGATCAGATGAAATGCAATTAATTGCAAAGTCCCTCTTCGCCATGCAAATTAACTGAATCCCAAAACAAAATGTCCACTGCATTTCAGCCCTGCCACAAAAGGACCAGCTGACATCATGTCAGTGATTCTCTCTTTAACACAGGTGTGAGTGTTGACGAGGACAAGGCTGGAGATCACTCTGTCATGCTGATTGAGTTCGAATAACAGACTGGATTGTTCACATTGTTCTTCCTCTGTCAATCATGGTTACCTGCAAGGAAACACATGCCGTCATGATTGCTTTGCACAAAAAAGGGCTTCACGGGCAAGGATATTGCTGCCAGTAAGATTGCAGCAAAATCAACCATTTATCGGATCATCAAGAACTTCAAGGAGAGCGGTTCAATTGTTGTGAAGAAGGCTTCAGGGTGCCCAAGAAAGTCCAGCAAGAGCCAGGACCGTCTCCTAAAGTTGATTCAGCTGCGGAATCGGGGCACCACCAGTACAGAGCTTGCTCAGGAATGGCAGCAGGCAGGTGTGAGTGCATCTGCACGCACAGTGAGGCGAAGACTTTTGAAGGATGGCCTGGTGTCAAGAAGGGCAGCAAAGAAGCCACTTCTCTTCAGGAAAAACATCAGGGACAGACTGATATTCTGCAAAAGGTACAGGAATTGGACTGCTGAGGACTGGGGTAAAGTCATTTTCTCTTATGAATCCCCTTTCTGAATTGTTTTGGGCATCCGGAAAAAAAGCTTGTCCGGAGAAGACAAGGTGAGCACTACAATCAGTCCAGTGTCATGCCAACAGTAAAGCATCCTGAGACCATTCATGTGTTGGGTTGCCTCTCAGCCAAGGGAGTGGGCTCACTCACAATTTTGCCTAAGAACACAGCCATGAATAAAGAATGGTACCAACACATCCTCTGAGAGCAACTTCTCCCCACCATCCAGTAACAGTTTGGTGATGAACAATGCCTTTTCCAGCATGATGGAGCACCTTGCCATAAGATAACTAAGTGGCTCGGGGAACAAAACATCAATATTTTGGGTCCATGGACAGGAAACTCCCCAGACCTTAATCCCATTGAGAACTTGTGGTCAATCCTCAAGAGGCGGGTGGACAAACAAAAACCCACAAATTCTGACAAACTCCAAGCATTGATTATGCAAGAATGGGCTGCCATCAGTCAGGATGTGGCCCAGAAGTTAATTGACAGCATGCCAGGGCGGATTGCAGAGGTCTTGAAAAAGAAGGGTTAACACTACAAATATTGACTCTTTGCATCAACTTCATGTAATTGTCAATAAAAGCCTTTGGCACTTATGAAATGCTTGTAATTATACTTCAGTATTCCATAGTAACATCTGACAAAATATCTAGACAATGAAGCAGCAAATTTTGTGAAAATTAATATTTGTGTCATTCTCAAAACTTTTGGCCACGACTGTATAGCAAAGTTGTGTTCAAATACCTATACGAACAGCACTATTTGTAACGTGAATTGAGTATATACTGTAGTATGCTTATTTGTCATAGTATGATATAGTTAGTATGCCAAAAGTTCCCGGATGTCATACTAAATTTGCCAAAATATGAAGTATACACGCAGAGGACACTATTTCTGTACTCTGGGGCCCATAATGCAATTCTTCAGGAAATGGGTGTGCCTTCAGAAATAAAGCGGGAGAGAAAGGGAGTGGGGGTTTGAAGGGGATCGAGAGGTCTATGGAGGTAGAGAGGCAGAAAAGGAAGTTTGAGGAGAGCAACATAATTTCTAACGCTAGCGGCAGTTCAGAGGTAGAATGTGCCGAAGAAGGGCAAGATAAGATGCGAGGGGAGCATGGAGGTGAGGAGGAGCATAAAGTGATTCAGACATTTAGGGAGGAAGGGGGAGTAGGGGCGATGAGTCCGATAAGGTTGACGGCTGTGATAAAAGAGTTGATTGGGGAAGTTGTCAATGCTAAAGTGTTAAGAGATGGGAGTTTGTTGGTGTTCAGTAAGGACATGACGCAGAGGGAGAAAGCTCTCCGAGTGAAGCAAATAGGGAAGGTTACGAAACAATGTGAAGCGCAAGGCCTTATTTTTATTTGCTAAACAATTTCAAACATATTTTTGCTTTTTTCAAGAGTCTAGCTCATTTTCGGCTGATGCCAACTCCTGGAGGTCACAGTGGGGCAACGATATTTGGCTTTCCCATGTATCTGAACACTCCGCTGGTGTCACTACAATGAAAAATACCTTTGGTGGTAATATTCTACACTTGGAATGTGACCCCTTTGGTCACTTTATTTGTCTTGTGATCAGTTACAATGACATTACGCTCATTACTGTAAACTTCTACGGGTACAACACCAAACATGAGAATGATGAGTTACAATGACATTACGCTCATTACTGTAAACTTCTACGGGCACAACACCAAACATGAGAATGATGAGTTGCTTGATTTTGTTATTCTTGATAGGAGGGGACTTTAACATTACTATAGATAATTCAACTGACAGATGGCCCCCAGGTAGGCCAACCAATCAGAATGTGGGTTTAATACTTTTTATGAAAAAGTTTGATCTTACTGATATATGGAGAGAGAGGTTTCCGGCCAACAGATCATTCACTTGGAGTAACAAAACAGGTTCCAGACAATCCAGAATAGATTTTTGGCTTATATCCAAATGTATTGATAGTGAGTGTGTTACTACTACAAATATTTGTACTACTCCCCTCACAGACCATAGGGCCATTTACATTGATATCAACATATTTACCCCTGATACTAACCGTGGTAGAGCATCCTACTGGAAGCTAAATAGCTCATTATTAAATAATGATATAGTTAAGTTTGAGGTTAAAGATCTGCTTTCATACCTTTGGGAAAGGGCTTGTGAAGAAAAATCTTATTGCAAGAACTGGGAGCTCTTTAAATTTGAGGTGTCCAAATACCTTAGAAAATATGGAAGTAATCTTGCTAAGACCAGAAGAGCTGAGGAGGAAAAGGTGATCATTAAGATAACTTCCCTTTCTCAGAGGTCCCCAGCCGGCCTCTCGGGGAGGAGAAGATGGAACTAATTGAATTACAAAATAAACTGGATAATATATGTAGATTAAAAGCAGAAGGAGCCTTTATTAGATCTGGGGAAAAATGGATTGAGGAGGGAGAACAGAAATCATCCTATTTCTTTAGACTTGAGAAATGTCACTCTTAAAAATAACACTATACATAAGTTAAACATTGATGGTGTAATTACAGATTACCAAAATGAATCGCTAAATACTGTAGCAATTTTTACAGATAATTGTATAGCTCTACGTACTGTCAGGAATCCACATGTGTTTTTTGACTCACTGAATAATGTTCACTCTATCAGTGATATAAAATCTAAACAGTGTGATGAACCCATCAAAGTTGAAGAGAAAAAAATCACCTGGTGTTGTTGGAATTACATCAGAATTGTACAAATTAATTTCTGAACAAGTAGCTCCCTTCCTATTTGAAGTCTTTTTAGAGAGTATTAAAAACAATGTTCTCCCTTCTGCAATGCGTCAGGTGTTAATAACACTGATACCTAAGCTTAAAAAAGAAGTGCTGCTCATCGAAAACTGGCGTCCAATTTTTCTTCTTAATAATGGCTAGAAGATATTAGCCTTACTACTTGCAAAAATAATTAAAGAAGTCCTAGATGCAATCATTGATGAAACACAGTCTGGCTTTATGAGGAACAGACTTATTTCTAACAATGTCAGACTAGTATTAGACATGCTTGACATCTCAGACCTAATAACCGAGGATAGTTTAATATTATTTTTTGATTTTTATAAAGCATTTGACACAGTAGAGCATCCGTTCCTCTTCCACTCACTTGAGAGACTTGGCTTTGGAGAGTTCTTCTGTAAGGCTATTAAGACTCTCTATACAAATGGTAACAGCTCTATCAAATTGAAATATGGCACCTCACCTAGATTTGAGTAAAAGAGAGGAATTAGGCAAGGTTGTCCTATCTCTCCGTGCCTGTTTTTATTAATAACCCAACTTATTTTAAATTCTTTAAATAATAGTCCTGTACAAGGTATTTCCATAGCTGGTAAAGAAATTATTATAAGCCAGCTGGTTGACAATACTACACTTTTTCTGAAAGATGCTAATCAAATTCCCATATCGATCAATGTAATACAAACATTTTCCAAAGCGTCTGGTCTATATCTTAACATTAATAAATGTGAACTCATGGCTGTCAAAACTTGTGTGATACCTTCATATTATGGTATTCCAGTAAAAGAAGAACTTACATATTTAGGCATAACCATTACAAAGGATCAGAAGTCTAGAGGCTTACTAAATTTTAGCCCTCTTATTAAAAAAACCCAGACGAAGCTAAAGCAATGGCTACAGAGGGACTTATCTTTAAAAGGAAGAGTCTTAATAACCAAGGCTGAAGGTATTTCTAGACTAACATATGGCACTCTATCTTTATATCTTGACAGTAAAATATGCAAGGATAGACCAGATGCTTTTCAATTTTCTGTGGAGAAACCGTACCTATTACACTAGGAAAACTGTTCTAATGAACAGTTACTAACTTAAATAATACCTTTTAAGATCAATTGGATTAAACAATTCCTAAGAAGAGCCACTTCTATGTGGAATTTTATTCCTTATCATGTCTTCTCTACTTTTGGTGGCCTTAACTTCATGTTGGTTTGCAATTATAATATTGACAAAGTTCCAGTGAAACTTTCTGCTTTTCATCGGCAGGTTTTCTTGTCATGGTCCTTAATTTATAAACACAATTTTTCTCCACACAGATATTATATATGGAATAATCGGGATATATGGTATAAAAATACCTCTCTGTTTTTAGAATATTGGTTCCGAAATAATATCCTATTGGTGAGCCAACTGGTAAATGCAGAGGGTCTTTTACTCAGTTATAAGGAATTCTTATCACTTTACAAGGTCCCTGTAACACCTAAAGATTTTGCAATTGTTTTAGATGCCATTCCCTCCGGTGTTGCTCTACTGTTCAGGAACGTGTCAAGACCTGACCCTCAGTGCCTCCCTTCCGTTGAACCTGTTGACTCATCAGTAGGAAAGATTTGTTTCTCTTTTGGTCCATTCAACAACAGAGCGATACAAACCTTGTTTCAGCAGGATGTTGTATCTATCTATACCTTATGTCATGCCTTATTGGAATGGATTTATTGATAATATCTGTTGGAAAAAAGTTTGGATGTTGCCACACACATACCTACTTGTTAACAAAATTAAGGAAGTTTCCTTTAAAATTATTCATGAATATTAACCTGCCAACCACTATATGAAGAAGTTAAAGGCAAACGTCAACTCAAATTGCTCCTTTTGTAATGACCACCCAGAAACAGTGTTGCATCTTTTTTGGCATTGTATTCATGTAAGAAAACTGTGGCAAGACATCAGTAGGTTTATAATTGAACACATTTATGAAGATTTTACACTATTGTGGAGAGATGTACTGCTTGGATTCTTTACCTACGATAGAAGTAAGCTGAAACATTTTTATGTAATTCATTTAATTTCATATTCAAAAATGTACATTTATAAACAAAAAAACACATTTTCTTACCATACAAAAATAAATTGAACTGTATTTTAAGACAGTTAAATACTCTACTAATAAAAAAGCTGTTAGAATAATAAGTGTAGGTTTGTCCCTTAAGGTCCTTGTGATATTGTACCCCCTAGCCCAATTGTCTATTGTATATAATTTGTATATACTTACGGTGCCTTGCGAAAGTATTCGGCCCCCTTGAACTTTGCGACCTTGCCACATTTCAGGCTTCAAACATAAAGATATAAAACTGTATTTTTTTGTGAAGAATCAACAACAAGTGGGACACAATCATGAAGTGGAACGACATTTATTGGATATTTCAAACTTTTTTAACAAATCAAAAACTGAAAAATTGGGCGTGCAAAATTATTCAGCCCCCTTAAGTTAATACTTTGTAGCGCCACCTTTTGCTGCGATTACAGCTGTAAGTCGCTTGGGGTATGTCTCTATCAGTTTTGCACATCGAGAGACTGACATTTTTTCCCATTCCTCCTTGCAAAACAGCTCGAGCTCAGTGAGGTTGGATGGAGAGCATTTGTGAACAGCAGTTTTCAGTTCTTTCCACAGATTCTCGATTGGATTCAGGTCTGGACTTTGACTTGGCCATTCTAACACCTGGATATGTTTATTTTTGAACCATTCCATTGTAGATTTTGCTTTATGTTTTGGATCATTGTCTTGTTGGAAGACAAATCTCCGTCCCAGTCTCAGGTCTTTTGCAGACTCCATCAGGTTTTCTTCCAGAATGGTCCTGTATTTGGCTCCATCCATCTTCCCATCAATTTTAACCATCTTCCCTGTCCCCGCTGAAGAAAAGCAGGCCCAAACCATGATGCTGCCACCACCATGTTTGACAGTGGGGATGGTGTGTTCAGGGTGATGAGCTGTGTTGCTTTTACGCCAAACATAACGTTTTGCATTGTTGCCAAAAAGTTCAATTTTGGTTTCATCTGACCAGAGCACCTTCTTCCACATGTTTGGAGTGTCTCCCAGGTGGCTTGTGGCAAACTTTAACCTACACTTTTTATGGATATCTTTAAGAAATGGCTTTCTTCTTGCCACTCTTCCATAAAGGCAAGATTTGTGCAATATACGACTGATTGTTGTCCTATGGACAGAGTCTCCCACCTCAGCTGTAGATCTCTGCAGTTCATCCAGAGTGATCATGGGCCTCTTGGCTGCATCTCTGATCAGTCTTCTCCTTGTATGAGCTGAAAGTTTAGAGGGACGGCCAGGTCTTGGTAGATTTGCAGTGGTCTGATACTCCTTCCATTTCAATATTATCGCTTGCACAGTGCTCCTTGGGATGTTTAAAGCTTGGGAAATCTTTTTGTATCCAAATCCAGCTTTAAACTTCTTCACAACAGTATCTCGGACCTGCCTGGTGTGTTCCTTGTTCTTCATGATGCTCTCTGCGCTTTTAACGGACCTCTGAGACTATCACAGTGCAGGTGCATTTATACGGAGACTTGATTACACACAGGTGGATTGTATTTATCATCATTAGTCATTTAGGTCAACATTGGATCATTCAGAGATCCTCACTGAACTTCTGGAGAGAGTTTGCTGCACTGAAAGTAAAGGGGCTGAATAATTTTGCACGCCCAATTTTTCAGTTTTTGATTTGTTAAAAAAGTTTGAAATATCCAATAAATGTCGTTCCATTTCATGATTGTGTCCCACTTGTTGTTGATTCTTCACAAAAAAATACAGTTTTATATCTTTATGTTTGAAGCCTGAAATGTGGCAAAAGGTTGCAAAGTTCAAGGGGGCCGAATACTTTCGCAAGGCACTGTATGTTCCCACATGTACTTCCTGTATTGATTTGTTGTTAATAAATAAAACATTTAAAAAGCAAATAGGGAAGTGAACACGGAACCCAAACCGGCTGCCCGCGTGCGCCATCGTGCATTAATTTATTTTGTCCTACCACACCAAACGCGATCACAACACGCAGATTAAAATATCAAAACAAACTCTGGACCAATTATATTAATTTGGGGACAGGTCGAAAAGCATTAAACATATATGGCACTTTAGCTAGTTACCTTGCACTTGCTAGCTAATTTGTCCTATTTAGCTAGCTTGCTGTTGCTAGCTAATTTGTCCTGGGATATAAACATTAAGTTGTTATTTTACCTGAAATGCACAAGGTCCTCTACTCCGCCAATTAATCCACACATAAAACTGTCAACCGAATCGTTCCTAGTCCTCCCTCTTCCTTCCAGGCTTTTTCTTCTCTTGACTTTATATTGCGATTGGCAACTTTCATAAATTAGGTGCATTACCGCCACTGACCTCAATCATCTTTCAGTCACCCACATAGGTATAACCAATGAGGAGATGGCACGTGGATACCTGCTTCTATAAACCAATGTGGAGATGGGAGAGGCAAGACTTGCAGCGCAATCTGCGTTAGATGCTCGTTGGCGCGCGCGAGAAGTGTGTGTGCAATAATTGAATAACATAGATTTCAAAATTTATTTTTGAAGCGCAGGCGACGCTAGCGGTGTGGTTAGCCTGTTAGGTGGTGTCGTGCAGATGGAATGATCAAGCAGGGAAGCAGTGGATTAAAGGGGTGATAACAGGAGTGCCTGTGAGTATTAGCATTCAGGAGGTAAGGGACAAATTGAGAGGAGGCGTTCTAGTTAATGTTCATAGATTGCAAGCAACGAGGGGTGGAGTTAGGGCAGATAGCCCGTCTATTCTGTTACACTTCAAGGACCAGGTACTGCCAAATAATGTAACCATAGGGTATATGAGTTATGTGAGGGCATATGTACCGAAGCCTTTAAGATGTTATAAATGCCAGAGGTTTGGGCATGTGGCAACAGCATGTAAAAAGAAAAAGAGATGTGCCAGGTGTGGAGGGGAGCATGAGTATGGAAAATGTGGGGATGGGGTACAACCAAAGTGTTGCAGCTGTGGGGGGGGGGGGGGGGGGCTCTTAATGTGGCATATAGTGGGTGTGAGGCTATGAAGCTGGCAGTGGAGGTGCAACAAGTTAGAGTGGAGAGAAGAGTGTCTTATGCTGAGGCAATGAGGGTGGTCCAGGTCCAGAGAGATACAGGTTCAAGAGAGAGATGGGTAGGAGCATCTAGATCGGGGATTACGGGGCAGGTGGGTGGCGATATGGTATACATAGATAAGAAAAAGTTGTTGACGTTCATAGCTGGAGTTATCAATCGCACTGCTGAAGTAAAGTCTGAAACTGAGAAGATTGAGCTAATAGTGGAAGCTGCTGGGAGACATCTGAGTATGACAGGGTTGACATGGGAAGAGGTTCAAGATGACCTCAATCAGCCGAGGGTGGGGCCATGCATTACTGGATCTTAGTTATGGTGGTAGTACTACAATGGAATGCTCGAAGCCTATTGGCTAATGGGCAGGAGTTCAAGAACTTCATTGTGGATATGCCAGCTAAACCTGGTGTGATTTGTGTGCAGGAAACATGGCTCAAACCGAATATGGAGTTTATAATACAGGGATACGTAGTGGTTCATAGGGACAGAAGTGTGTGTGTGTGGGGTGGACTTTCCTACAGGATGCTAGGCAAAGGTATTGAACAGGAATATGTGGAGGTATGGTTGAGAGGAGGGATGATAGTGGTTGTGAACTACTATAATCTGTGCCAGGTATTGGAGCTGGAAGAGTTGGAGAGGGTGAAGGGCCAGAATAGAAGTAAGGTAATGTGGTGTGGGGATTTTAATGCGGATGGATGGAAATGGCCAAGTGATGGACAATCTGATAGAAGTTAAAGATCTGGTGTGCCTGAATGATGGCCGAAGGACTAGGATTGATGTAGTTACAGGGAAAGAGTTTGCATTGGACCTCACTCTGGTATCTCGTGCGATAGCAGGAATCTGTGAGTGGGAGGTATGGGAGGAGTCGACAGTAGGGAGTGAACATTACCCCATAGTATGCACAGTAGGCCAAAGGGAGGAGGTGTCAGTGGATGGAGTCGGCAGGTGGGTGTTTGAAAGGGCAAAGTGGGATCAGTTTCAGGAGTTAAGGGAGTGGGTGATGGCTCGAGTGGATTTGAGAGGGGAAGTGGATAGTACGAATAACTGGGTGAGAGCAGCTTTAGTGGGGGAAGCTACTGAGGCGAAAGAGAGAACGAGAGAGGAGCATCCTGGAGTGCTGGATAGGAAGGTGGATGTAAATGATGCATTGAATATGTTGGTCAATTTCTTCAACAGATGATCAGGTCTATATAATTATCAAACATAAACTCAGCAAAAAAAGAAATGTCCTCTCACTGTCAACTGCGTTTATTTTCAGCAAACTTAACATGTGTAAATATTTGTATGAACATAACAAGATTCAGCAACTGAGACATAAACTGAACAAGTTCCACAGACATGTGGCTAACAGAAATTGAATAATGTGTCCCTGAACGAAGGGGGGGGGGGTCAAAATCAAAAGTAACAGTCAGTATCTGGTGTGACCAGCTGCATTAAGTACTGCAGTGCATCTCCTTCTCATGGACTGCACCAGATTTGCCAGTCCTTGCTGTGAGCTGTTACCACACTCTTCCACCAAGGCACCTGCAAGTTCCCGGACATTTCTGGGGGGAATGGCTCTAGCCCTCACCCTCTGATCCAACAGGTCCCAGACGTGATCAATGGGATTGAGATCCGGGCTCTTCACTGGCCATGGCAGAACACTGACATTCCAGTCTTGCAGGAAATCACGCACAGAAAGATTAGTATGGCTGGTGGCATTGTCATGCTGGAGCGTCATGTCAGGATGAGCCTGCAGGAAGGGTACCACATGAGGGAGGAGGATGTCTTCCCTGTAACGCACAGCATTGAGATTGCCTGCAATGACAACAAGCTCAATCCGATGATGCTGTGACACACTGCCCCAGACCATGACGGACCCTCCACCTCCAAATCGATCCCGCTCCAGAGTACAGGCCTTGGTGTAACGCTCATTACTTCGACGATAAACGCAAATCCGACCATCACCCCTGGTGAGACAAAACCGCGACTCGTCAGTGAAGAGCACTTTTTGCAAGTCCTGTCTGTTCCAGCGACGGTGGGTTTGTGCCCATAGGCGACGTTGTTGCCGGTGATGTCTGGTGAGGACCTGCCTTACAACAGGCCTACAAGCCCTCAGTCCAGCCTTCCCTCAGCATATTGTGGACAGTCTGAGCACTGATCAAGGAATTGTGCATTCCTGGTGTAACTCGGGCAGTTGTTGTTGCCATCCTGTACCTGTCCCACAGTTGTGATGTTCTGATGTACCGATCCTGGATGGACAGGTCCACCAGCTGGTCCAATGAGAGGGTGGTGTCTCGGCAGGCCAACTCCCGACGGATGTCCTCGCGCAGACTGCACTGGTAGTGATCGATCAGGGCCCTGTCGTTCCATCCTGCGCTGGTGACCAGGGTCCGGAAGTCCAAAGCGGAATCATGCGCGCTCCTCGTCCCCTGCCTCAGGTGGAAGAGACGTTCAGGTGAACTCTGCACAATGGTCCAACGCCGCGTTTCCTTCACTCCATACGGCGTTGGCCCACTCCAGGGCTTTGCCTGAGAGGCAAGAGACGAGGACGGACACGCTCTCACGTCCCGAAGGAGCCGGGTGGACGGTCGCCAGGTAGAGTTCCAGCTGGAGTAGGAACCCCTGGCATCCGGCAGCCGTCCCATCATACTCCCTCGGGAGCGTGAGCCGAATCCTGCTGGGACCGGGTGAAGGAGGGGTGGACAGTGGGGCCTGCTGTAGTGGGGCTGGTGGAGGCGCTGGAAGAGTGATTCTGCCTGTGTGTAGCTGGTGTAGAGGAGTCAGGCGCAGGACAGCAGATATGAGTAATAAACGTAATTTACTCAAATATTCACAAATACAACACAATAATTTGAGCCCACAATAACGGACCGTATTACAAACCAACCAACAATCACTCACAAACAAACATGGGGGAAAAGAGAGTTCAGTAATTAATTCCCCTGACGTTCTTACACACCTGGTTTCACCCACCCCGTGGGTCAGGCAAGACACAGAGGAGACGAGAGGCAGAGGCAGAACTGGTTTGCCAGAGAGTGATTGTCTCCATAGGCCATCAGGGCCCTAAAGCAACCTCTAGACTCCAACAAAGGGTGATTAAGTGCATCCTTAGCCTGGTGTTGGTCCATTTCACTGTAAGGTGCACGTGACAAATAAACTTTGATTTGATTTGAGATCAGTGATTTCAGACGAACACGGAGAGGCAAGCAAAACAGCATGAGTATGGCAGCGGGAAGCAGCATTCTTAGCAGCAGCATCAGCAGCTGCATTACCCAAACTAACACTGTCAGTGTTACCTGTGTGGGCACGGACCTTAAGAATAGCTAACTTGGCAGGAAGCAACATAGCTTCAAGCAGGGCTTCTATCTGTAAACGGTGTTTAATAGGGGTACCAGAAGCGTAAACAAAGTCCCAACCTTTCCAAACACCTATCCAAGACAGGCAAACGCCAATGTCGTATGCAGAGTCAGAATAAATGTTAACATTCAAATCACTACCTAATTACATGCTTTAGTAAGTGCTAGAAGCTCAGCTTGTTGTGATGAGCAATGTTCAGGCAAGGGCTGTTCAATTAACAATGACCTATCCATTGAGACTGTACCAAACCCTGCATGTTTCCTACCAGTCTCCCTATCAATAAAGGCAGAGCCATCAACAAAGAGAGTTACATCAGGGAGCTCAAGAAGTTCTTCATAAAGGTCAGGTCGGGCCTTGGAATCGCGTTGGACTTGATCAGGACAGTAGTGTGGTTCTCCATCCTCCAGAGACACATGCAGTTGTGCTGGGTTAACAACAGTTGAATTGTAAGGTGAGGCTGTAATGATTGGTTCTTTGGTACCATCCGGAAATATGTACTGGTGACACTGGAGAAGAGGGTCAGGGCATCCCTATTGCTGATTATTCTGCGGTGGGAACCACGCCTGGTTTGTCACAGGAGGCTGGTGGGGCCATCCATATAGTCGACCATTCATTGGTTGAGTCTTAGAAAAAGCAGGTTGAGGCTGTCCAGCGTAGGCTGGTCTTCCACCAAGTTCCCCCTGCCAGCATTCCCTCTCCATTGACCTTTCCCTCTGCTGCCAGTGTGGCTGCTGCTGCTGTGGTTGGTGAGGGCACATGTTTCTTGTATGGCCTGCCACACCGCAGTACCAGCATACCAGCGGTTGTCTGTGTGGGTAGGTATGGTTGTGGGTTCCCATATGGTTGAGGAAGGAACTGAGTAGCAGGGGCAACGGCTACCATGAGATTGTTGGTTTTTCCTTCGTCAAGTTGGGCTTTTTTAAGCTGTGTGTCAAGTCCAGTCTTCCTTACTTTTTCATCAGTCTTCATCTTTTTCCAGGCTCTGCAGTGATGCAGGGCAATTGTTTCGCTGCTGTGTCCAAGTCCCCAAAACTCCATGGTTTGTAAACATGCACGATTGTCCTGTACCAGAGGTCTTTATTACCAGGGGATACGTTCCCATGGGACGGTAATCTTCACCTGGCTGTGTCTTCATCCATTCAGTCCGTTTCATCTCCAGTCTCTCTGATGTTCGGGGCTGTACGTTTTTAAATCCACCCTGTAATGTTGTCACCTCATTTTCAAACATGGTTGATAGGCGCCTCAATGTCTCCCTCGATTGATCAAGTTGTTGTTTTATGTTCTGTTTCCCGCTGGCACGCGCTCGGGAGTCCTTAGGTCTCGCGAGAGTCACATCTTCTTCATCTTCAGCTCCACTTTCGTGTTCTTTCAATTGTTCACGTTCTCTCTCCTCTCTCTTCTTTTCTTCCCACTGCCTTATGTATTGTTCACTTCTCGCTCTTTCTTCACTTTCCGCTCTCTCTCGTCTTATCTTCTCTTCCTTTACTGTGTGATTACCACTTAGACTTTGCTCTTTATCATTATGACCTCATCTGATAACCTCAACAGCGTTATCCATTTCTCTGTGCACCTTTTCTTGAGTTGCCATAATGTCCTTTGCCACGGTAACTCTAGGGTAGAGAGGTGTTGATTGTATCTTGGCATCATTCCATATTTCTCCAAGTTCTTGATACATTCTACCTGGTGGTGGAGAAGAGTAATCGCCTTGGTCTGACATGGAAACAGGTCCCTGCGTCTTCGTACTCAGAAGAAAGGTCTCTCCTGAAGACAACCTTCCTGGTAACTTCCGACTCCCCTCCTTGGCTCGGGACATTGTCTCTTTCAGACCCTGGAGAACAAACACCTGGATCCAGTAGTTCGTTCGGGAGTAATGGATAGATTCCTTCAAATTTATCTCCACAGTGGGGAGGGGGTGGGTGTGGAGCATATGGTGGAGCGCTGCATTCTAGAGGAAGGCAGGGTCTTTGATATTTGTTACCTGTTTCTTTAAGCAGGTAGCCTTCTGCTGAGTCCAGAATAGGTTACCTTCAGGTTTCAACATGGCTACAGCAGTCACAGAAAACAGGGTGGATTTTATTTTTACCCCTTGGTCTTATTTTCCTGTCTTCTCTTCACGATATTCTGCACATGTTGATACTTGGTTTTATTAAATGGCCGATCTGTAGGCCATCTATATTCAGAGGCTTCTTTGGTCCAATCATGGCATTTCTTGAAAACCCAGGTTAAGTCTTTCCCAAAGTCGGGTATTTTCCTACTAAAAATTGTAGAGGGTTTCATAGCGACTGGTCCCCCAGGCAACTAACTCCAAGCTCCCGTCTGCCATATCCCCAAAATGTAAAAAAAAAAAAAAAAAAATGTTATTAGGCTCTACATGTAATTTGAATACAGATAAATTAATGCAAAATAACCCTATACTTGTATAGTCTATCCCTTAACTAACTTAGCATAAGTTTATTTAAAGCAGGGTGATAAGTAAATGATAACTGAATACCATGTAATGTATGGATGGTGTAAAATAAACGTCCTCTATGGAGCAACCATGAAATTGTAAAGGGTTCAAGATGATTTATAACTGGTACAAACTTTGGTGTAACAACCACAACAATCCTGGTATCTCTGTGATAATCTTCTCCTTCCAAGGGAGAAACTATTATTTCAAAACTATTTATTTTTAAATTAAAATAGCGTGGGTCAGTAACACACAGGCAGGTGTATTCCCTAATACAGCAATGATGTATGCTTAAAGGTTTATGCCCTCTTTGAGCATCTGATTTGAATGTCCACTCAGTTAAGTCAAATACATGAGTATTATATTGTTTATAACTAACTCCTGATTTAGTGTCCCACCATCCAGTCATATCATACAGAAAACATCATAAACAGAACAATTACAAATTCAGTTATCAGAAAATATAATCATAAACATTTAACCCAAGAATGTATATCCTATTTCCACCTAGGTGGTCTGTGCTTCCTCCCACGGGTTGTGTAACAATAATAATTTCACACTGTCTATGATTCCACTATTAGAAAGAAATGTAGGTTCTTATAAATTTAACAGCGAGGCGCCACTTACTTGCCAGAATGACTCATTAACCACCATGTGCTATAGTAAATTACAGACTTTAGCTATAACAGGCATCTGCTTAACTTAACATTTTTTAGCGTTTGCACGTGGATCAATGGTCAGTCCAGCGAAGTGGTCACTCGCTCCTGGCAAGCTCGCCAAAGTGTTGGTCAATTTCTTCAACAGATGATCAGTATCAAACATATATTAGTAATGGAAACACACACTGTCACGTCCTGACCGTAGAGAGCTTTTTATGTCTCTATTTTTGGGTTGGTCAGGGTGTGATTTGGGTGGGCATTCTATGTTAATTTTCTATGTGTTTGTATTTCTTTGTTTTGGCCGGGTATGGTTCTCAATCAGGGACAGCTGTCGATCGTTGTCTCTGATTGAGAACCATACTTAGGTAGCCTTTTCTCACCTGTGTCTTGTGGGTAGTTGTTTTCCGTATCAGTGTTTGCACCTTACGGGACTGTTTCGGTTTAATTTATTCTCTTGTTATTTTTGTATTCAGTTCAATAAATAAACATGAACACGTACCACGCTGCGCGTCACACATACTCTTTGCTAAAGTATTAAAATGCTCCTTTAGTAATACAATTGTAGGCAGAAGTTGGTACAGAGTACAGTATATCAAATCAAATGTATTTATATAACCCTTCTTACATCAGCTGATATCTCAAAGTGCTGTACAGAAACCCAGTCTAAAACCCCAAACAGCAAGCAATGCAGGTGTAGAAGCACGATGGTTAGGAAAAACTCCCTAGAAAGGCCTAAACCTAGGAAGACACCTAGAGCGGAACCAGGCTATGAGGGGTGGCCAGTCCTCTTCTGGCTGTGCCGGGTGGAGATTATAACAGAACATGGCCAAGATGTTCAAATGTTCATAAATAACCAGCATGGTCAAATAATAATAATCACGGTAGTTGTCGAGGGTGCAGCAAGTCAGCACCTCAGGAGTAAATGTCAGTTGGCTTTTCATAGCCGATTATTAAGAGTATCTCTACCACTCCTGCTGTCTCTAGAGAGTTGAAAACAGAAGGTCTGGTACAGGTAGCACGTCCGGTGAACAGGTCAGGGTTCCATAGCCACAGGCAGAACAGTTGAAACTGGAGCAGCAGCATGGTGAGGCATGGTCCTAGGGCTCAGGTCCTCCGAGAATGAGAAAGGAGGAGAGAAATAGAGAGAGCATACTTAAATTCACACAGGACACTAGATAAGACAGGAGAAGTACTCCAGATATAACAGACTGACCCTTGCCCCCTTACACATAAACTACTGCAGCATAAATACTGGAGGCGGGGACAGGAGGGGTCAGGAGACACTGTGGCCCCATCCGATGATACCCCCGGACAGGGCCAAACAGGCAGGATATAACCCCACCCACTTTGCCAAAGCACAGCCCCCACACCACTAGAGGGATATCTTCAACCACCAACTTACCATCCTGAGACAAGGCCGAGTATAGCCCACAAAGATCTCCGCCACGGCACAACCCAGGGGGGGCGCCAACCCAGACAGGAAGATTACTTCAGTGATCCCACTCAAGTGACGCACCCCTCCCAGGGACGGCATGGAAGAGCACCAGTAAGCCAGTGACTCAGCCCCTGTAGTAGGGTTAGAGGCAGAGAATCCCAGTGGAGAGAGGGGAACCGGCCAGGCAGAGACAGCAAGGGTGGCTTGTTGCTCCAGAGCCTTTCCGTTCACCTTCACACTCCTGGGCCAGACTACACTCAATCATATGACCCACTGAAGAGATGAGTCTTCAGTAAAGACTTAAAGGTTGAGACCGAGTCTGCGTCTCTCACATGGGTAGGCAGACCATTCCATAAAAATTGAGCTCTATAGGAGAAAGCCCTGCCTCCAGCTGTTTGCTTAGAAATTCTAGGGACAATTAGGAGGCCTGCTTCTTGTGACTGTAGCGTAGGTAGGAGCAAGCCCATGTAATGCTTTGTAGGTTATCAGTAAAACCTTGAAATCAGCCCTTGCCTTAACAGGAAGCCAGTTTAGGGAGGCTAGCACTGGAGTAATATGATCACACTTTTTGGTTCTAGTCAGGATTCTAGCAGCTGTATTTAGCACTAAACTGAAGTTTATTTTGTGCTTTATCCGGGTAGCCGGAAAGTAGAGCATTGCAGTAGTCTAACCTAGAAGTAACAAAACAATTTTTCTGCATAATTTTTGGACGGAAAGTTTCTGATTTTTGCAATGTTATGTAGATGGAAAAAAGCTGTCCTTGAAACAGTCTTGATATGTTCGTCAAAAGAGAGATCAGGGTCCAGAGTAACGCCGAGGTCCTTCACAGTTTTATTTGAGACGACTGTACAACCATTAAGATTAATTGTCAGATTCAACAGAAGATCTCTTTGTTTCTTGGGACCTAGAACTAGCATCTATGTTCTGTCCGAGTTTAAAAGTAGAAAGTTTGCAGCAATCCACTTCCTCATGTCTGAAACACAGGCTTCTAGCGAGGGCAATTTTGGGGCTTCACCATGTTTCATTGAAATGTACAGCTGTGTGTCATCCGCATAGCAGTGAAAGTTAACATTATGTTTTCGAATGACATCCCCAAGAGGTAAAATATATAGTGAAAACAATAGTGGTCCTAAAACAGAACCTTGAGGAACACCGAAATTTACAGTTGATTTGTCAGAGGACAAACCATTCACAGAGACAAACTGATATCTTTCCGACAGATAAGATCTAAACCAGGCCAGAACTTGTCCGTGTAGACCAATTTGGGTTTCCAATCTCTCCAAAAGAATGTGGTGATCAAGGGTATCAAAAGCAGCACTAAGGTCTAGGAGCACGAGGACAGATGCAGAGTCTCGGTCTGACGCCATTAAAAGGTAATTTACCACCTTCACAAGTGCAGTCTCAGTGCTATGATGGGGTCTAAAACCAGACTGAAGCATTTTGTATACATTGTTTGTCTTCAGGAAGGCAGTGAGTTGCTGCGCAACAGCTTTTTCTAAAAGTTTTGAGAGGAATGGAAGATTCGATATAGGCCGATAGTTTTTTATTTTTTCTGGGTCAAGTTTTGGCTATTTCAAGAGAGGCTTTATTACTGCCACTTTTAGTGAGTTTGGTACACATCCGGTGGATAGAGAGCCGTTTATTATGTTCAACATACAGTGGGGCAAAAAAGTATTTAGTCAGCCACCAATTGTGCAAGTTCTCCAACTTAAAAAGATGAGAGGCCTGTAATTTCATCATAGTCACACTTCAACTATGACAGAGAATGAATGAGGAAAAAAATCCAGAAAATCACATTGTAGGATTTTTAATGAATTTATTTGCAAATTATGGTGGAAAATAAGTATTTGGTCAATAACAAAAGTTTATCTCAATACTTTGTTATATACCCTTTGTTGGCAATGACAGAGGTCAAACGTTTTCTGTAAGTCTTCACAAGGTTTTCACACACTGTAGCTGGTATTTTGGCCCATTCCTCCATGCAGATCTCCTCTAGAGCAGTGATGTTTTGGGGCTGTTGCTGGGCAACACGGACTTTCAACTCCCTCCAAAGATTTTCTATGGGGTTGAGATCTGGAGACTGGCTAGGCCACTCCAGGACCTTGAAATGCTTCTTACGAAGCCACTCCTTCGTTGCCCGGGTGTGTTTGGGATCATTGTCATGCTGAAAGACCCAGCCACGTTTCATCTTCAATGCCCTTGCTGATGGAAGGAGGTTTTCACTCAAAATCTCACGATACATGGCCCCATTCATTCTTTCCTTTACACGGGTCAGTCGTCCTGGTCCCTTTGCAGAAAAACAGCCCCAAAGCATGATGTTTCCACCCCCATGCTTCACAGTAGGTATGGTGTTCTTTGGATGCAACTCAGCATTCTTTGTCCTCCAAACACGACGAGTTGAGTTTTTACCAAAAAGTTATATTTTGGTTTCATCTGACCATATGACATTCTCCCAATCTTCTTCTGGATCATCTAGCAAACTTCAGATGGGCCTGGACATGTACTCGCTTAAGCAGGGGGACACGTCTGGCACTACAGGATTTGAGTCCCTGGCGGCGTAGTGTGTTGCTGAAGGTAGGCTTTGTTAATTTGGTCCCAGCTCTCTGCAGGTCATTCACTTTTTTTAAATGTTTAATTTTTTATTTATTTTACCTTTTATTTAACTAGGCAAGTCAGTTAAGAACAAATTCTTATTTTCAATGACAGCCTAGGAACAGGGGCAGAACGACAGATTAGTACTTTGTCAGCTCGGGGGTTTGAACTTGCAACCTTCCGTTTCCTAGTCCAACTCTCTAACCACTAGGCTACCCTGCCGCCCCATGGGATTTTTGCTCACCGTTCTTGTGATCATTTTGACCCCACGGGGTGAGATCTTGCGTGGAGCCCCAGATCGAGGGAGATTATCAGTGGTCTTGTATGTCTTCCATTTCCTAATAATTGCTTCCACAGTTGATTTCTTCAAACCAAGCTGCTTACCTATTGCAGATTCAGTCTCCCCAGCCTGGTGCCCTGAATCTCTAGTTAATCACATTTACATGATTAGCTCAATCAGGTAATATTAATTACGGATAAATTATTTTATAGAATAGCATGTCATATCACTTAATCTGGCATAGCCAAAGACACGACAATGTTATACACTAGGTTCAGAAGGACACCATGAAATCCGTTTGCCAGGCTTAGAGTTGACACTCGCCGGTTCAGTTAATCAGCTGTTGGTATGTCCTATACTCAACTTTCAAAGGGTCACTGTTTTATAGAACATTTATCTTGTGCCCCTACCCACCTTCACTATATGCGCATAAATTAAGAATGATTGTTTATTGTAAGAACTTATACATTTGTGTAATGTACAACACCACTTTAACACTTAAGGGAGAACCTTGAATGTCTGTGATGTACAGTACATCAATCTATTGCATTTCTACCTGAAAAGAATACCATGACAATTGTTTTCTCTCCAAACAATGACAAAATACAGGTCTCCAGCATCAATAATTTCACAACAGTTATGAACACAATTCTTTAAAAGCTCAAGCTTCAAACATAGGATGACTACAATTATAGACATTTTTCAATCATGTAACTGGAACTCTAAACAGATTTCAAAGTCAAGTAAATCACTGAATCAAGTACACACTTATTTATCCCCTCAAGTCCTCTGGACCTTGTTGGCAGGTGCATTGTCTTTCCTAAGGTGGCTTAACTTTAGATAATTGAACTGTCTTTACAGGTTTGGAATTCAGGCCTGCCATATATGGGGGAATGTTTGAGGCAAGGATGTTTAGAGATCTGTTGGTGGAGCAGAGGTGTAGCACAATTTATTGTAATGAGCTAAGGTTTACAGTAAACCGATGGCATGGTTGCACTGTCCCTGGCCAGCTTTGCAGTTGTATTTAGTCTCCATGAAGAATGGACTTTCAGAAGAGAACTCCACCTGGGGGGAGAAAATAGAGACTTGAGATAGACAAGTTGGCCTAATATTTATTTCGATACACCATAAGGGTCACAGAAAGAACAGAATGATATGGATTGTCCATAGAATTCCGTAATGCATGAATTTATCCAGGCTGTACCACATCCGGCCGTGATTGGGAGTACCATAGGGCAGTGTACAATTGACTCGGGTTTGGCCCGGGGTAGGCCATCATTGTAAATAATAATTTGTTAACTGATTTGTCTAGTTAAATAAAAGGTTAAATTGTTATTATTCTTTTCTTTTTAACTTATGAGAAGCCAAAAGGAGAACAATGCATAACAGAGTACTTGCCTGAAATGAATATCAAAAAGGTTTGATTGTTGCATAGATTTACGGATTTTCAACAATGTTTTTAAAGACTACAAAGTATTGTTATTGTAACTTTCTGGTAGGGCCAAAATGATTCAATTCGGTATATTAAATCTAATTAAATCCATAAACATTTGCATTTCAGCAGCGTGTTTAGTAAGCAGATTTGAAATCATGTTGCGAATTGAAACAGGTTGAACTTGAATACAAAGGCATGTCATTTAAGAGAAAGTGGCTATTAGTTATTTTAACAATTTATTATTCTGGATGCAAATAAAAATGTTCTACATTTTACACACATATCGCACAGTTCGTGGCATTTTAGCGCACGACTAGAACACATACCACCACAATTCGAGTCTTGCATCCAAACTCATTATCCGGATTATTCTAAGGTAATGTTATCCAAAATTTGCACGTAGAAACTGACATATTCAACTGACACCCCCATTTACCTAACTGACCAGCAAACTACATGAATTATGTACGGTTCATTCTTTCACATTGAGCAAAATTGTTCGTAAATCGTTCGTAAATTCAATCTGGAGTGCCAGAGCGCACTCTGGGTGTTCGTAAATTCAGAGCGTTAGGCTCTTTAGAGCATTCAGAGCGCACACAGGATGCGTTCTGACCTCACAAACTCAGTCAAGCACCCAAGCTAACGGGCTACTGTTGGCTAACTTGCTAGCTACTTCCAGACACAAATGAGAGAACACCTCACTGACCATTTTAGTCACTTTAATAATGTTTACATATCTTGCATTACTCATCTCATATGTACAGTTGAAGTCAGAAGTTTACATACACCTTAGCCAAATACATTTAAACTCAGTTTTTCACAATTCTGACATTTAATCCTAATAAATTCTGTTTTAGGTCATTTAGGATCACCACTTTATTTTAAGAATGTGAAATGCCAGAATAATAGTAGAGAGGATGACTTATTTCAGCTTTTATTTATTTCATCACATTCCCAGTGGGTCAGAAGTTTGCATACACTAAATAAGTATTTAGTAGCCTTGCCTTTAAACTGTTTAACTTGGGTCAAACATTTCAGGTAGCCTTCACAAGCTTCCCACAATAAGTTGGGTGAATTTTGACCCATTCCTCCTGACAGAGCAGGTGTAACTGAGTCAGGTTTGTAGGCCTCCTTGCTCGCACACACTTTTTCAGTTCTACCCACAAATGTTCTATATGATTGAGGTCAGGGCTTTGTGATGGCCACTCCAATACCTTGACTCTGTTGTCTTTAAGCCATTTTGCTACAACTTTGGAAGTATGCTTGGGGTCATTGTCCATTTGGAAGACCCATTTGCGAGCAAGCTTTAACTTCCTTACTGTCTTGACATGTTGCTTCAATATATCCACATAATTTTCCAGCCTCATGATGCCATCTATTTTGTGAAGTGCACCAGTCCCTCCTGCAGCAAAGCACCCCACAACATGATGCTGCCACCCCCGTGCTTCACGGTTGGGATGGTGTTCTTCGGGTTGCAAGCCTCACCCTTTTTCCTCAAAACATAACGATGGTCATTATGGCCAAACAGTTCTATTTTTGTTTCATCAGACCAGAGGACATTTCTCCAAAAGTACGATTTTTGTCCCCATGTGCAGTTGCAAATCGTAGTCTGGCTTTTTTATGGCGGTTTTGGAGTAATGGCTTCTTCCTTGCTGAGCAGCCTTTCAGGTTATGTCGATATAGGACTCGTTTTACTGTGAATATAGATACTTTTGTACCTGTTTCCTCCAGCATCTTCACAAGGTCCTTTGCACAAGGTCCTTTGCTGTTGTTCTGGGGTTGATTTGCACTTTTCGCACCAAGAGACAGAACGCGTCTCCTTCCGGAGCGGTATGACGGCTGCATGGTCCCATGGTGTTTATACTTGTTTACTATTGTTTGTACAGATGAAAGTGGTACCTTCAGGCATTTGGAAATTGCTCCCTAGGGTGAACCAGACTTGTGGAGGTCTACAATTTGTTTGCTGATTTCTTTTGATTTTCCTCTTTGTCAAGCAAAGAGGCACTGAGTTTGAAGGTAGGCCTTGAAATACATCCACAGGTATACCTCCAATTGACTCAAATTATGTCTATCAGAAGCTTCGAAAGCCATGAGATCATATTCTGGAATTTTCCAAGCTGTTTAAAGGCACAGTCAACTTAGTGTATGCAAACTTCTGACCCACTGGATGTGTGATACAGTGAATTACAAGTGACATAATCTGTTTTAACAATTGTTGGAAAAATTACTTGTGTCATGCACAAAGTAGATGTCCTAACCGACTTGCCAAACTATAGTTTGTTAACAAGAAATTTGTGGAGTGGTTGAAAAACGAGTTTTAATGACTCCAACCTAAGTGTATGTTAACTTCTGACTTCGACTGTATTTTATACCATCTATTGCGTCTTGCCTATGCCGCTCAGTCATCGCTCATCCATATATTTATATATTCTTATTCCATCCCTTTACTTAGATTTGTGTGTATTAGGTAGTTGTTGTGGAATTGTTAGATATTACTGCACTGTCAGAACTAGAAGCACAAGCATTTCGCTACACTTGCAATAACATCTGCTAACCATGTGTATGTGACCAATAAAATGTGATTAGATTTTAGTTTACTTGCCGAGCAGAGCTGGATTGGCTGTTTTCATGTTATCCAGAGCGTTGATGACTAACTGGGCTGCAAGCAATAATTGAATTACACTTTTTTTTTGCTAACACCGGCCATATTCAATGGGTGTTGAGCGCTCATAAATAAATCTGTTATTCTGCACTCTGGCACACTCAGACGAGAGTGGTCTGAAATCGGAGTAGATAGCCAGAGGGAATTTACGAATGCACCCTACACCTGCCTCACTCACTCCTGACTGTGAAACCATACTTGAGTCTTAAACAAAGATGGTAAGCACAGCCACAACAAAACAGGAAACATTAGCTAACTACTTAGCTACAAAGGTTGGATGTAGCAATAGCTGAAAACATTCAGCAATATTGTCAAATAAGACATGTTAAAATGGCAACTTTACACCTTTTTCAGCCTACGTACGACATTACGTTAGCCAACTACTGTTAACAGTAGCTACCGAGCTAGCAACAAACTGTCTGCAAAAAAACCCCACATATACATAATCTTACCTTGTACATCGTGAACGTAACCCTCGATCCAGTTACTGTAACCTTTCAGTTGGACTGCCTTGAGCAGTCTTCCGTCTTCATCTGCCCATTTATTGATATAAGTCGATGTATGAGAGCATAAGTTGTTCTGGATGACTGTGTGATCACGTAGCCGTTATAAGACCTTTAAACAGGTCAACATTCACAAGGTCGCAGGGCCAGACGGATTACCAAGACGTGTACTCCGAGCATGCGCTGACTAACTGGAAAGTGTCTTCACTGACATTTTCAACCTGTCCCTGACCGAGTCTGTAATACCAACATGTTTCAAGCAGACCACCATAGTCCCTGTGCCTAAGAACACCAAGGTAACCTGCCTAAATGACTACCGACCCATAGCACTCACATCTGTAGCCATGAAGTGCTTTGAAAGGCTGGTCATGGCTCACATCAACACCATTATCCCAGAAACCCTAGACCCACTCCAATTTGCATACCGCCCCTACAGATCCACAGATGACGCAATCTCTTTTGCATTCTACACTGCCCTTTCCCACCTGGACAAAAGGAACACCTATGTGAGAATGCTGTTCATTGACTACAGCTCAATGTTCAACACCATAATGCCCACGAAGCTGATCAGTAAGCTAAGGACCCTGGGACTAAACACCTCCCTCTGCAACTGGATCCTGGACTTCCTGACGGGCCGCCCCCAGGTGGTAAGGGTAGGTAACAACACATCTGCCACGCTGATCTTCAACACAGGGGCCCTTCAGGGGTGCGTGCTTAGTCCCCTCCTGTACTCCATGTTCACCCATGACTACATGGTCAGGTACGACTCAACACTATCAAGTTTGCCATGACAGCAGCACAACAGGCCTGATCACCGACAACGATGAGACCTGGCAGTGAGGTGCCAGGATAAAAAAACTCTCCCTCAACGTGATCAAGACAAAGGAGATGATTGTGGACTACAGAAAAAGGAGGACCGAAAACGCCCCCATTATCATCAATGGGGCTGTAGTGCAGCAGGTTGAGAGCTTCAAATTCCTTGGTGTCCACATCACCAACAAACTGTCATGGTCCAAACACACCAAGACAGTCGTGAAGAGGGCACAACAACGCCTATTCACCCTCAGGAGACCGAAAAGATTTGGCATGGTCCTCAGATCCTCAAAAAATTCTACAGCTGCACCATCGAGAGCATGGTTGCATCACGATCTGGTATGCCAACTGCTCGGCCTCCGATTGCAAGGCACTACAGAGGGTGGTGCGTACGGCCCAGTACATCACTGGGGTCAAGCTTCTTGCCACCCAGGACCTCTATACCAGGCGGTGTCAGAGGAAGGCCCAAAAGATTGCCAAAGACTCCAGCCACCCTAGTCATAGACTGTTCTCTCTGCTATCGCACGGCAAGTGGTACCAGAGCGCCAAGTCTAGGTCAAAAAGGCTTCTTAACAGCTTTTATGCCCAAACCATAAGACTCTTGAACAGTTAATCAAATGGCTACCCATACTATTTGCATTGTCCCCACCCCCATTTTTACGCTGCTGCTACTCTGTTTATTAGCCATGCATAGTCACTTTACTTCTACCTACATGTACATATTACCTCAATTACCTCGAATAACCGGTGACCCCGCACATTGACTCGGTACCGGAACCCACTGTATATAGCCTTGCTACAGTTATTTTATTGTTGCTCCTTAATTATTTGTCATATATAATATTTTTTTTTAACTGCTTTGTTGGTTAAGGGCTTGTAAGTATGCATTTCACTGTAAGGTCTACTACACCTGTTGTATTTTCCGCATGTGACAAATAAAATTTGATTTGAACAGTTTAAAACTAGCCCACGCCATTGTTTTGACTAGCAACTTCCGGTGGTTTCCCACGTCAGCCTCGCTTTCGTTTCAAAGTAGCGCCTGCGTGACTAAAGCTATTCTAGCCCAACCGGTCGCAAGACAGCGGTATCACAGATAGAATAATGAGAGATATTTCACTGGATGTATAAATGTGAAGCATCCGGTTGGCGTTTCCACTCACTACCAAATATGGTAGGGAGAGGAAGCCAACTGGCGGGTAATGGAAGAAGATAGAACGAGATAAATTTTGCCAAGATTCTGCAAATTTTCTAATCAATTAAACATTTGATCTCAATGCAGTTTTCTGTTCACAAAAACAGAACATTATCAACAGAGTGGACTACGTTTTGTAAAAAATCGCACTGTTTAGGAGCGCAAAGGCGTATCGAGTTATTGCACATGCGCAATTTAGAGTAGGCGTTCCCTAACGGATATATGCAGACGCATACTAAAATGTGCCAATAAGATATCACTAGCGCATGCTTGGCTCTGCCCACCTCCTTGCTCGTTCTGCCCACTATGACTAATTTGTTTCCTTTAGAAACGACAAGTTGTGTTCTATCTTGGTTTAGTTATAAAAATCTTTCGTTGTATTATTCCTTTTACGTCGTTTGTGAGTTTATCAACGACGTAAAATGAATAATACTGCCTTCTTGCGGCCGGTTGGGGTAGTCTAGTCTGCATGTAGGGCAGCCATATCTATTGACAAAAAAAATTACAAATGTTGATAGTAAAATGTCTTCTGTTTTAAGTAAATAGATATAGCTACATGTGCGGGAGAGTGCAGTGCTGTGGCTCACATGGTTATAAATGCATAAAAGTCTACAGTGGCTTCAGAAAGTATTAATTTTCTACATTTTGTTGCATTAAAGCCTGAATTTAAAATTGATTAAATTAGTTCAGGAGTAAACATTTGCTTAACAAGTCACATAATAAATTGAATGGATTAGTGTTTAACATGATTTTTGAATGCCTAGCTCATCTCTGTACTCAACACATACAATTATCTTTAAGGTCCCTAGACGAGCAGTGAATTTCAACCATAAAGGCCAGGGAGGTTTTCCAATGCCTTGCAAAGAAGGGCAACTATTAGAAGACGGGTAAAAAAAGCAGACATTGAATAACACTCTGAGCATGGTGAAGTTACTCATTATACTTTGGATGGTGTATCAATACACCCCCAGTCACTACAAAGATATAGGTGTCCTTCCTAACTCAGTTGCTGAAGAGGAAGGAAACCGCTCAGGGATTTCACCATGAGGCCAATGGTGACTTTAAAACAGTTACAGAATTGATCAGCAACATTGTAGTTACTTCACAATACTAACATAAATGACAGAGTGAAAAGGAAGCCTGTACAGAATTAAAAATATTACAAAATATGCATCCTGTTTGCAATAAGGCAGTAAAGTAAAACTGCAAAAAAATGTTTGAAAGAAATTAACTTCATGTCCTGAATACAAAGCGTTATGTTTGGGGCAAATCCTTCACATCACTGCGTACCACTCTTCATATTTTCAAGCATGGTGGTGGCTGCATGTTATGGGTATGCTTGTCATCGGCAAGTAATAGGGAGTTTTTTAGGATAAAATTGTAATAGAGCTAAGCACTGGTAAAGTCCTAGAGTAAATCCTGGTTGTCTGCTTTCCAACAGACACTGGGAGACAAGTTCACCTTTCAGCAGGACAAAACACCTAAAACACAAGGCCAAATATACACCGGAGTTGCTTACGAAGACGACATCGAATGTTCCTGAGTGGCCTAGTTACAATTGGCTTGAAAATCTATGATCAATGATCAACAACCAACTCGACAACCTTGAAGAATTTTTAAAATAATAATCTGCATATATTGTACAGCTCTTAGGGACTTATCCAGAAAGACTCACAGACTCACGTTGCCAAAGGTAACTCAGGTATGTGAATACTTATGTAAATGAGATATTTCTGTATTTCATTTTCAATAAATCAACAAACATTTCTAAAAACATGTTTTCACTTTGTCATCATGGGGTAAAGTGGGTAGATGAGTGAGAAAAAATATAAATTTAATACATTTTTAATTCAGACTAACACAAAATATGTCAAAGGGTATGAATACTGTCTTTGAGGCACTGTATATGCATTTAAATGCACAATGTACTGTGGTAAAATACAAAACACTTTCTTCAACCATTCATAACTCAGTTTAAATATGATCAAATATTGTCATTAATATTGTCATTTCCATTCTCCACACAACCTAATGAACCATTCTGAAACGGTGGTATGGTATTTACTTAAGGAAAATGGATATAACTTGTATGACACACAGCTGGGGAACAAGGTCGATAAACCAGTTTCATGTAAACTTAATTTCATTATATGCTCACAGGCCAGTTTAAAGGTACACCACAGCATTCACAAAAAAATGATCGCTCCTAAAGACAGTGGCTTGCTATATAAAGCAGGCAGACAGGAGGCATTCAGTTCATTTGTTCTTAACTGACTTGCCTAGTTAAATAAAGGTAAAATAAAAGTTACCATTTGATTGCATGTTAGAATGGCCAAAACGAGTGACCCAAGCAACTGAGCGTGGTATGATCATCTGTGCCAGGAGCGCTGGATCCAGTATCTCAGAAACGACAGCCCAACTGACTTGCCTAGTTAAATAAAAAAGGAGGAAAAGCTTGTCAAAATTTCTAAAAACTTCCGTATTGTATTTTTCACATAGAAAGTGTTACTATGTAATTATGAACTATTTGTTCCATCTGGTCTGAGACAACATTAAACTTGTGTGTGGATCCCCTGGGTATGCGGGTGCCCCGTACCATGACACTGGACTCTCTCCTATGTGAGTTTTCTGATGTGACTTCATACCAGAACGCTGGGGGAAGCATTTCCCACACTGTGTGCACTTGTAGGATTTCTCCCCACTGTGGATCATGTCTGATCAAGTTGCACTGCTGGGTGAAACTTCTGCCACACTGTTCGCAGGTGTACAGTTTCTCTCCGGTGTGACTCCGGAGGTATTCTTTGAGCTGGCAGAAGGTGCAGCTGAAACGCCTCTCGGTGGTGCCGCCTGATCTCCACTGAGTCCTCATTCTCTTCACCATGTTAAAACTACTGTGACTCAGGCTGTATCCTGAGAAGGTGGAGGTGGTGGCCATGCTTGACCCTGTCGTGCACTCACTCAATCTCACTGCTCTGTCCCTCTGGCATCTGTTGTCTAGTCTCATCAGCCAATGTCCTGACATGTATTTTCATGTGTTTTGCTGCACTGAACATGTTAGCATGTGGTTTCCATATAGAAGAGTGAAGCGATGGCCCTACATCATCTGTCATAGTAGGAACAGATGGCAGCCCACTATGAGATGGGTAAATTGAGTATTCTGAGAGTACTCTTCTGTGGAATGAAAGGAGAAATCTGGGTGGCCATCAGGGTCAGTGTCTCTGCCTGGATCCACAGAGGTCAACAGCTGCCCACCAGACTCATCCATAACAAACTGGTCAGGTCCTGCCAGGGTCGTGATCTGTTTCAGCTCCTCATCCTTCACTAGGTCTAGTGAGTCCTCGTCCTCGGCTGGCCGGTGCTGCTCTGTACTGAACACCTCTGTAGATGCGAGCCGGGGTGTTCCTGGTTCCTCTGGACAATCAGAATTGGGGTAATGTTCCACTGAGTGTTCAGAAGATATGTTGGGTTGTGTGATGAAGTCCTCACCACAGTGCCGTTGCTCAAAGGATGGTGGTTTCCCAGGCTTGGAACCAGATTCTAAAGATTTGGGCATAAATATTAAGAAACATTACAAATGTTTTTTTTGCCCAAATCTTAGCGAACTAGAACAAAGTCTCGTTGTCTGGCAAATATTGTGTATCTAATAATAAGATGAAAGAAGTATCATACAAACTCATTCACAGAATCTACCCTCTAAAGACCATTATTGTACAGATTCAAAATTGCTATTGATAACAAATGTGTATTTTGTGGTTGTGACCCAGAGACTCTTGACCATTTATTTTGGGACTGTTATGTTACAAGATTTTGGAGTGAGTCAGATTTTATTTTAAGAAAAACTGCAAATGATATGGACCCCTGATTTAACTTTCATTGTTAGTTTATTTTTCATGGCAGATTCTTTATCCATAAAATGAAGCAGGCAGAGAACAAACCCCTCTTCACATTGTTATGGAAAGAATTAAAACATTTTAAAATGATCTGTAAGTGTAAAAACAAAAAAGCAATACGTACCATAAAACTTTAAAACGCAACATGTAACAATTTCAAAGATTTTACTGAGTTAAGAGTTTATATAAGGAAATCAATCAATTGACAATTTCTTTTATGAATCTATGGATTTCATCATGACTGGGAATACAGATATGCATCTGTTGGTCACAGATTCCTTAAAATAAATAAAAAAGGCAGGGGTGTGGATCAGGAAAACCATCAGTATCTGGTGTGACCACCAATTTACTAACATTTCTGAAAATGGATATAGTGTTTTGGAATAAAACTCTTCATATACACTCCCCTATGTATTTATTTATAAAGTGAAGCTAAAACTTTTCATTTGGCGCTATACTCCATTTTGGATTTGATATCAAATGTTTTATGAGGTGACCTTTTATTTGAGGGTATTTTCATACATAACTTCTTTACAATTTAGAAATGTATGACCTTTATCTAGTCGCCCCCATGAAAGTTTCATAAGTATTTGGACAAATTTACTTAGAGTATTACATTGTCAAATGTTTAGTATTTTATCCCATAGTCCTAGCACGCAATGACTACAAACATGCATGCTTGTTGGAAACATTAGCATTTTTTGTGTTTGGATCAACAATGTGTCAATAAAGCAGTGAATTGGGAGCATAAACAGTGTGAAGGGCCTTCCTCATCTGCACATGTATTCTTTCTTAGCCCAGCACATTTAAGGATGTGCGTATGCCCAACTTTTCTATCGTCATTATTTTGTGCCCAATAGAAATTAAAAGTAAATAATGTAGTGTGTCATTTTGGAGCCATTTTCATTGTAAATTAGAATATATTGTTTGTTTTTAAACAAATAGATTATTATTTTATAAGTGAGGAGTCGTTAACAGTCAAACATGACCCCCATTTTACCTTCTGTACCACATTTACCCATAAAGTGTTACAGAAAGAACTATGCAAGTATGAACTATTTGTTCCATCTGGTCTGAGACAACATTAAACTTGTGTGTGGATCCCCTGGGTATGTGGGTGCCCCGTATTGAGACACTGGACTCTCTCCTATGTGAGTTCTCTGATGTGACTTCATACCAGAGCGCTGGGGGAAGCATTTCCCACACTGTGTGCACTTGTAGGGCTTCTCTCCGCTGTGGACTACAGCATGTCTGATCAGGTTGCATTGCTTGGTAAAACTCCTGCCACACTGTTCACAGGTGTACGGTTTCTCTCCGGTGTGACTCCGGAGGTGTTCTTTTAGCTGCCAGAAACGTGGGAAGCTCTTCCCACAGAAGGTGCAGCTGAAACGCCTCTCGGTGGTGCCGCCTGATCTCCACTGAGTCCTCATTCTCTTCACCATGTTAAAACTACTGTGACTCAGGCTGTATCCAGAGAAGGTGGAGGTGGTGGCCATGTTTGACCCTGTCGTGCACTCACTCAATCTCACTGTTGCTTCTGCAGCCCTGTATTGATGCAGTCTTGGCTGTAGAGCTAAACTATTTCCTTCATTATTGGAGTTCAGCGTCTCGCTACTCTGTCCCTCTGGCATCTGTTGTCTAGTCTCATCAGCCAATGTCCTGACATGTCTTTTCATGTGTTTTGCTGAACTGAACACGTTAGCATGTGGTTTCCAAATAGAAGAGTGAAGCGACAGCCCTACATCATCCCTCATAGTAGGAACAGATGACAGCCCACTATGAGATGGGAAAATTGAGATATTCTGAGAGTACTCTTCTGTTGAATGAAAGGAGAAATCTGGGTGGCCATCAGGGTCAGTGTCTCTGCCTGGATCCACAGAGGTCAACAGCTGCCCATCAGTCTCATGCATGACAAACTGGTCAGGTTCTGCAAGGGGCATGGTCTGATCCAGCTCCTCCTCTTTCTCATTCTTCACCATCACTAGTGAGTCCTCGTCTGGCCGGTGCTGCTCTGTGCTGAACACCTCTGTAGATGCGAGCCGGGGTGTTCCTGGTTCCTCTGGACGATCAGAATTGGGGTAATGTTCCACTGAGACTCTGGGAGATATGCTGGGTTGTGTGATGAAGTCCTCACCACAGTGCCGTTGCTCAAAGGATGGTGGTTTCCCAGGCTTGGAACCAGACTCTAAAGATTTGGAGATAAACATAACAAAAGACCCTTAACAGTTGCAAAATATGACTGCTTTAGAACTGACTGTGTGTACGTGCTCTACGTATACCAGAACATAAAACACCACAGTCTTCAATAGACAGAGAGCAGTACCCCTTATGGTCACACCCACCCTCTCCAGTGATCCTGAACTCTTCCTGAGGGTCAGTCTTCCACACATCCTCTGCTGTCTCCTCATCTTTGATCAGTATGGGTTCAGTCTCCACTCTCTGCTCCACATCTGTAGGCTGGAACAGGGACTGAGGTTATTACTCTGGAAACACCATGTCTAATGCTTTTCATACTCATGAATCACATAAAATAAGTAAATTGTCCTGATATTCCAATATCAGAACTGTCATTTTAAAATGTGATGTATCACACCTTGGGTTGAGAGTCCCCTTCAACAGCCATATCTCCGCCTCTCCACTGTGAACTACTCCTCTGCTTGTTCAAAACTATCTTGACTGGATATGAAGATCTCTCTGGTGCCATGGGATAAAACACGGGAAAATACTAGTAATTGTATTCAGTCAAATATTAGGGCTATTAACACATTTACGTGTTGCATATGCAATCAATTTAACATGAATAACATCAACTACCTTTTCTCCTGACTCGTCCATGTGTCTTCTTCAGCTCGCTCTCCATCATTTGACACTTCCTTTTCAGTACATCAATATCTCGCTGGCTTTGGATAACTTCCATGCGTATAACAGCACAGCTATCATCTACACGATTGTTTATTTCTGCTACAGCTGCTTTAGCCAATACCTCCATAATGGATATAAACTGCACCTGAAAATTGCAGCTGGCCATCTTGTCCAGCCCAAATTACAGATTTGTATTATCTGTGTGAAGTAAAGTCTACAATTTCCAAGCTAATGTTCAATAAACAAGCCGTAAATGTCGATAAATTAAAACAACGCGTGATGCGTGCGCAATTGCACTTCCGTTCAACAACTCGTGACCTAAGTATTTATTACCGTAAATATGAGATTGCAACAAACCTTCAAAATTGTTAGAATTAGCACTGGCACAACATATCGCAGGGTCTATTATAGTCTGCATGTAGGATAGCCATATCTATTGACCAAAAAAGACGCCGTTCAGAATTCAGATCGTAAAACGTATTAGTCAATACAAGATATGGCTACATGTAGTGTAATGCAGTGGCGCACATGGTTATTACAGGTCATGAACAATACATGTTTTTCATGAGATTGGATGGTATTTGGATGAAACCTGATCAAAGTATGATGACTAAAGTATGAAAAAAATACTGTTGGTTCTACATTGATACAATTTTATCATAAAATTACTGGTCCCTTCCTCCATGTCAAACACTGAAATTCAGGAGGCTTATTGAGAAGGGTGGAATTGCGCCCTGTGATTAGGAGTGTTCATGCATTTGAGCATTCCTGATAAACCCCACAGAAGTAGGGTCGGGCACTGTTTTCCCGAGTTCTGTTAACGACGGCGAGGGCAGGCGGGAGCGAAGTACACTGTGTACTAGTTTAGATAGTTTGTCAATGACTCCGGTACACGGAATGCGGGGACTAGTTGGTACATGATGTCGCTAACTATCAAGATAGCTAGTACACGGTGTCACCCGAGCGAGAGGCGGAGACAATCGAGAGACAGATGCAGTAATACCCACATGCAGGAACACCCCAAATTGTGACCTGCAGTTTCTCAGAGGATTATTAAAGGAATAGGGTGACATCGCCCTAACTCTCATTTTAATACACCAATGGTAACATGATATCCTCTTACCTAATTTACATAAGTACCGCCTTGTAACCAACAGGCATTTCCCTACACCCGCGATAACATCTGCTGAACACGTGTATGTGACCAATACAATTTGATTTGAACATTGGAGAACGCGTGTTTGCGGAGGGGGTGCTAGATAGCTATAGAACCTCACAGTGGAGGTCATAATACCCATAAAACCTAACAGGGAAATTGTTCCAATTGCTATTTCCACCATTCATTTTTCCCCATAGGGAATTTTAGAAAAACTTAAAATAAGGGCAGTGTTTGGTGTAGGCTTACCCTGGCGTGACATTTTGAGAACAAATACATCTATGACTTGTATCAAATATTCAGCTCGATTTACTCTCAGATTCAAAAACGCTAATAAGCATCAAAGACATCATGCAAGACTACAAATCTCTAGCTGACATCTCTAGCTGACACCAAGAAGGAGAGTGATGTCGTACTGCATCAGATGACCTGGCCTCCACAATTACCCGACCTCAACCATACAGAGATGTTTGGGATGAGTTGGACCGCAGAATGAAGGAAAAGCAGCCAACAAGTGCTCAGCATATGTGGGAACTCCTTCAAGACTGTTGGAAAAGCATTCCAGGTGAAGCTGGTTGAGAGAACACTAAGAGTGTGCAAAGCTGTCATCAAGACAAAGGGTTGCTACTTTGAAGAATCTAAAATAAATAAATCAAAATTGATTTTATAAAACATTTTCTTGGTTACTACGTGATTCCATGTGTTATTTCATAGTTTTGCTTTCTTCAATGTAAAAAAATAGTACAAATAAAGAAAAACCCTTGAATGAGTAGCTGTGTTCAAATTTGTGACTGGTACTGTGTGAGAGAGCAAGAGAGAGCACACAAACCCACACTTTATTTCAGGTAACTATTGCATACTACATGCATTATAGCTGATTAACATTCAGAGGTCCTTCTCTTAGGTTTTAAAAGGCACGTACATATAAGTATTGGGTATTAGTATGCATATTACATGGTGTGTAGAAGATAGCAGATAGTGTTGATTAAGCTGCTTGAGATAATATTCATAAAAGTACAGTAGTACTGATAGACTACATGCAAAAGTATGTGGACACCTGCTTGTCAAACATCTCATTCCAAAATCATGGGCATTAATATGAAGTTGGTCTCCCCTTCTGCTATAATAACTTCCACGCTTCTGGGAAAGCTATCCACTAGATGTTGGAATATTGCTGCGGGGACTTGCTTCTATTCAGCCCCAAGAGCATTAGTAAGGTCGAGCACTGATGTTGGGCGATAAGGCTTGCAGTCAGCGTTCCAATTCATCCCAAAGGTTTTCAATGGGGTTGAGGTCAGGGCTCTGTGCAGGTCAGTCAAATTCTTCCACACCGATCTCAACAAACCATTTCTCTATGGGTACATTGTCATGCTGAAACAGGAAAAGGGCCTGCCCCAAACTGTTGCCACAAAGTTGGAAGCACAAAATGATCTAAAATGTAATTCTATGCTGTAGCAGTAAGATTTCCCTTCATTGGAAATAAAGGGCCTAGCCCGACCATGTAAAACATCCCCAGACCATTATTCCTCCTCCACCAAACTTTACAGCGGGCACTATGCATTGGGGCTGGTAGCGTTCTCCTGGCATCCGCCAAACCCAGATTCCTCTGTCGGCCTGCCAGATGGTGAAGCATGATTCATCACTCCAGAGAATGCTCCAGAGTCCTATGGCGGCGAGCTTTACACCACTCCAGCCGACGCTTGGCATTGTGCATGGTGATCTTAGGCTTGTCTGTGGCTGCTCGGCCATGGAAACCCATTTCAAGAAGCTCCCGACAAACAGTTATTGTGCTGACGTTACGTCCTGAAGCCGTTTGGAACTCGGTAGTGAGTTTTGCAACCGAGGACAGACAATTTTTTTTACGCGCTTTGGCGGTCCCGTTCTGTGAGCAGTCCCGTTCTGCAGGGCAGAAATTTGATGAACTGACTTGTTGGAAAGGTGGCATCCTATGATGGTGCCATGGTGAAAGTCACTGAGCTCTTCAGTAAGGCCATTCTATTGACAATGTTTGTCTATGGAGACTGCATGGCCCCCCTAGCTCTGACAGCTACGTTAAAGGAGCATTTTTACTTTCTATGCCTGTGATATGTGGTTGTCCCCCTAGCTATCTTAAGATGAATGCACTAACCTTTAGTCACTCTGGATAAGTGCATCTGCTAAATGACAAAAATGTCAATGTAAAATGTGTGGCTGAAATAGCCAAATCAACTAATTTGAAGGGGTGTCCACATACTTTTGTATATATAGTGTATATCTGTGTGAGAGTAAGTTAATTATGTGCGTGTATACAATGTATGTGTGTACACTGAGTGGTTATTCTCTCCAGGAGAGGAAGTAGAGCTGGCCCAGTGCATCGCCACACACCAGTTCACTGGAGCAGTGTGGGTTCACCTCCAAGACCAGAACAGGACCCGCACACACAAACACACCCACCTGTGCAGAAACACAGATGGTGTAAGCACACACACACACACCATTACTGTGACTATTCATCTGTTCTTTGTGAAATGATTTGAGTGTGTGAAAGAGTTAGAATGACATGCACCTGTTTCTTGGTGTGTCTGTCCCACATTTTGACCGTTCTGTCATGGGACGCCGAGATGATAGTGCTGTTGGTGAGTCTCAGAACACTGATCCTGTCACTGTGTGCCTAGGGAAAATCAATCAAAATTATCATAGAAAAATAAGACAACAGTTTCCTCTTCAAGACAGTCACCATCACCATCAGAGAAAAGGGGAGGGATCTTACAGGTTTCCTGCTGCTCCAGGAGTTGATGTTTGGTGGCTGGTTGAACCACATATTCCCCTTGGAATCTCCACACACAACCAACTCTGGAGACAGGACACAAATTACAGTGCAGTTAATAAATTATTAATTTACAGATGATTCACAAGTAGTATCAAAATTAATATGAGTATGTGAGTGTCATTGTACTGCAGTGCAGCTACCTCTATCCACAGTCACAGCAGTTATCCAGCCACCTTTTCCACCACAAGTCTCCTCCATTTCTAGCTCAATTTTACCACATGATGACTGCAGTTCAGTCTTTGGGCCCATGGCATACTAGGGAAGGCAGATAGGACCATATTATAATCTACCAATAGAACTCTTATTAAAACAATCTAAAACAGCAGCAGTGTTGTCATTGAGGAGAATTATATCAGTGATGGTGGTAAACTTACCATGAAGCCAAGCACAATCTGTCCTTTCTTTTCGCCCACCAGCCAAGTGCTTTTTTCATCATTGGCCACCATCCCAAGAATGTGTGTGTCATCCTTCCAACTGCAATTTAGGCAAGTTATGTACATTTCAAGTCAGTATTTTTCATCTAATAATGTGTATACCATGATTGAGTGAGTGAGTGCGTGCTTTACTTGTCAATCTCTCTATCAGCGTCAGCGAGGACATTGATGATATTTCCATCCTCACAGGTTCCCAGCAGGATGGAGCAGTAGTACAGGTGCATCACTGGGATAGGCACTGAGTATGTGGACATCTTCAACAGACTAGGGACAACAGGATGAGAGTCTTTGCCGGCAGGCAATGCAGGAGTACAAGAACAAATGTTGACTAAAATTGTATCCTTGTACTAATGAAAGTTCTACAAATTTGCAACCAGCAGATATTGCCTGAATCAATCTCTTACAAATGCCAAATTGGGCCAATAGCAACCATCGCATAGTTGACATATAATGGCCAAGAGCTGACCTTGCAGCGTTGTGCTGAGGATTCCACTCCACCTTCCACACTGACACAGAGCGCTGCCTGCATCCCACAGCAAACTGGTCATCAGGCATGGAGCATATCGCTGTTACACTACTGTCAGACACCTGAGCGACACAAGCAAATCAAAGATAAACCAACTTTGTTCTATTAGTCAATGAGAGAATCACAATAACACTACAAGGTTCTGAATGGTTGGCACTGTATGGAGATACCTTTTTGTGGCCAACTGCAGAATTGTGTTTCCATAGCTCCACTCTGCCAGACTCATAGCCAGACAGTAGCAAATCCCCACTCTGGCAGAAGGACAGAGCGGTAACAGTGCCCCTCTGGTTGAGAGGACTCTCTGGAAGAAAAAATAAAGAGGGGAAATTAATCAATAAAACAAAAAACAAGTATAGAAATTGGAGGATTGGTTTAGGTTGACAATTCAGGTGGATAAATGTGTTACCCATTGCTGCAGCAACGCTCCAAGACCTCAACGACCGATCTTGAGACACAGTGAGGAATGCAGGGACTCCTTTCTGCTTTGAGACTGCTCCATGTATCCCTCCGCTGTGGCCTTGCAAGGTGCTGTGATGCTGTACCTATAATTAGGAGGCAAAGAGACAATCAGACCAAGCATCACTGCATATTGATACATGCATCTTATTCAAATCAACCTAAATCCTAGAAATTACAAGCAAATTGCATTAATCCCACCTGGAAGGGGTGCCACAGCTTCACTGTGCCATCATCAGACGCCGTAGCAACCATCATGTCCTCCTGCTTAGTTTCCTTGGTCTTGTCTGAATACAAAACATTTAGGAACAATACACTACATGACCACAATGGTATGTGTATCATAGTATTTTTAAAAAGGGGAATAATATTAATATGTTTAATTATTTAGTAAAGATGCAGTACCTGGGTCAGGTAGCACAGAGCAGTGGTGTATGCGTGACCTGTGAGCTGAAATCCTGCTGATTTCCATCCCTGAATCCCATTTCCACACGTGCAGCTCCCCCTCGGCACAGCCTGCTATCACAAACTCTCCCTGCGGACCCCCCAAGACAACACAAACATCATCAAGACAAAATGGAAACACCATCACAACTTACAGTGCCTCATTACATATAGACAGCACAATTTCACCGTGAAGATACTTTTTTTCTCCCCTCCTCACCTTCTCCATTAAGACTACAGTTTAAAGCCATCCATCCAGTACCATTTTAGAGAGGTCCATACTGCCCCCTATTGTTAGACTCACCAGGCAGCAGACTGCACTGAGGGAGGATCTCGCCAGGATCTCTCTCACACTGCGACCTTTCTGTAGGTCCCACATACGGATCTTGCAGTCACTGGAACAGCTCACCTGAGAGACAAACAGACATCAAGTTACTTGGGTTTAATTCAGAAGTATCTTTGTGGTTGAAATGATAATTATCATCAAGATAAAAACAGGCAACAAAAGGACATAGAAAAAACCCCCACTAAACAGACACTAACCACACAGTTTGGGCCCCAGACACAGCCAGTTATCCAGTCTCCATGGCAGTGTGGTAGAGACTGAGTGAGAGTAGGAGGAGAGGAACTGGCATTCCACACCATTAGAACCTGAAAAGAAAGTCACATTATCACTACAACTGCCACAAGTAACAGACAGCTCTTAATATTCTTGGTTGTTTCCATCAACAACATCCCCACTATTCACAATAAAAGTACAATTTCAACACACTAACTAATCTCTCGTGGACTGACTACGTAAACAACAGGTACCGTAGATCTGTCATGACACAACGGGATGCATAAGATAACGAGCAGCATTCATTTCAGTACTTGTCAATGGTTATTTGGACAAAACACGATTTCACAGGTGTTTGCAACTTTCACATTTCTGAAGGGGACATTTGGCCCATAGACTTGCAGAGAGCGGGTAGAGCTCTTAGTTCCGATCCTCGTTCTCCCTCTTCCTTTAACACGTATGGACCCAGAACTTAAATCGAGCATCTGACCCCTTTAGTTCTGGGTTAACTGAGATTACACACCAACCGAAACTCAAATATGAACACACTCTTTAAAACTATACCTGATCTTTTCCACCAGACAGTAACTCCTCCCCAGTTGGACTGAAGGCCAGGCAGGTTACCCCTCCACTGTGACCTCTCAGGACAGAGATCACACTGGGGTCAACCCAGGGGTCAGAGGTCAAGTCCTTCACTGCCCACAGAGCAATGGAGCAGTCATCTGAGGAAAGAGATGGCGAAAGTTAGTAAATTGTTAATAAAATGATTAGATGAATTAGTGATTAGTACAAAATGAGTTTACTACTGATCAACTGAGTGTTTAAGTTATTGGTCTGACCTGAGGCAGAGGCCAGATAAGAGGAGTTTTGTGCCAGGGCCAGGATGGGGCCTTGTTGCACCCCAAAACATCCCAGCAACACCATGTCTGCCTCCTCCTGTCTCCACACCCTCAGCCGCTGGTCCCCGCCCCCAGACACCAGCAGCTCAGGTTCGTCTGCAGCCAGCCACATCAGGCAGAGGATAGACACCCGCAGGTCCTTGCTAGCCCATGTCCTATCACCTGCACAATAGGGTTGGGGTGTGTTAAGTGATTCATTCAATTGATTCATTTCATTGGCTTGCAGAGTTGTGTTTGTTGGCAAACTTAAAACCATATACCTGATTCAAGACTGAAAAGTTTCAACCCATCACCATGGTAACCCACTGCAGCATAACCACCAGCGACAGCCACACATAGAGCAGCGGGCTCCGTGGTTGACATCTTCTTTCCCTTCTGAATAACAGACTCCTGAATAACAGACTCCTGTCAAGGCAAACAAAGTGATTTTTGAGATTCCAAGTGACAGAAATGGAAATTGAGGAACTTCTGAAACATGAGTGGAACAGCATACCTTGGATTCTCCAAATACATTCACAGAGCGACCCAGACCACCTGACCATAACTGGACCTGTGGAGGAAGGGGGAATAGGCAAATAAGGAACCTCTCAAAGTGTGTGTGTGCATATGGGAAGATCTCAATTGCTTACTCCTCGCATCTGCTCTCCTTCAAAACCCATTGGATGAGAAAGACAGAGGTCCCTCTCTGAAACTACTCCTACAATGGGTTTTGACAAGGAGAGGATGCAAGGAGTATGCAATTGAGATCTTCCCTGTGTGTGTGTAGGTAAACCATCCTTCTCACCGTGTGGTCAGATCCAGCACTCAGGAGTACCGTCCCGCCCAGCAGGAAGGTGAGCACCTCTGTAGATCCGCTGTGAGCCTGGTAGCGCCCCACGCAGGTAGAGGCTGGAACTGACCACATCCTCACCTCTCCAGACAGACAGCCAGAGCATAGCAGAGAAGAGGAGGGAGAGAAAGACAGACTGCGTACCGACCTCTGATGACCAGAGAGAGTCTGGAAGGGAGGAAGGAAGAATGATGAAAGGTTGTTTTAAAACAACAAACGAATTAAACATTTAACAGTGTGACATCTCTCGCTGCAATACGGTCCTTCATACGACTCACCGTAACTTCGCCCTTCAGCCAGTTCCAGACACGCACAGCTCCATCCCAACCCCCAGCTGCCACAAGATGACCTTCAGGGTCAAAGGTCACACAGTTCAGAGGGCTAGTGCTGGAGAGGGCTGTGACCAGACTGCCTTTTGGAGATGACCACACCTGTGGAGAATAACATTGATAACATTAACGTTCAAATGAATGGCTGAAGTAGGAATCAGAGCGACTGGCATAGTCTTGATGTGAGACTCACTTTAAGGCTTAGGTCCAGAGACACAGTTGCAAGGTGCTTCCTGTCTGCACTGACGTCACTTCCTGTTATTCTGTTTGAGTGGCCATCGATGAGGGCAGTTCTAGAAAGACAAGACAGTTAACAATTTTGTATGTCTGCAAGTTTGGAATTTTGTAATCCCATATAGGCCTTGGGACTTTTTAAAATTCCAAGCATTCTCACCTGCAGCCATTCTCAACATCCCACAATTCAATCTGTCCATCAAATGAAGTAGTTCCCAAAAGCCCCTCCCTCAAGAAGACACATCCTGAGATTCCGTCACAGCTGCTCACCAGTGACCTCACTTCCTGTTAACGGTCAAGGTAAAATGGACTTAGATTCAAAGATGGAGCATTTGAAAGATATTACTGTCATATTTTAGTGCTGATGGTGGCATATAGTCAGTAGTAAGTCCTTTCCTAGTCTGTTAGGTCAGTGGCATATTGTTGTTATGAAAATAGAGCAGGAGTTTACCTGTCCAGTCTCTGTGTGGACGAGGTGGAGGGTGCCCTGTCCAGTCCCTACTGCCATGACCCCACCCCCTGGACTCACAACCACACAGGTGGGCTCAGAGGAGTAGGTGGAGACCAGCTTACTGTGGTAACAGAGGACACCAGCATCACTAAGATAACAATATAACTAACTCACTGAGGTAGGGAACACAGAGGTCAATATGGTCTAACTGCAATAACTGTAAAAATCAGATTAGCTACCTGGTTTCCGTCTGGGTATGTTGTTCATTGTTCAGCCACCTCATCACATGCACCCCTTTTCCCATCATGCCTTGTGCCCATACATGGGCGTCAGTGTGGTTGGGCTCGTTGAGAGCTTGCTGCAGAAACAGGGCTGGCCATGAGGACAGGATGGGTGCATGGCGCTGCAGGAACCCGACACAATCTGTCAGACCGCTCTGGTCTTCAGAGGAAAAAGGAGAGAAAGACTCAACTCTGGGCTTTCTGTCTGAGGAACAGATTCTAGAGACTTTTCTATACAGGTAACCAGTAAAAAGCGCTAAATTATTTTACCTAAAGTGTCCCATGAACCAATACCTTCCGACTCGAACCTCTTGCCTGCAGTGAAGAGAATAATAAAAGTGGAAGTAGAGTAGATTAGTTACTAGATAACCTAACACCCATTATCGAATGAAGTTCTTCCATTTCTCCAGAGAGGTGACTTACCAAACAAGCTGTAGGTCTCCAGGAGGTGGTGCAGGAGGCCATGGCGCACGTTTGCAAACAGGAAATTATAACTAGAGAGCAGGCAATGCAGCGCCTCCCACTGGCCACTTCTCATCTGACCAAAGACAACCAAGTGTTAAGGTGTGGTCAGTGACACAGAGGTCAACTGGGAGAGAGGTTAAAAAGCTAGAGGAAGTGTCACTGACCAGGTGGAATGGCAGGTTCAAGATGGAGCTGGCCTCACAGTGAAGAAATGTGCATGTTCCCTGAGGATCTGCCAGCACCCAAAGATGGGCTGAGAGAGAAATAAACAAATCCTTATGTATCCATGTTTGTTTATATACAGATGTAAGCAGTGAATTTGTGTGTAGGATCTTTATAATAGTAGCTACCTGCCAACAGGATATGAGCCCTGGTCCAGTCAGCCTCTCCTGGTAGGAGGAGCTCTTTTTTAAAGGCCAGCTTGACCTCGGGATTGGTCAGTGCCAGGAGGTCATCCGGGCCGTAACAGTGGGATGGATCAATCAGGCTGCAGAACAGAGTCAACAAAGAGATGGACTGTGTTTACGTTCAATTCCTTACAACAGCGCATTCCATGAGAGGGAGTGAACACTTCTGGGAGAAGGGTAGAGAATTGAGCATCATCCAATATTAGTTTGATTGCCTCATTAACCCAAATCTGACCTCCGACTGCCCATCATTTGACACAGTCTCATACCTCTGTAGACTCCGCACCATGTGGGAGAAGGTTGCCATTGGGACACGCTTTATGGGCTTTCTGGCCAAGTGCAGCATATCCTGCCATGTTGCCTTCTCACCTCCAGAGGTCAGGCCATTGCACATGTTCAGTATGGCATATAGGTCTCTCTCCCTCAGGCCTGCAATGGAACCAGGGGGGAATTGTTATGACATGTCACAGAGCAGCATTGCTGATTGAGATGAGGAAACGTGATTAGTAAGTAGGGTATGAATATTAGTGAGTGGTAGATTTTAGCCACTGGAGTCACTTGAGCAGATATAAAAGTTTGTCCACACCACCATCAGCCACCAGGTAAGGAGTGCATGTCCAAATTAGGTTTTGGGTGACATATAGGAAGTACAGTTGAAATCAGAAGTTTACATACACTTAAGGTTGGAGTCATTAAAACTTGTTTTTTCAACCACTCCACAAATTTCTTGTTAACCTCTTGAAGCTAAGGGGCACTATTTTTATTTTTGGAAAAATAACATTCCCAATTTCTCAGGACCAGATGCTAGAATATGCATATAATTGCCAGCTTAGGATAGAAAACACTCTAAAGTTTCCAAAACTGTAAAAATATTGTCTGTGAGTATAACAGAACTGATATTGCAGGCGAAATCCTGAGAAAAATCCAATCAGGAAGTGACTCTTATTTTGAAACCCCTGGTCTTTCTATGCATCCCTATTGCCCATTGAAAGGGATATCAACCAGATTCCTTTTTCTGTGGCTTCCCTAAGGTTTTTACCTTTATTTTGAAGAATGAGCGTAAACGTCCACATTGCGTAAGTGGTCAGTTGTTGGCTCTAAGTGTGATTTTTGCGCTAAACAGAGAGGTAGCCCGGTCCTAGTGAAAAGCCAACTGTCCCGGTTGATATATTATCTAATAGATATTTGAAAAACACTGAGGATTGATTATAAAAAACGTTTGCCATGTTTGTGACGATATTATGGATATAATTTGGAATTTTTCTCTGCGTTCACGTAACCGCTATTTCCGGTGGATTCCTAGGCATAACACATCAAACTAACAAAGGTATTTGGATATAAAAAATATCTTTATGGAACATTTGCTGTCTAACTGTGAGTCTCGTGAGTGAAAACATCCGAAGCTCAAAAGGTAAACGATTAATTTGATTGCTTTTCTGATTTTCGTGACCAAGTTACCTGCCGCTAGGTGTACATAATGTTTTGTTAGTATATCGATAAACTTACACAAATGCTTGTATTGTTTTCGCTGTAAAGCATAATTTCAAAATCTGAGACGACAGGGTGATTAACAAAAGGCTAAGCTGTGTTTCGCTATATTTCACTTGTGATTTCATGAATATGAATATTTTCTAGTAAGATTATTTGACCGTTGCGCTATGCTATTTAGCGTAGTTGATGACAATTATCCCGGATCCGGGGAGGTGGTTCCAAGAGGTTAACAAACTATAGTTTTGGGAAGTCGGTTAGGACATCTACTTTGTGCGTGACAAGTAATTTTTCCAACAATTATTTACAGACAGATTATTTCACTTATAATTCACTGCATCACAATTCCAGTGGGTCAGAAGTTTACATACACTAAGTTGACTGTGCCTTTAAATAGCTTGAAAAATTCCAGAAAGTGAAGTCATGGCTTTAGAAGCACCTGATAGACATATTTGAGTCAATTGGAGGTGTACCTGTGAATGTATTTCAAGGGCTACCGTCAAACTCAATGTCTCTTTGATTGACATCATGGGAAAATCAAAAGAAATCAGCCAAGACCTCAAAAAAATTTGCAGACCTCCACAAGTCTGGTTCATCCTTGGGAGCAATTTCCAAACGCCTGAAGGTACCACGTTCAGCTGTACAAACAATAGTACGCAAGTATAAACACCATGGGACCACGCAGCCGTCATACCTCTCAGGAAGGAGACGCGTTGGTGAGAAAAGTGCAAATCAATCCCAGAACAACAGCAAATTACCTTGTGAAGATGCTGGAGGACACAGGTACAAAAGTATCTATATCCACAGTAAAATGAGTCCTATATCAACATAACCTGAAAGGCCGCTCAGCAAGGAAGAAGCCACTGCTCCAAAACCACCATAAAAAAAGCCAGACTACGGTTTGCAACTGCACATGGGGACAAAGATCGTACCTTTGGGAGAAATGTCATCTGGTCTGATGAAACAAAAATAGAACTGTTTGGCCATAATGACCATTGTTATGTTTGGAGGAACAAGAGAGAGGCTTGCAAGCCGAAGAACACCATCCAAACCGTGAAGCACGGGGGTGACACCATCATGTTGTGGGGGTGCTTTGCTGCAGGAGGGACTGGTGCACTTCACAAAATAGATTGCAACATGAGGCAGAAAAATTATGTGGATATATTGAAGCAACATCTCAAGACATCAGTCAGGAAGTTAAAGCTTGGTTGCAAATGGGTCTTCCAAATGAACAATGACCCAAAGCATACTTCCAAAGTTGTGGCAAAATGGCTTAAAGACAACAAATTCAAGGTATTGGAGTGGCCATCACAAAGTCCTGACCTCAATCCTATAGGAAATTTGTGGGCAGAACTGAAAAAGCATGTACGAGCAAGGAGGCCTACAAACCTGACTCAGTAACATCAGCTCTGTCAGGAGGAATTGGCCAAAATTCACCAATCACTTATTGTGGGAAGCTTGTGGAAGGCTATCCGAAACATTTGACCAAAGTTTAACAATTTAAAGGCAATGCTACCAAATACTAATTGAGTGTATGTAAACTTCTGACCCACTGGGAATGTGATGAAAGAAATAAAAGCTAAAATAAGTCATTCTCTCTACTATTATTCTAACATTTCACATTCTTAAAATAAAGTGGTGATCCTAACTGACGTAAGACAGGGAATTTTTACTAGGATTAATTGTCAGGAATTGTGAAAAACTGAGTTTAAATGAATTTGGCTAAGGTAAACTTCCGACTTCAACTTTGTGTGTTGAAAAGACAGTGGATGGTGCCTCCCGGGTGGCGCAGTGGTTAACAGCGGATGGTGACAGTGGATGGTGCCTCCCGGATGGCGCTGTGCCACCAGAGACACTGGGTTTGCGCCCAGGCTCTGTCGTAACCGGCCGTGACCGGGAGGTCCGTGGGGCGATGCACAATTGGCATAGCGTTGTCCGGGTTAGGGAGGGATTGGCCGGTAGGGATATCGTTGTCTCATCGCGCACCAGCAACTCCTGTGGCGGGCTGGGCACAGTGCACACCAACCAAGGTTGCCAGGTGCATGGTGTTTCCTCCGACACATTGGTGCGGCTGGCTTCCGGGTTGGATGCGTGCTGTGTTAAGAAGCAGTGCGGCTTGGTTGGGTTGTGTATGGGAGGACGTATGACTTTCAACCTTCGTCTCTCCCGAGCCGGTACGGGAGTTGTAGCGATGAGACAAGATAGTAGCTACTAAAAACAATTGGGTACCACGAAATTGGGGAGAAAAAAGGGGGTAATTATTATTTTTTCAAACACACAAAAAAGAAAAGACAGTGGATGCAGTTTGTGAATAAGGTGGTTTTGAAGTGCCCTGGCTCTCACCGGTGCTGCTGACAGTCAAGGCGGCTAACGCCCAGCCAAGTCCCACTTCTCTGTACTGGGACTGCAGTCTGGTCAGGCTGTGCTGCACCAGCTCACTCAGAGACGGAGGAAGAGCCTGCAGGCTCTCCTTCATCTGGAACACAGACACTTATTCATCATCTGACACAGATCATCATGACTATGGGTCGGGTCAATGTGACATGCATGACGTCTGACCTTTTCAAAGGAGGCAAAGTTCCTCAGGTCCTCACAGGCCAGGTGCAGATAAAGTGGACTCACTGCTCCCTTCTTCATCAGAAGGGTCTGAAGCTATACAGGTACACAGAGACAAGAGTTAATTAATGGTGACAAAATTATACAGGGCAGGTCATACTATTCACAACACTGTTAGTAGGCTTTTCAGAGTGATGATATGGGGTCCCATGTGGCTCAGTTGGTAGAGCACGGTGCTTGCAACACCAGGGTTGTGGGTTAGATTCTCACAGGGGACCAGTACAAAAAACGTATCCACTCACTACTGTAAGTTGCTCTGGATAAGAGCAGCTGCTAAATTACTAAAATGTAAAGATAATAACCTGATTATTGAAAGCTGAGTCACTAAGCTTCTTCCCGTAAACGCCAAGTTCCTTCTGAACTATCTCCTTTCTGTCCGGCAAAGAAAGCTGTCCTAAAGGAAACAAGAAGGCCAGTTTCCTCTTGGCGAGGACTCGCAGCAGGGCCGAAGTGGAGGTGACACTCAGCACCAAAGACACACCCTGTCAGAAGAACACAACAAAAGAAAGAGCAGAAGTTTTTTTTATTTATTCGTTATTTTACCAGGTAAGTTGACTGAGAACACGTTCTCATTTGCAGCAACGACCTGGGGAATAGTTACAGGGGAGAGGAGGGGGATTAATGAGCCAATTGTAAACTGGGGATTATTAGGTGACCGTGATGGTTTGAGGGCCAGATTGGGATTTTAGCCAGGACACCGGGGTTAACACCCCTACTCTTACGATAAGTGCCATGGGATCTTTAATGACCTCAGAGAGTCAGGGCACCCGTTTAACGTCCCATCCGAAAGACGGCACCCTACACAGGGCAGTGTCCCCAATCACTACCCTGGGGCATTGGGATATTTTTTTTAGACCAGAGGAAAGAGTGCCTCCTACTGGCCCTCCAACACCACTTCCAGCAGCATCTGGTCTCCCATCCAGGAACTGACCAGCACCAGTGCTTAGCTTCAGAAGCAAGCCAGCAGTGGTATGCAGGGTGGTATACTGCTAGTGTTAAATCCTATACTACAGTGGGGCAAAAAAGTATTTAGTCAGCCACCAATTGTGCAAGTTCTCCCACTTAAAAAGATGAGAGGCCTGTCATTTTCATCATAGGTACACTTCAACTATGACAGACAAAATGAGAAGAAAAAAAAAATCCAGAAAATCACATTGTAGGATTTTTTATGAATTTATTTGCAAATTATGGTGGAAAATAAGTATTTGGTCACCTACAAAAGTTTCTCAATACTTTGTTATATAACCTTTGTTGGCAATGACAGAGGTCAAACGTTTTCTGTAATTCTTCACAAGGTTTTCACACACTGTTGCTGGTATTTTGGCCCATTCCTCCATGCAGATCTCCTCTAGAGCAGTGATGTTTTGGGGCTGTTGCTGGGCAACACAGACTTTCAACTCCCTCCAAAGATTTTCTATGGGGTTGAGATCTGGAGACTGGCTAGGCCACTCCAGGACCTTGAAATGCTTCTTACGAAGCCACACCTTCGTTGCTCGGGCGGTGTGTTTGGAATCATTGTCATGCTGAAAGACCCAGCCACGTTTCATCTTCAATGGCCTTGCTGATGGAAGGAGGTTTTCAATCAAAATCTCACAATACATGGCCCCATTCATTCTTTCCTTTACACAGATCAGTCGTCCTGGTCCCTTTGCAGAAAAACAGCCCCAAAGCATGATGTTTCCACCCCCATGCTTCACAGTAGGTATGGTGTTCTTTGGATGCAACTCAGCATTCTTTGTCCTCCAAACACGACGAGTTGAGTTTTTACCAAAAAGTCCTATTTTGGTTTCATCTAACCATATGACATTCTCCCAATCTTCTTCTGGATCATCCAAATGCTCTCTAGCATACTTCAGACGGGCCTGGACATGTACTGGCTTAAGCAGGGGGACACGTCTGGCACTGCAGGATTTGAGTCCCTGGCGGCGTAGTGTGTTACTGATGGTAGGCTTTGTTACTTTGGTCCCAGCTCTCTGCAGGTCATTCACTAGGTCCCCCGGTGTGGTTCTGGGATTTTTGCTCACCGTTCTTGTGATCATTTTGACCCCACGGGGTGAGATCTTGCGTGGAGCCCCAGATCGAGGTAGATTATCAGTGGTCTTGTATGCGTCTCCTTTGACAGCTCTTTGGTCTTGGCCATAGTGGAGTTTGGAGTGTGACTGTTTGAGGTTGTGGACAGGTGTCTTTTATACTGATAACTAGTTCAAACAGGTGCCATTAATACAGGTAACGATTGGAGGACAGGGGAGCCTCTTAAAGAAGAAGTTACAGGTCTGTGAGAGCCAGAAATCTTGCTTGTTTGTAGGTGACCAAATACTTATTTTCCACCATAATTTGCAAATAAATTCATTAAAAATCCTACAATGTGATTTTCTGGATTTTTTTCTCTCATTTTGTCATAGTTGAAGTGTACCTATGATGAAAATTACAGGCCTCTCTCATCTTTTTAAGTGGGAGAACTTGCACAATTGGTGGCTGACTAAATACTTTTTTGCCCCACTGTATATGATACTACATCACTACATCAGTGGAGGCTGCTGAGGGGAGGATGGCTCATGTCTGGAACGGAAAGAACAGAATGGCATCAAACACATGGAAACCATGTGTTTGATAACATTCCACCAATTCCACTCCAGCCATTACCACGAGCCCATCCTCCCCAATTAAGGTGCCATCAACTTCCTTTGGTCACCATGTACACAGATAAACTGAAAATGTCTGTGTACATTTAGGCTGAGTTTCTGACCTGAGGAAGGTGCTGTGGTATCCAATCAGAGGTCAGCTGTCCTGTACCATCCTGCACATGCTCTGCCCCATCAACTAGCAGGGCCAGTGGTTGGTCCTTCCTGGCGTCACTCAACTGGGAGTGGAATTCTGTCAGAAGATCTCTATGATAAAACAGATATGGTTGGATTAGTCTTGAGCAGCATTGGCCCTTCCTATTGACTCAAGCACATTTATTGGCAGAGTCATTGAAAGGCCATTTGACAAAATCTGGATAAAATGTTTGCTGTCTGCACTCACTTATAAGAGGAAGGGAGAGGCAAGTCTTCTTTTTCATTGCCTCTCCGTAACCACTGTACAAGGCAGCGTAGAAGGTTTTCCACAGTGCATGCTGATTGGGTAGCAGCAGTGGAGTAGGAGATGACATCACCTCTAGGGGTTTTCTGGGACTTGGTAGGAGTTCTTAGGGCGTTCGCCAGAGCAGCCTGTGTGAAGGAGGAGACAATTTATGAGAAAAACCTTACAGAAACCGGGGAGGACTAAAAGATGGATAACATCTTTATACTGAGCGAATAAATTGTGTTTGTGTATCTCTGCTAAAGCTGCTGCTATGGTTTACCATGAAGACAGTCTTGCCCTCTCCTGGAGCTCCCTCCAGCAGCACCATTCCTCCTTTGAGCTGAGCCTCCTGCACCTTCCCCACCGCCCCAGAGATCAGCTTGGCACGGCCAAAGAACTTCCGCTGCAAGGCGCCCTGGTGCACTTCCTGCTCTGACAGATCTGACCTGGAATCACTTTCATCCGTTTTCTGTCAGAGAAACAACATCAATACAATGATTGGTGGAAGTGGAACCCAAAATGGCTTCAATGTTAAGTTGCCTGTCATTTTTAAAGTCTCTGACCTCCACAAACTGCTTCAACAGTGCCCCCCAAAGGTCCTCCAGCACCACCTTCCCAAACTCCTCCAGGCCTTTCACATAGGGCTTCCCATCCACAACACCACCCCACTCACAGGGGTAACTGAGACAGAGAGACAGAGCCCATGAGACCAATAATCTTAATAAAGCTACTTCAAGACAATGTGTAAGGAACAAAAACTGAGCTCACTTCTCTGTGACTTTCGCTTCACTATCCACTATTCTTCTTTTCAGGTCAGCCATCTTACATTCAGCCTCCTTGGACTCAGGAGCAAAGTCTGACCTCCACGCCACAGGAACAGACCTGAGAAACAAACATTGTACGATGATTATTTACATTATTTCATATTCAAATGCATACAGTCAATTGTATTGTTCATACGAATCATTGGCAGATGAACAATTGGACAAATTAGTATTTTTCAAGGTGTGAACCTGGATAAGTGAAGTGGACTGATTTGATAGTGTACCTAGACAGATGGGGTGTCCTGAAGTAGCAAAATATGCGATTCTGAGCTGTGTCTGGATGAAGGGCCTGGAACTGTCGAATCTCCATCTCGGTGATGGACAACCCCGAAGGAGCAGAATCCAGCTGTAGAGAAGGGTAACCAAATCATGAAATATCTTTATCTTATTAAGCAGATTTTCTGACTAGATGTGGCTGCAAATAAAACGTATTTCCTGATAGAAAACATGACATTTTGTGCAACCAGACAGCTTAGTAGGACTAAGAAAGAGAGAGATGGAAAGAAAGATAGCGTCTTGAGAAGGCAGGCCTTACCCAGCTGTATTGTGGGAGGTCTGGTAGGGATGGACAGGGAGGAAGCAGTCCATATCGCTCTCCCAGAATGCCTAGCAGCAGTTGGCTACGGCACACCTCTGAGAGGCAGAGCTCCACGACACGCCCAGTCTCCTCCTCAGTCACCCCCCAGCGCAGTTCCACCTCCTGCAGGTAGAGACAGTGTGGTGCCGCACGACGCCGGAGCTCAGGGAAAACACTGCGCACCAGCACATCTCTCTCAGCGTGCATGTCTCTGAACGTGGAGGAGACAAACACACGCACGCCTCGCCATCTAAAAAGACAGGTAGGACAGAGAGCAAACGACAGGAGGACAGAGAGCAAACGACAGGCAGAGAAAAAGAGGGGGATAAGAGAGTCAGTGATGCAAGAGGAGAGAAAAGAGAGTAATGCTCAGATTGTTTCGTGTTCGTTTAGCTCTATGGTTCTCTTGGTAACCCTATGGCTACCCTATGTTGTCAGAGACAGCCCAATCATCAAGTATGGATAATCATGGACAACCAAACCAGTTTTGAAGGAAACATATTCAACCTGCCCTGCCACAGTACCTCAATTTTGGAGTGGCAGGAAGTGGGGTGATGGCAGCTTCTCGCTCAGCCTCTTTAGCACCCCCCTGTGGTGGGATAATGTGATGCAGCTTGTCTATGTGCTCCACGTGATCCAGCAGTCTAGACGAGCCTCTTTCAGCCACAAACCTGTAGAGTTAAACAAACACTTCAGAGACTCCATGCCACAATGTGTGTGCGTGTGTGTGTCAGAGACAAGAGGGTAAATGAGAAGAAAGCTTGCCTGAGGATCTGCTCGCTGAAGCCTTGGAGTACCACACAGTTCCTGTCTGTGGATTGGTCTATCTTCCTGCAACAGACAGAGGCAGAACATACACGGTGAAGGTTGTAGCTGTTAACACACTGGGGATATAGAACATGGACTGAAAATGCTCCTTCCAGGAAAGAAAGCAAGCAGGGTGACTATAGAAAAGGTAGTTTCTCATAGAATAGCAAATGTATGGAGACAGCCCACTGCTTGCTCTCTCCTACGTGGCAGAGATATGCTGCTGCTCAGCACACAGAAAAGCACCCCCTACCTTTTCCCAAAGAAGATTTTCACTACGAGGACGTTGTTGTTCACATCCTTCCTGTATCGGTCAAGCGCTATGTCCATGTTATTTTCCAAGTAACGATCCCCCAGCACGATGATATTGTCCACCTGAGAATGAAAACGGGAAGGTCACGATTCAAAGTACAATTAAGTCAAATGGAGCCCTGAAAACAATTCAAAATGTGCAAATAAACACACCTTGTTTTTCTGCGTCATCTCTCTGGTCATGAAAGAAGAGAATGTTTCATGCTTGTCATAAGCATTCTGAGACTCCTGTAAGAGAAATTATTCAATCTACTATCAATCTCCAATACATCAGACTTTAAATATTCCCTTCAGTTTATTTAAAAGGACTTCACAGCAATGGCATTATGTCAGTGTATTGAAACCGTTACAACAGTGTGTAGATAGACATGAGGGAAAAGAAGCGACAGCCTCACCTCTAACTGCTTCATCACATGCCTGACATTATCCAACAGCACGTCCGACTTGAGCTCTACTTCTTCACAACCCCACCAGTAAAAGTGGATCAGCTGGGGATGCTCAGCGCTGTGGGCTATCATCAGTGACAGCAACACTGCCACCTCCTGCATCTGTGAGGAAATACACAAATCAGCAGGGTCAGTAATAAGCACAGATTACAGCTGCTAGGCGTTGTAGAGTGTGGCCCCATCTAGAAAAAGATCCCTAGCCCCTACTCACTAGGCCCTTGTCTGGGAGGACTGGACAAGTCTAAGCAATATGGAGAAAATGTGACCTAGCATATCTGAGGGAAGGGTGAAGCTGCTACCATACTGACTATACTTCCCCATTTTTTTTTAGATCTACACAAGTGTATAGAGGGTAGAGGCTAGGGGTTGTTTCTGGTCAGGGACGTAGTGTGTTGAGGGTTCTTACAGAGGGTGTGAGTTTCTCTTCCTTAGTTTCATCTACTTTCTCTGCCTCTATGTCAGGCGGGCAGCAGAAGTCCTGAGTGGCGCTCCAGGTGTCGTCCTCGCCCATGTTACCAGCAAACAAGATCACGGTGCGACCAGGGAGGGGTGGCACGTTGTAACGGCACGAGATCTGCACCGCTGTTTCCAGAGCCTTGCGGTACTGCTCCAGAAGGGCCTGCGAATACAGTCTCTGGCTGTGGACACACACACACTTCAGGGTGCATCGTCCTTACTCAGTATAAACATATATCTAATTATTATCACGCAAACGCAGTAATGCAGATTTTAATATTACAGTTTTCCTCTGGACTTCCTCTACCTGATAAATATTCATGATCAAATCTCCTATGTCCCTTGGTTTCCCTGTCTGGATCAACTGATTCCTCCCCCAGGTGAATACCCGGTGTTGATGTCTGTACCTGGATTTCTTCAACTGACTCTTCTTCATGTTGTAGATGCGGTAGACAAAGGGCACACCTAACGCCACCCTCAGCCTCTTCTGCCCAGCCGTCTCCCAATCCAAACGACTGAGGCACTTGCTCTTAGGCATCTTCTTCAGAATGCCCCTGAGGATCTCCTTAGAGCTGGAGACCGCTTTCTCTGATGCACGGGCTAAAAGAGGGAGGTAAAGCTTTTCCGACAACATCAAATGTAGACTTCTCCAAACTAGAATGTATGTTTGTGTGAAAGATACTAACCCATGTTGTTGAGCTCCATTATGACCTTATAGGCGGAGAGGAAACGGAAGGGAAACTGTCTGCTCTGAATCACTGCTTTCTGTAACAACACCAGTGTTTTATTGGGATATAGGTGTTAATGTAAATATGCTGTATTCTCTACTGTAATTTCTAGCAACTTTTATTTGATCCTCCGCTAGACTTGCATCCTAGTGGTCAAAATCTACATGGATGTTGGACATGTGCTGACAATATATTTTTTATTTGTCCAATGATGTATTCTGCTGATTGCTTGAACATATTATAAAACAAGTGGGAATTTTTGTTTTTTAATTAATCATCACCCTGAAGGTCAGTCTTCCCAGAATCTTCTGATGATGCCGCTCACTGATGCCCTGGGTTATCATATTTCTCAAGTTCCTCAGCATTGCCATGAAGGGCAGAGAGTTACTGTCTGTAAAATAAATAAGGACAGCATTATAACAATATTACAGCCACAATCTGCAGCATTGATTCACTGTGAGTGTGTGTGTGTGTTTTTAAACTAGACCTATCAGTTTCTCCCAGGTGGAGGCTTTGTTTCCCTCTTGGCTGAGTTTGCGTTCCCATGTGTCTGGCTGTTTGAGCTTCATGCGCTGCCCTGCCCGCTCCCTGTCCCACACCCCACTGAGCCCACTGCGGGAGAACGCCTTGGGGTCACCAGGGTACCTGAAACACACATACAAAGCACAGTATCGAGACTGTATACAGCTCGGAAAAGTAACAAAAAATGTTAGCTAATAGATCGTTGGATCTGTAAAATAGAAAAACATCTGTCAACGTCGGTGTTTGGTATACAGTACCGCTTTCCCAGTATGGCCAGGACATGCTGAGCAGGCTCTTTGATGTGAAGCCTCTTGATCATCTTTTTCAGACTGAACTCACTCTGCTTCTTATCCACCACAGGTCTCTCCTCCATTTTCAACTTCAAACATTTACATTATAGTAATTTAGCAGACACTCTTATCCGGAGCAACTTACAGTTCATGCAAAATCTTAAAATAGCTGTGGGTTTATATATTTTCAGAAGATGGGTAAGGCTATAGACTGCTGTCCTAGCTTCATAATCTCCTAGCTTCAAACAGAGATATCACACACACAGTATAGGCTACAATATCAACATTTCCCAAGACATTAAAGAGGCTAAAAGAGATTATTAGCATGCTAGAGGACACAAGACTGTACACACAAAATACACAAGCAAAATATGTTTCCATCCAAGTTTTATGCGAGTAGAGTCGTACTGTAGGAAAAAAAAATGCAATTTTATAAATGCTGGCAGGTAATTTATTTGTTCGACATCTTCTGTCAGTAAAATGTATTTAGCAAGAAAATGGCAGTGGAAACACCTTTATGCGCATATAGTGATATAATAACCATCATATCGATGTAAACTTGGAATCACGCGATGATTTGGTGTGGTTCATTTATTTAATCTGTAGCCTAATAAACCTCCCACTACGACTCAGTTTATTGCAGTTTATTAGGCTACAGATTAAAGTTCATTTATTTAAAGGGTAGTAAAAGTGCACAGCGATGAGCATGATGCTCCTTTCCAATAAATATCTTATTCTGGTGACATGATGATCAATGCTTAAAAATATTAATCTTATCCATAACAATCTCCTCTAGACTAGCCTACCCGCTCTGTATCTGCCAGCAGTCGTTGGCTAGAGTGCACATGCCAAGAATTTGCTATTTTACAACAGACTGTGACAAAACTAACCGCTAGAGTTGAAAATGCATTAAAACACATTTTTATTCAGTACATGAAAACTGTGTGCACCAAGTCATCATGCACAGATTGTTATCCGCCAACAAGTCTGTTTGGTGGAAACACCACTAGTGGGAAATTTAGTATCTTTCTTCATGCGGATTTTAGAACATTCACATGAAAATCTGTCGCCAATAGGATGGAAACCTAGCTCCACACTCACATATTTCTGCAGATTGGTGGCATCACTTCCAAGCATTTTTGCCCATTTTTCCAACTGCTGAGTGGATGGTTTCTGTGATGGAGAGAAAGAGAGAAGATGGAGAAGAGAAAAACAAGCTGTGTGTGTGTGTGTGTGTGTGTACACATGCTTGCCGTACCTTGCCTTTGGGTCTAGAGCAACTGTGTTTGCAGCGATGTTTGCGTGTGTTGTATTTGGCCAGCTGATACTCGTTGAACTGCTTGAACTTGTCTCCCAGGGCTTTCTTCAGACAGGTGGGTAAAGAGTGGCCAAAACACTGAAGATGACATCACAGTGGAATGGTTAGGAGAGATATTCAGTGGATCAGTCTGAGCAAAGCACTGCACAGAATCCCTGATCTACAAATCAGTTTGCCTCCCAAACAACTACTCATTAAGTGATCAAGACGAGCAAACATGTGCAGTACCTTACCGAGTCTGTCCCATGTGGGGAGACAGAGAGAAAGAGAGAGAGAGAGCGAGAAACATGTGCAGTACCTTACTGAGTCTGTCACATGTAGAGAGAGAGACAAACAAAGAGCAGTTGAGATTAGTAAGAGATTCACTGAGATTGACCAAGACTCACCGTGCTGTAGAGTCTCACCACTTCCAGCCAATCAGAGGGTAGCTGCACAGCTGCACAGAAGTACCTACGCATGTGTGGCTTAGTGGTGGGCAGATGGGCAGCAAGAGCCAAAAGGAAGTTAGCTGTGATACGGATGTTCAACTCCTGTCTGGTGTAAACTGCAACCTAAAGGGGAACAGGAAAATATGGTAAAATAGGATAACTGTTTAATGCATCCGAAAATCCATAGAGGATCCTAGTTGGACATTACCAAGAGAGGTTCTCCAGTAACACACACCTTGAGGAGAAACTGGGGATCGTCGGTAGAGATGGCTTTGGACAAGTTCTGGATCCTTTTCCAGACACTTTCCTCTACATCCCAGTCCTTCTGACCGGGAGCAGTGCTCTTATTCACCAGAGAACAGCACACCTCGTTCAGCAGCAAGTACTGATTGAAGCGAAAGTGTGAGGAAAATAAATGATGGGGTAGAAAGAGAGAGCAGGAAAGGGGAGGGAGAATGGTTTTGAGGTTCAGGTTGATGTTGAGATACATGGTTTTCTGTGCGAGACTAAATGCAGAAAATACTCCTTCACCTTTTTGTCTTTCAGTTCTTCCTCCAGTTTATCTTTCCCCCTCTCCATCTCACCAAAGTCCTGTTCCCCGAATGGCATGGTTTGGTCCAACTTCTCTCCATCCAATGCCATGTCCAGGACAGGCATTTCTGTGGATGCCTCAGTCTCCTCAGCCATGACGCTGTCCCGGTCAGAATCCTACCATTTCATAAGGAGGAAAGAAAACACATTTGGTACAATGACAACAAAATGTGCCTGGACTGGAAGGGACCTTGTGCAAACCACATGAACAAAGCCAGACTGAAAAGGATGCATTGTGCCATATACCACAGTCATCTCTTCATAGTAAGACAGCGCGTCCTCAGAGGCAGGCTGCCTAATTCTTCCTTCTCCCCCCATCCGCTCGTCTACATTCAGAACCGGAGGGGGGAGAGAACAGGTAGGAGGCAGGACACGTGTAGAGGGTGCCAGGGTTGAAGAGAACAGATGGGGGAGGGGAGAGGGGAGAGAGAGGGAATGAGGGAAGAGTAGTGAATCCTTCTTTAGGAATTTGTTCTCTGTGCTGAGGAGTGGAGAGGTGAGGAGGGGGGAGGTAAGACAGGGAGAAGTGAGGGAGGAGGTGGTAGTGGAGAGGAGGGAGGAGGTGGTGGAGGTGAGCCTGGAGGGCTTGAGAGAGGGGCAGGAGGAGGGCTGGGATACTGGTCCAGAGAAGGACTGAGGCAGCACAGATGCATGGATCAGGCATCTGTTCTCCATGTTCTGGCCAATGTAGTTAGAGTAGAGCCCCCCTGATGCAGCCTGCTGGTCCTGGGCCCCATGAGGCTGGAGCAAAGTCAGCACCTTCATCTCTGCTGGAAGACAGGTCAATAGACTGTCAGGCAAATATTCACTCAGCACAGGGAGGGTCCTTTTTATAGTACATCTAGGACAGCGTTTCCCAAACTCAGTCCTCGGGACCCCAAGGGGTGCACGGTTTGGTTTTTGCCCCAACACTACACAATTGTTTCAAATAATAAAACATTTATGATTAGTTGAATCGCCTGTGTTGTGCTAGGGCAAAAAAACTAAACGTACACCCCTTGGGGTCCCGGGGAGAGTTTGAGAAACACAGCTCTAGGACAAACAGATTACACAGTACCTCAAGGTAAGAATGTATTTGTACTGTTTTACACCGATTGTAACCTGTGCACATGGAAAGTAAACTTTGAAACTCGACTGACTACGTTTGTTAGAGATAAGCAGTTCATCCGCATTCTAGCCAGGTCTTATTTAAACAGTCAACGGTAAAACATACAAAAGGGCATTCATGTGTTTGGGTGGGTCGCTTGAATGACAAAGAGAGTGGTAAAAAAAGAACAAAGTTCACTCGACACACAAAGATTGTCTTGTGCTTTAGATATGACTGGCTCATTAAATTTATGACAAATCCAGAACCATGAACCAATCCTGTTCTGTCCATGTCCAGAACACCAGACAGAAGTGGTGCTTGTACACAATGACAGATTGGTACAGTACTGCCTAGCTCTGGTCCAGGGCGTTAGGGACGCGCACTAACGCCCTGGACCAGAAGTATAGCGCATCCATGTTCTTCCTACAAATATAATAACACAGAAACACGAATGTCCAGACTAGAATACATTGTGCCCATAGAACAATATTGTGGGAACTGCACAGGGATGAAAGTCTAAAACCAGGTAGTAATCAAAAGGCACATTGAAGTAGCTAGGCTACCCAGACTTACAGGTACTTTGAATGGGCGTGACTGTAGCTAAGTCTTCTGAAAGTCACAAACAGGGACGCAAACTTACCTAATAAGTAGCGGGACAACTACTGGCTAACACTTCAAAAATAATTCTATGTGTGTTCAGTTTCCAAATCACTGGTTCAGAGCAGCCAGATGAAATATTATTTCCGCATACGTCTCCGCCAAGTAGCTGTCTGTCAGACGAGCGCAGTCTATACATCTATCCTCTACGGACACCGTAGGAAATCATATGATCAGGCGCTCCTCCCCTCCGTTTGTTTTCGCGGAAGTAAAAACTATCAATGTGGTAGCTAGCTAACTAACATTTGTCTTTCCGACTGAAAATTATCTTTAGAAACATAACACTAGTCAGATAAAATGTTGTTCCAGGAGAATATGACTAATTGTGTTACTTTTCAAACCAAATTAAGCTCAGTTATGGATGTGTTGGCCAAAACTGCGGTGGCAGAAATAAGTAAAATGTTCGATGATGGGTTTGCTGTTTTACGCTTGGAAATGTGCAGAAGAGAAAATGAAATTGAAACCTTGAAAAGACAATTATTGTTTATGGAGAACGAACGGCAAACGACGAGGTCCAAAACGCAAGAAGCAGGCTGTTCTTCTACATGCTCGTCCTCTTCCAGCCGAACGGAGGAGGGACAGGGTGAGCCACATCCGGCTTACTGTACTCATATAAATATAATTCTGAAATATGTTGCTGTAAATCTCAACTCAAGGGTCAATTCTTCAAAAATATATAAAATGCAGTAGGATTGAATCCTTTAGCACAATGCCTAACTACTGTAGCTAGGTTTCAGTTGTATTGTTCACTTTGTTAAATTGTGCAGTGCTCTCTCTATTGATTTTGACATACCAGTAACGTTATGCTTCTGACAATTCATTAAAACCTCCTCTTCAGGGTCCAAGGGGTCTGATGAGGATGCTAGTGAAAGGACTTCTTTTGAGCAGAACGCCAGAGAGAAAAATGACCAACTGGATCGAAATAGACCACAGCCACATGCAGAAGAAGAAGAGGGGCTTGATGAACAGTACAGGTCTGGCCACAGAGAGAAGGGTAGTGGACTAGAGTTAGTGAAGAGAGAGCAAGTGGAGGAGTATGATGTTATTTCACTACATTCATCAGGAAGTGAACATGGCACAGAGAGTTCAGATCATGAGGAAACTGAGTTTGCTGTGGATGAGAGAGAGAGTCAGCTCTGGGTGTCTTTAACAGAGCGCAACTGTGACTCGGAGGGTCCAGATTACCATAAGTGCACAGAACAATATCCACTGGATCAAGATACAGACATACAGCTCATTCAAAGTGCAGTGGAGGGTCTCGATAGCATTCCATCGTCCGAGATGGGTGACATTAACAGAGTTATGAAAGAAGAGATGCGAGCACAGTCTGTTTGGAATGACAGAAGGACCCCTACAGATTTGGTTCAGGCACAGCCAGGACAGCACAGAGAAACCATGCACCCAGAGAGAACCCAGGATGGGACAACTACCAGAGTGCCATCAGACAAACAAACACTAGCCAATGAGGGTGCAGGATATTCCAATGTTTGGCTAAACAGTGTATTTTCGCTTGCCCCAAATAGTTTTCACTCAGCAAAGGTATCCCCAATGAGAACCCCAGCAAGAGAGAAGTGGTTTGTTTGCTCCTTCTGTGGAAAGAGCTTTGACCGGTTTGGTCACCTGGAGATGCATCAGCGGATTCATACGGGAGAGAAACCGTACAGCTGTGTCACGTGCGGGAGGTGTTTCGCTCAGCAGAGTAATCTCCGCACACACCAGCGAGTACACAGGGCCCTCAGAACAAACCAAACTGTCTACTGATCCATCACCATGACGAGACAATTTAGAGCATCCTGGAGAAACCAGAAGCCCATCCCACACATTATGAAACACAACCTCATTGACAAACATTTTCTAATGAGAAGACCATCAAGACACTTGCAGAAAGCAGCAGTGTGTTACTTTTGTCTTCCCATTCTATAAAGTGAGAGCAGTGAGACCCTACCACAACTGTTGCACTAGTGGTGCTTATATACTGTAGTGAGGGATCAGAGTTGCAGGTTTACAGCTTCCTGCTTGTAACCTTTTAAGGACCGCTTAAGAGGAGGATCTCCATCATCTTTAGGTTTTTGTAGACCTATGCCAGACTAACACTACAATGGACATGCTTTTGTCAATGCATACATTTTTATGAATAAATGTGAATTCTCTCAAACTTTGAGCCCTTTCGTGTGTGTGGATTCTATAGGTGCCAGGATAAATGTTCAGGAGGGCTAACATCTGAAACGTTGCAGATAGAACTGACATGGGTCCTTGATGTACATGAGAACCATATCTATTATACACAATGTATTTCTACATTTTTATACAGAACATTCTGTAACGTTGTACCCTACTGAATTCAACCCTTATTAACGTCTTAAGCCAACATGTCTGTGTGTGGGGGGGGGTGTATTTACACTGAACAAAAATATAAATGCAACATGCAGTTACAGTTCATATAAATCAGTCAATTGATAAATTCATTAGGCCCTAATCTATGGATTTCACATGACTGGGAATCCAGATATGCACCTTAAAGAAAAGTAGGGGTGAGGATCAGAAAATGAGTCAGTATCTGGTGTGACCACCATTTGCCTCATGCAGTGTGACACATTTCCTTCGCATAAAGTTGATCAGTCTTGATTGTGGCCTGTGGAATGTTGTCCCACTCAATGGCTGTGCGAAGTTGCTGGATATTGGTGGGAACTGGAACACGCTGTCTTACACGCCGATACAGAGCATCCCAAACATGGTCAATGGGTGACATGTCTGGTGAGTATGCAGGCCATGGAAGAACTGGGACATTTTCAGCTTCCATAAATGATGTACAGACTCTTACGACATGGGGCCGTGTATTATCATACTGAAACATGAGGTGATGGCTGAGGATGAATGGCACGACTATGGGCCTCTGGAACTCGTCAACGTAGCTCTGTGCATTAAAATTGACATCGCTAAAATGCAATTGTGTTCGTTGTCCATAGCTTATGCCTGCCCATACTGTAACCCCACCGCCACCATGGGACGCTCTGTTCACAACGTTGACATCAGCAAAACGCTTGCCCACACAATGTCATACACTCTGTCTGCCATCTACCCGGTACAGTTGAAACCGGCATTCATCCATGAAGAACACACTTCTCCCAACATGCCAGTGGCCATGGACGGTGAGCATTTGCCCACTGATGTCGGTTGACGCTGAACTGCATTCAGGTCAAGACCATGGTTAGGACGAAGAGCACGCAGATGAGCTTCCCTGATACGGTTTCTAACAGTTTGTGCAGAAATTCTTCGGGTTGTGTAAACCCACAGTTTCATCAGCTGTTTGGGTGGCTTTTCTCAGACAATCCAGCAGGTGAAGAAGCTGGATGTGGAGGTCCTGGGCTGGCATGGTTACACATGGTTCGCGATTGTGAGGCTGGTTGAACTTATTGCCAAATTCCATAAAATTCCATTGGATGCGGCTTACAGTAGAGAAATTAACGTTAAATTATCTAGTAACAGCTCTGTTGGACATTCCTGCAGTCAGCATGCCAATTGCAAGCTCCCTCAACTTGAGAAATCTGTGGCATTGTGTTGTGTGACACAACTGCACATTTTAGTGGCCTTCTATTGTCCCAAGCACAAGGAGCACCTGTGTAATGATCATGCTGTTTAATCAGCTTCTTGATATGCCACACCTGTGAGGTGGATGGAATATCTTGGCAAAGGAGAAATGCTCACTAACAGGGATGGAAACAAATTTGTTGCCAAAATTTGAGAGAAATAAGATTTGTGTGTGTATGGAGCATTTCTGGGATCTTTTATTTCAGCTCATGAAACATGGGATTAACACATTACAATATATAGTTGTATTTTTGGTTCAGTGTATATGGTTAGCTAAAATGACAGCACAAGCACCACTGATGTGGTTAGACAAGACTGGGTTTATAGTTGACACAGTGACGCTGCAATCTTGTCTAATCTCTACTTCGCTGGTAAATATTGTTTACATAGTGGAACACAAGAAGGCAATGCTGATGTAAAAAAAAGGACAAAAATAAACCATGAAAGTGAGCATGAGATTGCCAAACGCTTACTCTTCAGTCAAACTGTATCCCCGTTCAGTTCACTGGAATAAGTAACAAGCCTCCATGACCATTGGGTTAGGGTGGAGCTGAGGGCAGTTCCATTTTCAACTGACTTCTTCCACCCTTTCTATATGCTCTGTCCTCTGGGGTGTAGGAGGATGGCATTGGAGTGTGGTTTGGGCTAGAGGAACCCGTTGCTGTAGTGGAAGTGGTTGGAGAGTGCTTCTGAGATCTGGTAAGAGCTGATGTGTACAGTCGGCCTTGTCAACCTGTCTGTGTCCTCAGTCTTCCCCTTTGGTCACCCCGTCCTGACAACCCAGGTCGCTGAGCATTGAGGGATGTCTGATGTCACACTGCCATATTATAAGTTTTGCTCTGGGACCAGGTTGGCTTCATGGGGACAAGGGAGGAAGGCCAGTCCTGAGAAATTGAGCCCTACAGTGGAGGTGTCATAAAACCTTGCGGTCAAACAGGGAAATCTATCCAATCGTTTTTCCACCATTCATCTTTCTTATAGGGGATTTTAGAAACACTTAAGGGTTGTTTTATTGTAGGCTTACCCCGATGTGATGTTTTGATAACCATGTAAATCTCTCAGACAAGGACTTTTATTAATATATTCAGCTCTATTTACTCTCAGATCTGAAAATGTTAATTAGCATCTTTAGCTGACACCTTTGCTAACAGTTATGTCAATTTAAAACTTGCACAAGACGGTTCACAGAATTATCAATTTAAAGACATGTTGCAAATGTATTCATTACTAGCCAACATTAGATGGTTAATCCAGAGATTCTTACCTTTGCCTCGACTCGGCAGTCTCGTCCAGATCATCATGGCATTTGTAGTTCTTTATGATAGCCACAATAGCAGCTAATTAGTGTTTCATTTTGGGGGGTTAAATACAGGTGAATATATTAATAAGTCACCTTGTCCTAGAGAGATTTACACGGTTATCAAAATGTCACACCAGGGTAAGCCTACATGAAACACAGCCCTTATTTGAAGTGTTTCTATAATTGGAAAAATGAATGGTGGAAAAACGATTGGAACCATTTCCTTGTTTGACCGCTAGGTTTTATGGTTATTATGACTCATACTGTGGTACTCTATTGAGAGCTACATACTGCCAGGCATTGAGAGAAATAGATAGGCCTGTGAGTTATTACATAGTGAACTTAATGTGCATTTTTAAACTTTCCCAAATCTGTTCCTCTATATTGCCATCTCTTCAATCTAAGCCTACAGGATAGTGTGTGCCCTAAGGCCTGGAGGGAACAAAGAGCACGATATTACAAAAAATACATTCCACTGCATGAGCCACAGACATTGCCTGACAACTCACCCTGAATTTAATTCCGCTGCTCTATCGATCGCTTCATACATTCAGTCCAAATCTGCCATTCTAGAAGTCGTTTGTGTGACTTCAAAATGGGGGGGGGCATTGTACAAAACAAATGAATCAACGACTGGACCGCCTCTAACAAATCTATCCACATCCGAGTATAAAAGTTGATAACATCATTGTGTAGGCCGGCTCTGGCTCAACCCATCGTTTCTGTGACCAATCAGAACGGTCAGAAAGTGTTCACATTCTAGAAATTGTCGCAGGGGAGGGAGGCAAATTCAGACTCTTTGTGGTGTAGAAATGTCAGTTGAACTAGAGCAATGTGGATGGGTAGCCAGGCAACATCAGATATTGATATACTAAAGAGGATTCTTGGAGGGGTTGATGTACGTTGAATGAATTGTGTGGTTAATGGCAAGAAGGAAAAGAGCTTGTTTGCCCTGGTGTTTTTTGATGTGGAGTCCCTCCCGACCTGAGCGCAGCTGGGATATGATGAAAATATGGAGTCATTTTGAAAGTTCTTAAGACATGCATCTCACCAACATCGGCAGTAAAGTATTGCAATGCAATCTAAGAAATGGAATGTTCTCATTTCAGGACGAGCTCATGATGTCTGGCTGCAGTTTTGCAGCTGTGAACTGGACCATGCCACCCCCAATCAGACTCAAACAGCGATTTCAGTGGACCTCCTGCGACAATTTGCAGCCCTGCAGCCCGATTGTGGGGTGTCTTTTGAGGGGGATTACCTTGGCTTTTCCTAAATCCAATGCATGCTGAAAGTTAGTTATTGTATTTTAAATTGTAAATCAAACCATACATGCAAATATTTTTTACTATGAGTTGTAGTAAAAAATAAATAAAAATCTCCAGACAATTAAGCTCCACCGGAAGCTCACAAATTAGTCATTTGAGGAGTCAAAACACTGGCAGTTTGAACGAGAGACTGTCAGGAAGTTGGCACCACTGACCTCGGATAGATCAAATTGTCCTCTCTGTCCACAGGTATGTCAATGATAACAATTTAAGGAATAACTATAAAGTCTCAGTAAGCTAAGATTCTTATATGTCCTCATATACAGTTGAAGTCGGAAGTTTACATTCATCTTAGCCAAATACATTTCCTGCCACTGCTTCAAAACCACCATTAAAAAAGCCAGACTACGTTTGCAACTGCACATGGGGACAAATATCGTATTTTTTGGAGGAATGTCCTCTGGTCTGATGAAACAAAAATAGAACTGTTTGGCCATAGTTACCATCGTTACGTTTGGAGGAAAAAGGGGGATGCTTGCAAGCCGAAGAACACCTTCCCAACCGTGAAGCACGGGGTGGCAGCATGTTGCGGGGGTGCTTTGCTGCGGGAGGGACTGGTGCACTTCACAAAATAGATGGCATCATGAGGAAGGAAAATTATGTGGATATATTGAAGCAACATCTCAAGCCCTCAGTCAGGAAGTTAAAGCTTGGTCGCAAATGGGTCTTCTAAATGGACAATGATCCCAAGCATACTTCCAAAGATGTGGGAAAATGGCTTAAGGACAGCAAAGTCAAGGTATTGGAATGGCCATCACAAATCCATGACTTCAATCCCATAGAATATTTGTGGGCAGAACTAAAAAAGCGTGAGCGAGCAAGGAGGCCTACAAACCTGACTCAGTTACACCAGCTCTGTCAGGAGGAATGGGCCAATATTCACCCAATTTATTGTGGGAAGCTTTTGGAAGGCTGCCCGAAACATTTGATCCAAGTTAAACAATTTAAAGGCAATGCTACCAAATACTAATTGAGAGTATGTAAACATCTGACCTACTGGGAATGTGATGAAATATATTAAAGCTGAAATAAATCACTCTACTATTATTCTGGCATTTCACATTCTTAAAATAAAGTGGTGATCCTAACTGATCTAAGACAGGGAATTTTTACTCGGATTAAATGTCAGGAATTGTGAAAAACTGATCTTAAATGTATTTGGCTAAGGTGTATGTAAACTTGACTTCAACTGTATGTTAGAATGCTATTCACTGACTACAGCTTAGCGTTCAACACCATAGTGCCCTCAAAGCTCATCACTACGCTAAGGACCCTGGGACTATACACCTCCCTCTGCAACTGGATCCTGGACTTCCTGACGGGCCGCCCCCCAGGTGATAAGGGTAGGTAACAACACATCCTCCACGCTGATCCTCAACACGGGGGCCCCTCAGGGGTGTGTGCTCAGTCCCCTCCTGTACTCCCTGTTCACTCATGACTGCACGACTCCAACACCATCATTAAGTTTGCCAAAGACACAACAGTGGTAGGCCTGATCTCCGATAACAATGAGAAAACCTATTCCCCCTCAGGAGACTGAAAATATTTGGCGTGGGTCCTCAGATCCTCAAAAGGTTTAACAGCTGCACCATCGAGAGCATCCTGACAGGTTGCATCACTGCCTGGTATGGCAACTGCTCTGCCTCCGCCCGCAAGGCAGAGGGTAGTGTGTACGGCCCATTACATCACCGGGACCAAGCTTCCTGCCATCCAGGACTACCAGAAGGCCCTAAAAATTGTCAAAGAATCCAGCCACCCTAGTCAAAGATAGTTTTCTCTACTACCGCACTTCAAGCGGTACCGGAGTGCCAAGTCTAGGCATATATATTTTATCATTTAAAAAAAAATGGTGGGGGGGCCCTCAGAACAGCCTCTCGACGAAATTCATCGGGGCATGAACTCTACAAAGTGTTCCACAGGGATGCTGGTCCATGTTGACTCTAATGCTTCCCACAATTGTGTCAAGTTGGCTGGATGTCATTTTGGGTGGTGGACCATTCTTGATACACACGGGAAACTGTTGAGTGTGGAAAAACCCAGTAGCGTTGCAGTTCTTGACACAAACCGGTGTGCCTGGCACCTACTTCCATACCACATTCAAAGTCAATATTTTGTCTTGCCTATTTACCCTCTGAATGGCACACATACACAATCCATGCCTCAATTGTATGAAGGCTTAAAATCATTTAATTCTTCAGTCTAAGACATTGGGGGGATTTTGAATTTTAGGACTCGTTTAGTAGACCATAGAAACACATTGAATAACACATTCATAAATGTCAAAATGGACAATAAAAAATGGTAGAATAAGAAACAACGTTTTGAAGTGTCTGTCCTAAATCTAAGAGAGAACCTTTTTTTTACACAATTAATCCCTTTTTGTGGTAGGAACAAAACGACCTTACTTCCATTTGTTTTTTAAAAACCGGTACCAGTTACCTTTAGAAAAGTCCCGTGACGCTTGTGGGGGTCGTAGAGCAAAATAACACCATCGTGTTCGTGAGAGTCTCCCCTTTCCATAGAATGGTCATAATAGTTTGTAGGCCGTTTGGACGCTACAGACGTTTACATGAGAAGACCGATTTTCGGGATGTGTCATGGTCTGCCAAACACCGCTCTAGCTCTGCCTCCTTTCAACGCAGATAAAGAAGTGTGACACTGGTGGATGTGGTGGATTGAGACGCATCCAATGCAAGACAATTTTTAGTTATGTAATTTAGATTAACGCACCAATGAGTCAATCGACTCTAGGGGATTAACCTGTCTCCTCCCCCTTACCTACACTGATTTGAAGTGGATTTAACAAGTGATCGATCATAGAGTTCAATTTGATTCACCTGGCCAGTCTATGTAATGAAAAGAGCAGGTGTCCTTAATGTTTTGTACACTCTGTGTAATTGTATATATTATAACCAACTTCAGGTGAATTAGACACAGGTCCTGGTGCAGCCCAACCTCCATCCTAGGTTGGCCTAGATGTCACAAAATGGGCACAGTACTGTGTGAGTGTTTTAAAGGCATTATAGATGTACAGATGTAGGATCTTAATTTGAGTCAGTTTGCAACAGCAGGAAAATTATCCTGCAGCAACAGGAAATGTGAGTGAAGTGAATTATAATACATTTACATTTTGTCGGGGTTGATACGTTTTTCGTATAAAATAAAGTCACTGCTGCATTATCGACATGTCAGACAAAATTATGACGTTAGCTTGCATAAAAATACATATACAGTCAGTACCAGTCAAAAGTTTGGACACATCTACTCATTCAAGGGCTTTTCTTAATTGTTTTACTATTTTCTACATTGTAGAATAATAGTGTAGAAAAACTATGAAATAACACATATGGAATCATGTGGTAACCACAAAAGTGTTAAACAAATCAAAGTAGATTTTAGATTCTTCAAAGTAGCCAGCCTTTGCCTTATTTGCACATGCTTGGCATTATCTCAACCAGCTTCATGAGGAATGCTTTTCCAACAGTCTTGAACGAGTTCCTAATATCATTTTTTTTCATTTATTTAACCTTTTAACTAGGCAAGTCTGTTAAGAACAAATTATTATTTACAATGACGGCCTACCCGGCCAAACCCGGATGACACTGGGCCAATTGTTTGCTGCCCTATGGGACTCCCAATCACAGCCGGATGCGATACAGGCTGGATCATGTGCTGAGCACTTGTTGGCTGCTTTTCCTTCACTCTGCGGTCCAACTCATCCCAAACCATCTCAATAGGGGTTGAGGTCGGCTGATTGTGGAGGCCAGGTCATATGATGCAGCACTCCATCACTCTCCTTCAAATGATAGTCCCACTAAGCACAAACCAGATGGGATGGCGTATTGCTGCAGAATGCTGCGATTTCCATGGTGGTTAAGTGTGCCTTGAATTTTAAATAAATCACAGACCGTATCACCTGCAAAGCACCCCCACACCTACTCCATGCTTCACGGTGGGAACTACCCATGCGGAGATCATCCGTTCACCTACTCTGTGACTCACAAAGACACAGCAGTTGGAACCAAAAAACAACAACATTTGGACTCATCAAATTTCAGACCAAAGGACAGATTTCCATTGGTCTAATGTCCATTGCTCGTGTTTCTTGGCCCAAGCAAGTCTCTTCTTATTGGTGTCTTTAGTAGTGGTTTGTTTGCAGCAATTCAACCATGAAAGCCTGACTCACAGTCTTCTCTGAACAGTTTATGTAATCTGTCTGTTACTTGAACTCTGTGAAGCATTTATTTGGGCTGCCATTTCTGAGGTGCAGTTAACTCTAATGAACTTATCCTCTGCAGCAGAGGTAACTTTGGGTCTTCCTTTCCTGTGGTGGTCCTCATGAGAGCCAGTTATATCATAGCAATTGATGGTTTTTGCGAGTGCACTTTAAGAAATGTTCAAAGTTCTTAATATTCCGGATTAACTGACCTTCATGTCTTAAAGTAATGATGGACTGTTGTTTCTCTTTGCTTATTTGAACTGTTCTTGCCATAATATGGACTTGTTCTTTTACCAAATAGGGCTATCTTCTGTATACCTTGTCACAACACAACTGATTGTCTCAAACGCATTAAGGAAAGAAATTCACCAAATTAACTTTTAACAAGGCACACCTGTTAATTGAAATGCATTACAGGT